>NC_046358.1:63122708-63446572 GCF_004027225.2 Strigops habroptila | reverse complement strand
TTATAAGGGTCAGGTAAAGAAAAATTTTCCTTGTCTTGCCTTAAATCCCCAAGATTTCTCTTAATTATTCTTCCTCTCTGCCCTCCCCCGCAGTCTGAAACACAGTGTTTAGATAATGCCCAAATACACAATATATAATGTAAATGCCATTTATATTTCAGCAAGAGCTGATCTCATAATCAACTTAATCTTTGTTTTTTCCCAAATGTAATTGTTTATTCAGAGTCAACTGAAATCAGATCAAAGTAGGTGACACTTGGCTTGAATACTATTATAGTACACTCTATATATACACACTATAATTATATATACACTGTATATTGCATACTTGATAATTAGATAACCTGATCATTCTGCTTGTTGATCATTAATAAATTAGTTTCCTCCCACTGAATTTCTAGATAAAAAATGCCCATATTTAGAAAGAGAGAAAAAGCAGCATTCCAGTGCTCTGTCATTATAAATTATTTCCATTTCATTTGCTTGTTTTAGAGTTTTAAAGTTTCCTATCTTCAACTTCCAGATGTTGATTTAGAATTGTGATGAATCTTTTTCTCGCTTGAATGTAAATCACATTCATGTGTTCACGTGCACCACCAAGAATATATTCAAAGGATTGCTTTAAAGACACCTAAAGGGAATCGTGCACTTTGCAAGTGTACCTGTAAGCACTATTTTCTATGTAATGCATAAAAATGTATATAGTCTATGATTTTTTTAACTGTTGCTGCTTTAAAAAATAACCAAACCCAAGAGAGTGTGATCGTCTCATCTTCTCACTTAATTTACTTTAAATTCACAGTAGATTGCCCTAAACTATTAATTGCAATTAGAACAGAAATGTTTTGTGAAAAGAGTCACTGAAAGAACGTAAGTGGCAATAGATTTGCTGAAAGAGACATCTATTTAAATTAGTCTTAAACTGCAGATTGTATTTGAGTTTTCTCTTTTGTACGTAAGGGTTAGGTTTTGTTTGTTGGTTGGTTTTTGGTTTTTTTTTGCCAGGGACACCTATGTACCATAAATAATTGAAATCTTTATAAAAGTTTTATTTCAAAGACAGGCTTTGAAAACCTAGTGGGAAAACAAAATCAATTTTCATTTGGCCTGACATAGTACATGTTATTCAGTGAGAAATAAACTCCATCCTTATTTTGAAGACTAAAAGCTTTGCTTCTAATATTTAGGGAAATAATAGCCTGAGGTGGAGTGGTCTGTGGGATGCAAGTCTTTGGAGTTACTAGACATTAGTCTCTGTTGCATACTGCAAATTAGATTCTGTTGAAATTTTTAGTATACTGTGTTAAATCGTGTCAGTAAAAATAATAGAGGAGCCAAAACAGCTAAGCTCAAAATTCTACATGAACATCATTCCCTTGAAAATTAATTATATTGGAATTTACATTAATACTACATCAACAACCTGACAGTAAAAATGCAACAACTTGTAATTAGAGTGCTAGTGGAGACCTTAACATGTAAAGAGTATTATTAAATTGTTCTGTTTCATAATAAATGTTTTTAAAAGCACGTTTATGTGCTAAAATGATAAATACTCATTTTAATCCTAGGTGGATATGCTGATAATGACACTTTATTTTGCAGAATGGTGTAACTGATGTAACCAATATTTAGAGAACAGGTGTCATCTGTGTATAATTACATACTGGGTTTCCTAGGGATGGGTTTCAATTTATGTTGGCCATGTATAATTACACTGAAAAATGAGTAGAGAACCCTCAACATTTTTTGAGGATTGGAAGTTTTAAGAAAATCCCAGGATTTTATGGTGTTCATGGCAGGGTGGTACAGTGGTGATGCCTCATATCCACCAAGTCACCTTCTTCCAGAATTATCCTGTAGCACAAAACTGGCATCCAAGTTCAGTGTAAGCAAATTGTTCAGTTTAGAGCTTGTATTTCTGGCAGCAGGAATCCCCCCACACCCACCTAACTTGCCATCGAGTTTAACATTTCACTTTTTTTCTGCTGAAGTTCCTTCTCTTACTTTCTCCCACATAGTGAGGGATGATGCCATCCTTCTTAAAGATCCATATGGTTCCTTCACATGGGTACCTAGATACAGATTAGGTGTTCCTTCCATTCAACTCTTCTGTGATTTCAGAGGAATTATGCTGATTAAGTCTTGTTGATATCTGGTCCAATTGCTTTACATCTTGCAGGTTTTTCTTAATTAGACAAATAATCTTAGTTAATCAGATTCAAAGGAGTTTGCCGATATTCATCAGGACAAAATTCTGCATATGTGATTATATAGTTTGTAACTGATGTGTTTTCAAATATAAAAGAAATTCTAATATGTCATAGTGGAAATATTATTTTAGCCTTAGTTTTAGAAAATATACTATGCTTTTCATATAGTAGCACAGCTGCAGCGTATGGGTGTGGTGGTGTAGAAAAGTGACTTTCCTTCTAGAATGGCCTGCCTATCCATACTTTTATGCCAATTATATTGCATATATATTTGTGTGAAACCTTTCAAAGAGTGCTCTTCAAATACTTGGGAGACTAAAATCTGGACCTTTAGAATTCAAGAAGGGAAGAAAATGAAAACCAAAGGACCACGGGTCTTTCCTTAGACCCAATCCTGAGAATCCTGTTAGTATTAAGGAAGTGTAAAAGTGAAGATATACTAATTTTTGTGGGAGAATATGAGAGCTATTGAATAATCTAAATGATTCATGATTAGACCACCATATTTGCAAACTTACCCTTTGCCACTTAGATTTCACTTTATTTTGTTGGTCTAAATGATGCAAGTTAGTAATGTAGAAATTGAGGTGACCAAAGTAGATGGGCTAATCTGAGGATTTATTGGTTATTACGCAGTTGCAAAGTGGAGTTTTACTGTCTTCAAACACATGGGCACTGTTCTTGGACACCACGCTAAGTGTCAAAGCTTGATATCAGAGATAATATTGTCCAGAATTAAAAAAGTGTTGAGGACCTAATAGTTAATAGATGCTACCTATGTCTTTTATCTTCATCCCTCTTTCCTTTTAAAGTTATCTTCTAATAGTTCTGAGGGTTTGATTTGTTTGTGACTCTCAAGTAGTAAGATGTTTGTTGGCTTTTTGTCTCCTTCTCCCTGCCCAGTATGTCATAAAAGATAATAGAGAGGAAGATATAAGTGCATGCATAGTTTATACTAAATTTAATGTAGAACTTTGGGAAATATCCTAGTTGATGCAAATTGATATGTATCAGTATTTACAAGACAGTAGGATGAAACCTGTGCCAACTGGATACTCACGGGCAGCACAGTCAACTGCTTGGGAAAGATGGCCTTTAACTGCTCAAGCTCAACTGGAATTGGAAGGGGGTGTTACTTTAAAGTGATCATTAAAACAAAGTGTTACTACTTGCAAGTATTTTTTTTTTTTTAAATACAGGTTTTAACTTGAAAAAAAAAAGCATGTTTCAGTGGCAAAGGAGACTATTAAGTATAACTTTTTGCAATGCGTAAAGACGAATGGAAATGATGACCTTATTGAATATCCCTGATTACTTTAGCAGGAGGAAATTCCTCCTTGACCTCTGTTCATCAGCAAATTGAAATGGGAGTGTTCTCTGAAGCTTGTCAGGCTGATTAAGCAAAATGTTGTTACTGCTGAGGTGAGCCAGCTCTGTTACAGTGATGTATACCTGGTTTAAAACCACACACGGTTACCATCTGGAATGGTAACAAACCCCCCAAAACTACAGGTGTTTCTACATAAAACTGAATGCAGGATGTTTTATTTACATTGCCTGTATCAACCAGAATGCTAATATTTATCAGATATTATACCACTAGCTGGATTTAATTCATATAGATTCTTTCATTCAATTTGATACAAAAATTTGAGCCAAACCCTTGATGTTTGGCTAAATTCTGGAAGGTTCGTAATCTCGGCATATAGATTTTCCTGTAAACCCATCATGAGTTTTGGCTCCCTGACCTGTATTTGAGACAACTTATTTTTGATAACATGAGTTATCCAGATCAAGGATAACCACAGGTAAGCATAGCTGAGTTCTGGCATTATCTCTTTCCACTGATTTCATGCCATGTCTTCTTACAGTCATTCTCAGAGATACTTCTTGTTCCTCCACTAGATCTGCAGTTTTTGCTTTCCTCTGGTGGACGAACATAATTAAAATGGTCTGAAGCCATGGTTTCTTGAAATAAAGTTCATCCACATATTGAAAGAAAAAGCAATACTTACCAAGAGACTAAAATATTTTACTGACAGCTGAGCTTTTTATCTACCAGCTATGGAACATATTAGAAAGGCTGTAGTTTTTATTTTAGCATCCTGGGAAAACTTAATTTTGGGAAGGGGAGGGATGTCTCTCCTGTGTTCCATTTCAACTTTCCTTTAAAAGAGAATTTCTACTGTAAAATTTCTACTTGACCTAGCAGTTGTGCTGAATTTTGCAGCAATAAGGAGAAATTTGAGATGTTTTGTGTTTCATTAGCAATGCAAGCTCAAAGAAGTCTACACATTTTAATTTGCAACATTCTGTCAAAGCCAAATACAATTATCGCTGAAACTCCAATATAACATGAAGATTCTTTGCTTAAAGTCTTATGTTGATGAAAGAGATGTTTTATTCACTTTCATCTCTTCTAGGTATCCAAAGTATGATTTAATAAAGAATATTTTTCTTTTTTTGTAAATATATTCTGTGACCTCTCTATTGTTAAAAAAGGACTCATACTAGATAACATTTCATTTGCTTTACTGAGTTTCCTTGCTAAAGTGTGTATTCCAAATTCATTAAAGGAGTTTTAAGATTCCTGTTTAACTTCAAGGTCTTGATTCCGATAACAAAATAATATTGATGCGTTGCAGAGTTGAGTTTCTTGTTTCCCCCTTCTTAAGCCAGAGGTACAGCAAGGAGGAAAAAAATAAAAATTGAGTTGTAGAAAGAACAGATTTTTCAATTCATTGTGGATGTTATAAAAAAATTTAAAATGTATAGTTGCATTCCAAGTAAAAACTACCATTTTGAAAAGAATAGAGTGTTTTGACTTACCCATTAATTAATAATTAGGTTTGAGTCTTGGCATGTTTGTTGGTTCTAGTTCATACTGTAAGGAGGTTTAAGTGAGGAGAAATCGTTGAAGTAATAAATGTTACAAAGTTAAAATAAATATGAGACATCATTCCCTTAAATTACTGGGTGTCACAAACCTTCATGCTTCCCAGGTGTTGCTTGGTTTCCTACATGGGATACCTTTTCAAACAAGAAAAATTTTATGCTATGTATCATCACTTTTGTTAAATGCATCCTTTCTGTCTCCTGTTCATCATGGACGATACACCACTGGCAGTGTTTTAGGCTGATAATTTGCAAACTCAGATGCAGCACATAAATACATGTAAAACATCTATTGATCTACTCTAGGAGAAATCAAGTTGTTATATAGGTGAACAGGGGGACATGTTCCAATTTGGAATCTATAATGCGACTTGGAATTAATTCAGTTTGGATGAACCGAGTCTGTTTTCAAATGCATTGAGGAATGTTTTGAGAAGATCTCATGCTTTTGTTTTCTGTGTTAGACAGGGCTATGAAGAACTGGAAAGACAGCTGAAAGAAGTCTTTAAGGAAAGGAGCAATATCCTTCGTCAGCTGTCGAAGACATCTAAAGAACTTGAGGGAATTAAAGCAAACCTCCAGGTCAGGTTCTGTCTCGGTTTCTCTAGGATTACTTTCCTTAACTTTTTCGTATTGGTATCTATTTATTAAAACAAATTTGGTGGGTTTTTTTTTGGTTTTAATATGTGAATAATTGGTTTTTTGCTGCTATTGTACTTAACATAAACTGGATGTTTTTATGGAAAACATAATCCTAATGAATTGAGCTGTTTGTCCACTTAAAAATATGAAAATAGAGCATAGCAGAACAAAAGAGGAAGGGAAGGAAAAAAATTAGCCTTCTTAGTGGAGTTACCACCTGTTTGTCCTGGCAGCTACTACAAAGGATCTTTTGCTGTTGCAGGTTGCATCTTTGCTGATGAGTTACATACATTCAGCCTAGTTTAGGTGCTCACTTTACCTCCCTGACATGCCATCTGCACAGATTGACTGGATTTACTGCAGGCCATTACTTTACAAGTTTAGCTGACAAATTGTGCTAGACGAGCCTGCAGCTAGAGCTGAGACACCTCTGCATTTAAATTTTGGGTATCATGGTTAGGCTGAAAGGGCAATAGTCTCATAATATCTCTGGACTCAAATCAGCTCCTTAAGAGTGAAAAGTAGATTAAAAATCTGGCTCTGGATTTGAGGTCCTGAAATCACCAGATGTTCACTTATGAGCATGCCTGTCTTTTCCAGGTATTGTCTGTTGATCTGGTGAAAACATTCAGACACATTATCACTTGAGATTGGTCTCTGTATTTCCATATTATATTAAAGGACAGTGGTTTTCTGAAATTGCACTTTTATCTTCATGTTGATGTAAGCTAGATGGGAAAAATACTGAGGAGTAGATTCCCTGTGTCTGTTCACAGAAGAATACTGGTACTGTGTATTATTACTGTGCTAAATTATGTTATATTGACTTATATTTCAGATTGTGGTTCTAATCAATGTGAATTCTTAAATCTTTTATTTCTCCCTTTTTTTTTTTTTTTTTTTTTCGGAGTGCTTTACCACTCTATTATTGTAGGTGTTTTCTTCATTTTAGATAAATGTGCTTCTCCTTGTAACTAAGTTATTTTAGAGTTGGATTTTGTACGCGGTACAGCTGAAGGTAGCAGTCAGCAAAATGCTACTATAAGATATTTTAGACTCATCACTGGAGAGATCCAGATATAGGCAAAGAGCTGTAGTATTATCTTCTGTATATACACACTTGCCTTTGTCATAAAATTTTAATGATTTGTCGTTTGTTTCTAAATCTACTTCTTTTACTTGATTGGCTCTCATTTAATATTTGAAAAACAGCTGTGTACAGTTAGCTGTGTTTGAGTTAGGGTAAAGGGAAAGTCAGGCTGTTTCTGTGTTTCTCACAAGTGGCAATAACTGTAATTCACTGGGAACATTTTATGAAAGAAGACCAAATGTATCATTTCACAGATGAGTAATATTAAAGATCTCTTTGGTAATAGAGTTGTTTCCTTGCTATCAGTCATTGAAAAATGATGAAGCATCAGCCAAAAATGATGTGCAGAAACTTCTGGAACTGGGCCAAAAGCAAAGGTAAGACCCCTATCTCCATCCTTCTCTTTCCATTTCCAGACTGAAAACAGGCAGACTAGGAAATGCCATCTTTCTTTTTACTTTAATTTTTAAACTGTATTCCATAGTCTGCTGATTATAACAGTAAAAGGAAGTCAGTGAATGCTATTTTGGGAAGTTATTTAAACAAATGATGTAGTTGCTGATTTTTGGTTAATGTTAGGAAAAGATATTAAAATGCTATAGTGAGATATCTGCTGAAGAAAGGGATTTTGAATTTCTTGTGAAGAGTTAGTCATGAAATCACATAAGGATCTTTCAGGTATTCCAGACAAATCTATTAAATGATGAAAGCAAAACTTCAGCTAATGCCCAATTTAAACTCATGTTATATGGCTTGGGTGCAACTGAAGGTATACATCTCAGCATCATAGCCGCCCTTGTCACAGACTCCATCCTTCATACGTTAATGTATTTTTGTAGTAGTTTGATTGATGTGCAGATCTGATGAAATAGATTAATCTATTAGAAGTATTAAGGGACTGTTTAGGAAATAGATCTTAGTTGCAGATAGGAAAATTGAGTCTGCCAGTTTTACAAACTACAAGTATTCTTCCCAATCTCTTCCTTAAACCAGCCCTTAAAATCTCTCCAGGACCACTTAAAAGTACATGTTGACTTTTGCTTCTAAGGGTTTCAGCTATTGAGTATACTGCACCATAGCAGTTCCCAGAGATAGAATCTGGATGGGTGAAAAATGCTGCTGAGCAGCCCTCATCCTCCTTCACAAAATAAAAGGCTTTTACAATATACTCCAAGGAAATGCCTTGGAGCTACTGCAGGTACTTGACAGCTCTTCACAGGCTTACTGGATTTCACTTCCAGAGAGGTGTGGAAGTTCAGTGTAAGAACTTGGTACTAAAAATGTTCCAGGGAATCTCCCTCATAGAATTTTGTCAAGGAAGGATCACAGTTTATTTGCCAGTAGCCTCTGGCTGTACTTCATCTGGAGTAAGTAAAGAACAGTGAACATAATGTTATGCTTAAACCTATTGTACTTGAACCAAAATTCGAGATATATTGCAATATTAAATTTATGATCTTTCTTTGGACAAATGTGAGCTGTGTTTGGTCTGTGAGCACTACTTTAATTATTCTCTACAGTGATGGATGATACAGTAAAGTTTAGAGTGCTGGAATCTCAGCTTGTAGACACAGTTCTGCTGACTTCAAATTATATTTTTTCTTTTCAACCCCTTTTGTGTGAATTCTTCAGTACTTACTAAGTTGCAAGTAAAATTTGGGTCACTTACTGTGGTGCCTCAAGTTTTATTCTTTCTGTGTACTATCAGCACTTTGGAATGATCACATCTGTATGATAAGAGAGCTCTAATGTACTGGTGATGTGCTGGTTTCATGCTGCTCCATCACTATTTCAATTAAATCTGGTCTGTACCAGTGTTGCTAAGCATAATTTATTTAATTATTTTAAAGCAAGTATAAACTAGTTCTTAACGGTATGGTTCCATTTTGATGTGTTTTCAGTAGCCTGCTTCCCTCACTTATTTGATGCCAATCCTTTTTGCTAGAAATGATACACTGGCAGATGTTTTGCACAGCAGGCAATTCAGTAGATGTAAAAGGTGGCCAATTTCCATCATAGATAATTTTTGTCTTCTGTTGGCACTGTGGATCAGGGTGTCATTGTGATGTTACTAGCAAGACTAATAGACACAGTACATCTGTCTGTTACTTTGAATAATGAAGGGTGTCTTTTTTTGAAACTAAAGAATTATTTCTTAATGGACACTTGAGATGAAGTTTGTGTTCTGTGTTTTCAATAAACTAGGGAAGAAATGAAATCTCTCCAGGAGGCCTTTCAAAAGCAGCTTAATGAGGCAGCTGAGAAAGCAGAAAAGCAGCAGGCTACCGTGAGTGATTCCCTGTCCCTCCTTCATTACTTTTGTTTGTTTCTTCTGGGTTTTTTATTTTTTTAATCATTTTGCCTTGAATTTGCAATTAGCTCAAGTAAGTTTGCATGTAAAACTTGGATTTCAAGTATGTGTTAGTACTCTAAGCTTCAGAAAAAAAGAAGCTCAAAAAAGTTTGTATGTTTACAAGTGACAAGATCCCCATCGATTAATTTCGGTGGAATTTAGGTATATATATATACTTCTGGAGATTTGCGCTTGGAGACTTGAGCCTAAGTACGTTCCCTGATGAGTTTATCTTTATAGACCCTCATCTCTCATTTGTACCAATGTACACTGCCATACACTCATTGACTTTTTAGAATCACTACTGATTTTCAGCAACAAAATAGAGTGTCTGATTTTGACCATAGTAGATCTAATTATCACTATAGGAAGCTATTAAGTCCCATTCAGGTTTCATGCTTTAAGAAAATTTTGTTTCTGGATAAATTGTACAATTGGTTGGATTTTTGAATGGCACCGTAATGTTGTGGGGCATAAATGGCCATGGTTTGCTATTGCAGGAAAAAAAAAAGTAGAATCATGCTTTCTGTTTAATTCTAAAATGCAAAAAGGAAACTTTTCCTGTCTTGGTTAGTAGTGTTTCTATAACACGAACGCCGCTGAGCAGAAGTCGACTAGATAATCTACAGAGGTCCTTTCAAACCTCAAGTTTTATGTGATTCTTACTCTGGATTTGAAAACAATCTGCTAGAAGGATTTCTAGACCTGGTTTAAGTTTCATATTAGATAATTACTGGTTTATTTAGTAAGATTTTACTGTCATCCAGGTTCATAAAACAACAGTTTCTCCAAGCGAAGCATTTGAATATAATTACTAAATTTAGGAAATATTTACAAATGCATTGTTTTGTATGAATGCGATTTGTATGTTGTTTTATGCCCTTGGTGAACAAGATAGGAGTGTGCATGTTTTACACGCTACTTTCTAATTAGAAACAATGTAGATTTTGAACTGACGTATTCCTTTGCAGGTTTCTTTCAATTAATGTGATTTTTGCAAACACTTTTTTCCTCTTTGTTGCTCAAAAGTCTGAAGGGTAAAGATACTGCTTTACCTATTCTTGTTCCCCTCACAACATATACTTTGTAGAGTTTTGGTGCTTGCAATTTTGTCTAGAGAACAAAAACCCTCTGGAGGGGAGAAAAGTAGTAAACTGAATGATGTATTGAACTTGAAAAAGATAACATATTTTTGAGGCCTTTCTGTTTGACAACGGTTTTATACTGAGGCAAGAGATATAGTGCTGAAATAAGAAAAAATGAGAACCCAGTTATCTCCGGCAAGTACTCAGAACATGCTGGTTGAAAGTTGTCTTTTTTTCAGGTGCGTGGTTACATTCTAACTAGCTTCATCAGCACAATGAATTCTAGTCCTACAAATTAAATGTGGAAGACATATTTCATTATTTAATCTCTGCATTACATTTTGATAATCAAGACTAATTCAACTGTGGGTTAAATAAATCTCAGATGTAGTGAAAGGGTTATTGGTTCTGTTCTTTGTGGTATTCGTTTTTTTTTAAACTTGAGCAGCAGTACTTTGTGTAAATTCAGTTCACACCCTAGTGCTGGGGAAAACACAAATAAAAAAAAATCTACTGTTAACTGTTAGCAAAAATATTACCTAATGCAGAAACAAGGAAAAACGCATCTGAGTTTATAACAGAAATTGGCTTGGAATCGTTATAAACCTGAGTTCTTGTATTCTAAAACTTGCCAATAGTAGAATATGAAATTTGCCACTGATTTTAAGGAAAGCAGCACTGTGTCCTTGGTTTGTGACATTTATTTCTTTATGCCTCAAGGTACAGTGTACATAATGAAGCTCGCCAGTGCAGTAAGACTGAATATTCAAAAAGTGCTTCAGAATCCTCAGATGAAAGCTGCAATAGAACTGGAAATAAATATTATTCCTGTCACACAGGACTACTTTACACCTGGTTTCTTTATGTGTTTCATGTTTTTCTGAAAGCAATATGAATGCTATGAAAGAAGGTCTTAGGAACTTTGAGGCAGGCCCAGCTACAGAATGGGAGCTTGAATTTAATTCTAATTTAATGAGTTGTGAGTCTTGTTTCCAATCCAATTTAAATACATTTTACTCTACAGGATTTGGTGAAGTAAATCTTGATTTCAATCAGAGTAAATAAGAATAGAATTACGTTTCTCAAAGCCAAAAGAATAAAACACTGGAGGGGGGTTGGAAATACCTACTTTGCTGCACTTGTCAAGGAGGCAGAGTACAATGCTCACTGTATGCTAATTGGCTGTATATATTCAACAGGGAATACTTGCCTGAAGGTGCTCTTTACTAAGTACATCCCAAAGTGTAAGCAAGAATTTACAAGAACTAAGTAAAATTACATGGAAAAATAACCTGAAAAGTATTCAAGGACTCTGACCAAACTAAAAAAAGAAAGAAGATACAACACCAATACATTACACTTTGCATCCACCTCTTGTGCAATGTTTGGCAAGACTCTTCACTGTTAGTTGTATAAATAATTCATCAGAAATGATGTTATTAATGTTATCATGCATCCTTATCCATTTCCGCTCTCCCCCCTTTTAGATTAGAGAAGCCAAGAAGGGTAGGCATCTGAGCAGCTGCTGTTCAGAGTCTCTGCTGGACCATTTGTTGGTGGGTACAGTCTCAGAGAGCAGCCAGTAGAGCTGTTGCCAGGGTAGTAGCAACCTTCTGACAGTAGAAGCAGGAACTCCAGCTTGAGAAAACGAGGTGTAAAGACATTCCTGTCCTTTACAGTACTAATCACTCCAAGGACTGACCTGGGGACTCTTAGCAGGAGTGAGCACTCCCTTTTGTGGGTTCTTTTGTCTTCTGCATCAGTAGTACTAACATATGAAGAACAAGAGCAGCAGTCTGTCTTCGGACAAGGCTTTTCTAGAAAATATGTGGCAGATCACAGCTGCTCTATTTGGGATAATACAATGTGCAGAGGAATGCTAGTTATGATAAGGGTGTAATTTTAGAGTAATCCTATGTCGCAAAGTTCAGCATCTTCCAGAAAGCCTTGGGTTGTGGGGGAGCTTCTTTACAGACCATCTCAGACTAAAACTATGGATTATTTGTATATCATCAAAAAACATTTCTTAAATAGGTAAAGCTTGTTAGTCAGAAGAATCAAACTGGGTTTAGTTATACAATATGTATATAAAACATGTAAGACATCATTCCAAATAGCCTGCTGTCCTCTTTAACAATTGATGAAGGTTGATAGAGCTTTTTGTCATGCATTTAATATCAAATGCCTAAGCAATTTATAATATATTGTTATGTGGTGAAAAAAAGTGTTAATAATGTCAGGCTGTATCTCTAAATGTGAAGTGGAACCACTGCTTCCAGAAACAGGATTAGGGACCATGGACTAATTTTCACTTTTCTTTTCAAAAAGACAGAGGGCAAATGACACATGTAACTTGGAAGTGGGTTTTTTTTCCCAGTGGATTTGAATAAATAGAATAATGAGTGATTCTGTACCTCTGCATTAGGTTAACAGGCTGTTAGAGCTTTTTAGTGAAGGGCTCTTCACTTGACTGTATTTCATGCTAACTGCTTGTATCTAATAGTTATTTTTTTTTTAGTGAGACCTCGAGGTTTGTAAAGTTGTTTCCCACTATCTGCAATTAAGGTTCATAAAAAGAGCTGGATAGCACTGGATGAGAGAGAAAATAAAGAATGAAACAGGGAAATACTCAAAAATAGTTTGGCTATGTAGAGTAAGTTTAGTCTGCATTTACATTCTGTTACTGTTGGTATTTTACATTATGTTTATGGTTTTAAAAAGATATGGTGGTGGAATGAAAATACAATTTATAGTACTGTCTGTCAAAATAAAGGAGAAAATGTCTATGTAAATTCCCTTTTCCCAGTTGCTCTGTGTTCATTATCAAAAATTAGAATTGAGTAACATGTTATGTAAGACTTGTAAAAATAAACAATAAGCAATATGGTTATTTTGAAATTAGTAGGTTTTTTCTTAGGAATAGAAGACTAACAGAATATGGGGAATTTAATTCGGACATATCCACCACCAAACAAGAATATTAAGAGCCACCACAAGCTCATGTGAGCAGTATTTTTATGAAAAAATCAGATGTTCATTCACTTGTCTGACAAAAATGTGTTTAATCACAATATAATTTACATTTAATTAATTACATTCAAGGAATCCTGGTAGGTAACAATACATTTAGCTTTGCTTTTGAAAGTATTTAACACTTTGTCGAACACTTTTTTGCCCAGGGAAATAATATTTCCTATGATTTAGGTAATAGCCTAACAAGTTCACTCTGGTTTTTGGAGTCAATTGTTATAACTTGAAAATGAGACCATAAAAATTAATATGGAGTATGGTAGGATTTCCAGATATGGCCAAAATAGTTAGATGTTAATAAATTATTACAATCCTGTATTAATTGCTCATGTCTTAGTCCTGGGCAAGATAGAAGTCTGGAGGTAAGCAAGTATGCATACAGCTGAGCTTGGACTGTGTGGTAATGATGCTATATTGATATTCCTCCAACCTTCATCTGTAGCAAATAACTATTGTCTGACTCTTAGAATTACATCCCTGCCATCTGCTAAAGTATTCTGTATTTCGATGGGGGGAAATTTAATTTGAACATTTCAAGGTCACAGACTGCTGTGAGTAAAGGCCACTGGATGGAAGCTGTTGCCTTTAATAAACATAATGAGCTCTGAAACACACGAAGCTCTGAGTACCTTGGATGTTTATCTCCAGGAGACAGAAGCAGCATCCTTGCTTAATATTGCGAAGTTCAGTCTTAGAACAATAGATTTTCATTATTTATTTTCATAATTACAGCTAGATAGAAATTAAAGGCAGCCAACATGTGGGAAGAGATGAATGTCAAATAAGAACGAAGATTGGTGCGAAGGCGGAAGAGGTGTAGAAAGTTTCTTAGTTTCAATTTTTCAGTTTCTGTGCCTTTTAATTTAGAGCTGGATATAAATGTCCATTCTTGTTTATTGTGCTGTCTGGATTTGGTGACTGAAAGTAGAAGCTTTACATTTCTTCTGGAAAATTGTATTATGCCTAGTCCTTAGGACTACATAAAAGCATCATGCAAATAGTCTGATACAGACTGATGTTCCCTAAAGTATGAAATTATAGACATAGATGCACTTAATAGGGTTATCTCTGTATTAGCTCCAGTAGCCAAGCCACATAAATCTCTCCTATGTGGCTCTCTGTAACTATTCTTTATGACAAAGTGGTCCTTCAGTTGTCAGAGATTTATTAGAAAAGCTTTTAAAAGGCTGTTTTAATATGAAAGTAAAAATTAATTACTTCATAATTAATGCTGTTATTTTTTTAAAAGGAGTGTCCTTTTTTTTTCCTGAAACAGTAATTCTGCACAATTTAAGATGTCCATATCAGTGATACCAGATGTATGTGTATGTTAATAGTAATTAACAAATATTGCTGGTTTAACTAATGTAGATTGCTGGTTAAATTAACAGCCTTGTAATGTCTTAAATATCTCTCCCCTACAAAATCCAAGCTGATACTTGCAACCTATGCACACAAATAATAATTTTGGTATAATATCTCTAGTTATTTCATACATATTAAGCTTTAGAAGTGAAGTGCTTTCAAGGAATAACAATAGTCTTTTAAGAGTCATGGCAGTCAGGTGAAGTTCCTAATGACTAGAAGAAGGGTAATATAACCCCCATTTTCAAGATGGGGAAGGTGGAAGACCCGGGGAACTACAGACCAGTCAGTCTCACCTCTGTGCCTGGCAAAATCTTGGAGCACATTCTCCCGGAAAACATGCTAACGCACATGAAAAACAGCGAGGTGGTTGGTGACAGCCAACACAGTTTCACTAAGGGGAAATCCTGCCTGATCAATTTGGTGGCCTTCTATGACGGGGCTACGGAACTGATGGACAGCGGCAGAGCAGTTGACGTCATCTACCTGGACTTGTGCAAAGCGTTCGACGCTGTCCCGCATGACATCCTTGTCTCTGAATTGGAGAGACATCAATTTGATAGATGGACCACTCAGTGGAGAAAGAACTGGCTGGATGGTCGCATGCAAAGAGTTGTGGTAAATGGCTCGATGTCCAGTTCGAAACCTGTAACGAGTGGTGTCCCTCAGAGATCGGTGTTGGGACCTGTCCTGTTCAACATCTTTGTCGGCGACATGGACAGTGGGATTGAGTGCGCCCTCAGCAAGTTTGCCGATGACACCAAGTTGTGTGGTTCAGTTGACACACTGGAGGGAAGGGATGCCATCGAGAGGGACCTTGACACGCTTGAGAGGTGGGCTGATACCAACCTTATGAAGTTTAACCAAGCCAACTGCAAGGTGCTACAACCTGGGTCGGGGCAATCCCAGGCACAGCTACAGGTTGGAAGGAGAATTGATTCAGAGCAGCCCTGCGGAGAAGGACTTGGGGGTGTTGGTTGACGAGAAGCTTAACATGAGCCGCCAGTGTGCGCTTGCAGCCCAGAAAGCCAACCGTCTCCTGGGCTGCATCAAAAGAAGCATGACCAGCAGGTCAAAGGAGGTGATCCTGCCCCTCTACTCTGCTCTTGTGAGACCTCACTTGGAGTATTGTGTAAAATTCTGGTGTCCTCAACATAAAAAGGACATGGAGCTGTTGGAGCGAGTCCAGAGGAGGGCCACGAGGATGATAAGAGGGCTGGAGCACCTCCCGTGTGAAGATAGGCTGAGAGCGTTGGGGCTATTCAGCCTGGAGAAGAGAAGGCTGCGTGGTGACCTCATAGCAGCCTTCCAGTATGTGAAGGAGGCGTATAAGAATGCTGGGGAGGGACTCTTCCTTAGGGACTGTAGTGGTAGGACAAGGAATAATGGCTTCAAACTTAAACAGGGGAAGTTTAGATTAGATATTAGGAAGATGTTCTTTACTGTGAGGGTGGTGAGGCACTGGAATGGGTTGCCCAAGGAAGCTGTGAATGCTCTATCCCTGGTGGAGCCAGGTTGGACAGAGCCTTGGGCGTCATGGTTTAGTGCGAGGTGTCCCTGCCCATGGCGGGGGGGTTGGAACTAGATGATCCTAAGGTCCTTTCCAATGCAAACCATTCTATGATTCTAAGAGTGAGGACTAAGAATGAGAACGCTCTTTAACAGACGTCAGTATATTATTTTTGTCTGTATTTAATGGTAGCTGGAAAATCTTTTGAACAGCTGAAAAACCAAAACCCACCATATAAATAGTTTTTTATGTTTCTCCTGTTAATCCTGATCTTATAGTTTGTGACCTTTATTTTTTGTTGTGCAAAAGCTTCATATTTGCTACACAGTATACACAGACTAAATGTCAGTACTTGTGGATGTGATTGCTAGGCAAGTGCTGACTATATTAATGTTCTGTTAAAACATCACCCTCAGTGTTCGCTGGATATCCAGTTAGCATCTCCACAATCGAACTACTTAGAATTTTGCAAGAGTTTGCAAAAGAAATTCCATTTATGCATGTCATGTGGCACTAGCCTCATGGACCCCCACCTCTTTCCTCTCTTAAGTGATGATAATACTCTGAGTTCTCTTTTGGTACAGATGAGAGTGATGTCATGTTTGGTGACGGTTTTCAAATTACTACGTTTGCCTACCTGAGTGTTGACACAATTCTAAGAACAGCTGTCCTACCATGCAAATTCAGTGTCATTTTTCACCTGCATGACATCCAAAGCATCAATCTCTAGGTCAGTGTCTCTCTGATCTAAATCCCTTTTGTTACAGAGGTTTTGTTTTTCTGAACAAGTCTGCTGCAATGTGAGAACAACTGTAGTTCCCTGTGAACGCAGATCCTTTGTATCAGTGGGGGAGGGAATGTGACATTGAGTACATAGCAATGAGTATTTTGCTAATTAAGGTATCCAAGAGCATCCTCCTGTTTTTTTGTTGTTGGTGTTTTTTTCAAAGCTGTGAATGGAGTAAAAAAAGTGTGAATGGATAAACTGATGTTTAGGTACATTTCAACAACTCACACTCAGCATTTCTTTAAACTTGTAGATCAACTTTTTGAAGACTGAAATGGAAAGGAAAAGCAAAATGATCCGTGACCTTCAAAACGAGGTAAGAGGAACAGAGTGTCATCTCCAGTCACAGTTTACACTGAAAGAGATTATAGTTTGGCTTCATGTTTAAAACACGTTGTTTAATAGAAAGGTAAAGCTCCCGTGAAATACCGTAAAAATAAAAAAAAAAAAAAAAAAAGGACATGCCTTATAAAATTTACCCTGCCACACATTCCTAAGATGTTTTCCTAAGCTTTGTATGTCATGAATATTAATTCCAGATTGATCCCAAAATCCCAAATAAAACATGAAACATATTTTCTTTAATTCTTGTTAGTATTAAGCTGAACTTATTTTGAAATTTGATCTTGGAGTAGAAACTTAAAACATCTGAGCAGCATAATATTTTTTTTCCTAATTTTTTTCTCCCCAAACAAATTGCCTGAGTCAGGATATAGTTTCACTTCCCATTGATTTGGTTTGCAAAGAACTTTGCGCTTGAAAATATTCTGGTGACTTCTTGTTCTCTTACCGATCAGGCTTCTTGTCTCTATCTGTTCTGTTCAATTCTTACAGTTTACTCACTTAAACTATTCTGAGTTTGATGTGTATGAAAACCCGATGTCCCTAAAACACTTATTTAAATAGTGATCTCTTATGTCTTTGGTCTATGACAGTGTGTATATATATATATATACACATAGGGTTAATCTGATAGAAGTGGACATCTCTTTTTAAGTTGCAAAGGTTAATTTTAATTGCTCACATTATTTACACTGAGTTTGCAGTTGTCTTCGCCTACAGTCACAACTGTGTTGCTTGCTTTTCCCACCTGTGATCATTGGATGCTTTGCACTTAAGCCTGTTAATTCTAATAAATCGTATCAGTAGAATCCTACTGACCAGCCATAAAAAAAAAAAAAAAATAATCCTATCTCTTACTGCACACAAAGGTACATCACAAACAAATTCATGCCTGTGGCAAACCTGAGGAGTCACCATGTTCTGGTAGATGGTGCTCTGGCGTGACTCCTCCTGTCTTTTGAATTACAAGAACATAAGAAATGCTCAACATCTGCAATCACTGGGTTTGGGATGCTAGGAAAGGCGTGTCCCTGTCTATTCCCTGTAGTGTATCCCTATGAACCTGTTGTCTATTAATTTCTCCAAGGCCTTTTTCGATACCAGATACTTCCATAACTTCTTACACTGTCAAATTCCCTCTCACTTCACTCTGTTTAACTTAAAATTTTTATATTTTCCTGTTCTCCTCCCTTGAGCAAGTTTTTCTAAATTCTGAGTTGTTCCTTGTGTAGCCACTTTGGCTTTATTGAGTCATTCAAGGTTTTAAGTGCTTCTGATACAGCACTTTTTTTACAGCCTCTAGGCAGTTTGTATGTTTTTGGTTGTCTGACTGTTCCTTTCAGAGTTTGCTACTCTTTGCTTTACTTATAAATAGTACTCTTTCATGAAATAGAATGTCTGCGTGCTGGATTTATATGTGTTTTACTGCCCTGCCACAGTAGGACATGTGACTGCACTTTGTTAGCAGTTGTGAACCCAAGGAAACCCTTGAGAAAAAGACAGAGTAATGTCTTTTCTTGGGGGTTGCAGGGCTGGCTGCAGTAGTTTACTGTGTAGCTTCTTTTAGTCATATTACAAATGTCTGGTGCTAAATGAAGCTTCAGTCTGGTTAGGGTCTCTCTGCTAAATGAAAAATGGAAAAGATTATGATTTCTCTTTGATAACTTTGCAAATCCTTAGAGAATAGATAAACACACAGAGGAAAAACATAGAAGTATGAAAAGGAAAGTATAAGCTTTTTAATATAAACAGTGTAATGTTTTGCTTATAAAAGTAAAACTGTAAGGTGAATGACTGACTGCCCTGTGTTCAGCTGTAGCAGTCATTTTTCTCCTTAGTAGCTGGTGCAGTGCTGTGTTTTCAACTTTAGTTTGAGAACAGTGCTGATAATGCCAATGTTTTTAGTTGTTGCTAAGTAATGTTTATTCCGACCAAGGATTTTCTCAGTCTCATGCTCTGCCAGGGAGGAGGGACATGGGAAGCCGGGAGGAAGCAGAGACAGGACACCTGACCCAAGCTAGCCAAAGGAGTATTCCACGCCACAGCACGTCATGCCCAGTATATAAAGTGGGGGGAGTTACCTGGAAGGCCCAGATCACTGCTCAGGTCGGGCTGGGTATTGGTTGGTGAGCGGTGAGCAATTGTATTCTCTCCCCTTCTTATTTCCGTTGTCATTATTATTATTGGTGGTGGCAGTAGTAGTTTTGTATTGTACCTTAGTTACAGGACTGTTCTTATCTCAACCCGTACGATTTACATTCTTTCTATTCTCCCTCCCATCCCTTCGAGTTCTGAGTTACCAGTTGGGCTTAAACCACAACACTGACATTTATAAGATCATAAATATTTAAGGAGTACTTTTGATATGCATCGCTACTATCCTGCCTGGTTGTGATTTGCCTGAGTTTTTAGGGAAGTACTTTGACTACAAAACAGCAGAGAAGACAGATAGGGGTTTTGAGAGTCTCCGAGTGAACGGTTTCTAGAGTCCTGCATAAATGTTATTTGGGACATCTGTGATTGAGACTTCTCAAAATGCAAAAAAAAAAAAAAAAAAGAAAAAAAAATGAAAAATTATGATTAACCTTAGAGCACTGATTAGACTAGAGTTGTTGGTATAAGTGGGAAGTACAACACAACAAGCAAAAACATTTCCAGTTTCCTGAGGCCTTCAGTGCTGTGTGTTCTACCCTAGCTCATCTTATTCTCCATATATCCAAATTACATAAGACTTAATTGTCATTCAAATCGTCCTGGAATTATTAAAAAAGATCTGTCTGTTTCTGTTACTCATCTCTTTTAGGTCATAAATTTAAAAAGGTGGTGGTTGGGAGTTCTACTGTAGAGAAGAAAAAGGCCACATTCTTCTCTAGGGAAATAATGAATTAATGTCTAGATGCACTAAATGGAACTACAGAATCTTCCAGTACTTTCTACAGATGTATCAAACTTGACGTGGGAATAAAAGGATTAAATCTTCCAGAAGGAGTATAATAACAAAGACATAACTAAGGGAAAGAGACTTAATATCATATGCAGCAAAGAGGAAATGAGGTGTAGAAAAAATGCAATAAATATTTGGTCCTCCAGGTTTTCAAAATTGCGTGGGAAGTGATAAAGGCCAATCTCCCCTGCCCTCACCAAATGCCACCCTCCTCCCCAAGAGACACGGGTTTTGCACACCTATGTATTTAAAAGCAACAATATGTAGCTAGATATATAGGCATATAAAGAGCAGGAAAAAGTTTGATGCAAGTGCTTGACAGCACTTGCATTCAGGTGATGCATTTGCCATTCTTTCATTCCTACTTTATCCAAACACATTTATGTAGATAAATAGTGGAAAAGTCTGCACAAGTGATCAGCTTTTTGCTTCCAATTAATCAAATTAGCTCAAATATTTCCATTTTTTAATGTTATCAACTTGCAAGATATTCCAAGAGCTGAAGGAGAAAGCTGTGGGCACTGTTTATTCTGCACTTATTTTAAGAGGAAACACAGAATAGTACTTGTGATTAAAGCAGCAGTATGGTCCTAGTGTGCCCTGGAAATCAGAAGCTCCAGCATTCTGTTCTTGGCTCAGTCAACTAAATTTGTCTTGAGAGAAATTTGATTTGAGAGCATTGCTTAGTACTTCTGTGCATCAGGTACCATGTGGAAAAGGAACCAATAGCTACCTTAAAGCTTTCTATTAAACTCCTATATTATGTTTGACGGTTCCTTAAAAATAAGTCCATTAATACCAGTTTTGCTCAAATTTCAGTAATTGTTTTTGAGAGTTTCAATAGGACTTCATATTTTGACAAAAATTTGGCTGGATTTAGATGGTATGATTTCAAGGAAACAATGTTATCTTGGTCTTGCCTCCAATCACTGAATATATAGTATGCTTTAAAAAATCTTGGGTTTAAGATTGGATATGCTATATATTTAAATAATAGCATTTTATATGTGTATTTTTAGAAGTGCCACCTGCATACAGATAGATAGAGACCATTAATGAAAATGGATTTCCTTTCATAGCTACTTTTGTCCTTTCAAATAGCACATTCATCCTCAGTTTGTACGGGGAAATGGCGAATTTTGCAATCTCAGCTCTTCCATGGCCGGAAAAAAAATTCCCTATTTAGTTGTGTTCTTTTAGCGCGTGCCCTACTGCCATTCAACTTTGCAATTCAGAGATAGGAACAGAAAACAGCAGCCTTCCAACTGACTGCAGCAGCTGTGGTGCAACGTATGAGGAGAGACATTGTACAGAAAGGCAATTTTTAGTCTATTCAAGGCTTTGGGAAAAACAGTTAACAGCAAGAATAGTCACTGGTGTGGAAGGAAAAACGTGCCAGATAGAGTGCATAGGGATTATGTGTCTAAAAATCCTATCTATTAGGGGTCTCCAAGTGCTTCCTGCAGTAGCAGAAAAAAATCTGTCAGACTTCCAGCTGTACCATCACGTGTTATGTGTTAATGTAGTCTAATAAAGGATGACATGTGAACAGATAATCTCCTATTTTAAGAAGCTTCTATTATTGACAAAGAATCAAGAGGTCTGAAAATTCAGAAGCAATGGTGGAGCTAAGAAACTTGGCCAAGATGCAAAGTGAAACAGAATATGTATAAAATACTTCCAAAGATTTCACTTTTGGGGATGGTCTGTTATGGAGTGACCAGCTCCCTTCTGTTAGTCATATATAATTGTGGAAAATGATGCCAAAACTGCTCTAACAATGAAGCTATAGTAGGATGTGGTGTCAACCTTTGTTTAGATCAGAAAAATTATGGGTCTTTCCATTTGCTATTTGGCATTCAGAACTGATTGTTTTGGGTGCAACTCTGAATATGCATATATGTGATGGATTAGTCTCTTCAAGGAATGTCTTCCCTGCATTGATGTGTTGTGCATGTGGTAGTTTGTCATTAATTTCCTACTGGTACACCTCTAAAAGCCACCTTCAGTTGAAGGTAAATGTCCTAGCTGATATACACTTCTATGCAGTTTCCATTAGTTCAGTCATGAACTTTCCCTGAAAATTAATAAATGGTGTATATTCTCTACTGAAAGGTAGTGAGAAGTTATTCAACTTTGTCACATTTGACTTAGAAGTGTGTATAAAAAAAAAAATCTTACTTATACCATTTAACCACATTTCATTAGATAAGAAATGACTGCCTAGCTTGTTATATTATTTGTGGGCAAAACATTCTATAATATCGCTTGTGTATACCTACATTAAGGTATGTTAATATATTTATAGATTTACAACAGTCCCATGTACTTATAAAGTTAAGCCTGTGGTTTAAATCAAGCAACATATTTCTTTGCTGTTCCGGCTGTGGCAGAACTTTGAAAAACACAAATTACATGAAAGATGTATAGTAGTACAGGCAATATGAAGTAAACGACGAACAGGAAATGAATTTGACTGTAGCTTTTTGTAATCTGTGTTCTTTTTGTTAAGAAGCACAGTTTTAAATAACTACCTTGTAAACAATGGGTTTGCTCTATTCGTGTATAAATTGTGGTTATAGCTTTAGTGTTGAGTAAATTGTCCTAAAATAGAATTTTCCCCAAGCTCTCTGTGCTTAGCTGCACTAATAAAAGGTAAAGTCACAGCAGTTTAAAGTCTCACCTGATCTATTCAGAATTTCCTTCCCTGCAGGGTAAATTCAGTTGAATTGCATTAAATTATGGTGGGGGAAAAAAATCATGAGGAAACCACCCTTAGTGAAGCAGAAATGAAATTTTAAGGCTTTGAGACTGTATGCTGTTACTGTTCCGTAAAGGAGGACATTGTAGTTCATCAGTGTCCCTATTCTGCAGATAAAACTGACTTTTTTTAACTAAGCATAATATCCCGTCCCCCTGACGAGAAAGTTGGGTAGAGTCCTGTTCCCTCTTTGGGTACTGCATTGGTTCTACAATCAGAAAACCTCCACAAGTGTCAGAGGTAGGGGCATTGCCCAGGAAAAGGTGAATGAGCAGGAAGAATGCAGGAGCAGCTGCATATTCTGGCATAGCTTAGCCCAAGAAGCTGCGGCTGCTCCATCCCTGGCAGTGTTCAAGGCCAGGTTGGACAGGGCCTTTGGGTGAAATGATCTAGTGGGAGGTGCCCCTGCCCATGGCAGGGGATTGGAAGTGGATGAGCTTTAAGGCCCCTTCCAGCCCAAACCATTCTATGATTCTATGAAAAGCAGTTTAATCAGTTGAAAATGGCTCTTAGGGGACAGTATATAAGATCATATAGACAACAAATCCTTCTGCATCAAGATTGTCAGTGAGATATATTTATGGTGATACAGTAGCAACTGCAGGGAATGTTAAAATAAGCTTTTGTTTTTCCAAGTTTTGTTTTCCTGACCTTGTTAGACCTAAGAGCTTAGGACACATTTTCTCAGTTGAGTGCTAATTGGAATCAGAGCAGCAGTTGAGGGAATATAATGGCTCTGGTGTGCCTGGACCTCTCTCTCCTGGGGACTGCCAAATCTTGGAGTCTTCATTCATTTTTTCCATCCTGATCCAGGGTTTAAAGATTCACAGCCATGAGTTACTAGAAAGTGAAGGAGTAAGGAGATGTTCAAATAAGAATATTTGGGTTCAATGTATCCTTAATATATGAGAAGATTAAAAATCAAATGTATACCTATTAAGGCTCTCTTTTCATCCTGTTCTTAGCCACAGTGCTTACTAAACTGTCTGCTTGGATTTTGCCCAATATTCTTTGTCTGTCATCATTTCAGTTGACTGCAGTGTTGAAAATCATAGCAGTGTTCTTTGTAATCTTGCTGAAGTCATTCTGATGTCTTGACTCAGTTTCCCCTTGCTGCCCAGGACACTTTTAAATTCTTATTTCTGAAGCCCTCCTTCATTAAGTAAAAAAAATTAAGACAGGTCTGAATTCTTTATTTTTCTTATTCATCTAGTCTCAAATCTGTGTAATAGGCTTTTTATCCCTGAAGCTTAGTCTTTTTCAATTGTCATTTGTAGCAAAATATCATCCATGGAGAAAAGAAAGAGTAATTTCCACTCTATGGCTTCATTTCCTTTCATAGGAACTTGCTACTGGTAATTAGTGCTCCTGGATATTGATGCGACATAATGTGGTAGTGTCTAAGGTAAACTTCTATAAGCATTTCAAAGATCAGATTGTATATATCTGTGGGAAAAGGGAGGCATCTTATTTTTATGTAAGTGTAACCAGTAGTTCCTTCACTACATCTTATTTCAAAAAGGCAGAAAAATATGAAGTATAGAGATCATCTTGAATAGTAAAGTTTAGAAGTTCTATATTCTGTCATTCACACAACTCTCAGACATCTCTTGCAGTTTCACACCAGGTAACAGGGCCAGCATGAAACCTAATTAAAAACTTTGATCTTTGAACTTATACAGAGTTATGTGAGTCTCTGTTATCCAAATCAGTGTTTTCCAGCATGACAGATGCTGGAGCAAGGTGGCGTGGTCGGAGCCAAGCTTCAGAGAACTTGAAGCATAGATAAAATTTTATAATTAATGGAAAACTTTCCCTGAAGCTAGCGTAAGTCTTGCCAAACAGGAAAAGTGTTGAACTTATTTATTCGTGTTGTGCAGAAAAGTGGAAGAGTTTGCTTTTAGTACCAAGATGTTAAAATTACATAGTGGAAAGACCACTTAAAAGGAAGTGATAGATGTGGTTAAAAAGAAAAAAGAATGTAAATTGCTAACTTCAGGGTGTTGCAACTATGGATTTTTATCCTTAGATGAAATAATAAAAGAGCACTTAATAATCATGTTTCCATGGTTCATAAAGAAAGAGAAGGTGAGTTGTTGATTTCATCATTACAAATAATGCTATTCAATTACTGATGTTAGTCTCTTAGGATCAAAAAAGAGAGATCACTCTTGAGAAGCTGAGTCACCCAGATTCAGTGTCAGAGTACTCTTTGCTTCTGAAAACACCACACAGTGCTTAATACCATAACAATTTATAAAAGCATGAGACATTGCTTATTAAGTTAAGAAGTTGCTTGATAAAGTTGTGTTGCACCTGGACTGCTCCTGTCCTGGGCTGAGAGCTCTCCAGGAACTGTGAAGCTCAGACTACTAGAGTAGTTCGCAGGGACGTGGCTGTCATATTATAACTAGATTTCCATGAAAGTCAATAAGAATTTAGAGAAAAAAGACTGGCAAGCCCCAAACTGATCATATTACAGTACATCATACAAAACTTCCATTAATTTCCAGGGAGAAGGCTTGAGTTGTTTGTGTTTTCTTTAGGATCATGCTGTTGAATACAGATGTTTATTTGCTAAGTTCAGTGGGAGCAGAAAGTGATTTTTATTTTTAATATTTGCTATTCAGGGGTTTAACTTAAACTTGACTGCTATTGTCTTGTACTTTTTAATTTTAATCAAGAGGTGTCAACTTTATATGGTGAAGTATTTTTCAACTGCAGGTTGATAGCCTGTGCCTTTATAAAGATTATAGTCCTCTCCTGAGACTCATTATCCTCTAGTTGTAATTTGATCAAACTAAATACAATATTTGGAATGATAATTCCAATTATGTGTGGTGATTCAAAGAGGATAAAAAGATAACAATAAAAAAACACTTAACTGAAATTCATGTTAGAATTATTCTAGAAAAGAGCCTCACATGAAATTCCTATCTTGTCAGTCATCTTATGACCTGAGCTGAGATGTCTGTTCAAGCTGTTCAGTTATGACCCTACCGTGTTGTTATAAGAAAAGTAGAAACACACAAAACTTTCTTCTTTACAGCAAAAAGAATTGGTTCTCACATACTTTGCATCTATTTAAGCTTGAAAACCTGGAGTATTCTCAAATGCAGACATCTTTGTTCCTGCAAAAAAAAAGATCAGCAGTCTTAGGAGGGATATTCAAATTTATTCAACTCAAATACTTATGTAGCACTTTTCTTAAGGAAAAGCTCAGCTTCTTAGGGAGTTGCTTGCCTTAAAAATATGAAAACCTTTATTGTGCAGTGCAGCACAAACAAAACTCTCAAATTTGACTGGCCTCTTCGTGTAAAATCACTGCAGCAATTCACTGTGTATTACCCTAGTGATAGGAAATAGTTCACCCTCTATGTCCAGTCAACATCATACTGAGTCTTAAATTAGTAGAAATTGTGCTATTCTCAGCCAAAATTGCCAGTTTTCTGTTAGCCAGTAACATCTTAAACATCTAAGTCTTCTCTCCCATGCTCCTTTTGAACACTGTTCAATGACATTTGGAGTTGCAGATGTTACTAGGGAAGGAAATATTAAGTAGATCAATCGACTTGTCATAGTTTTAGGCACAATACCTGGACTGAGTTGCATTGATTTTATTTAGTTATTGTGTAAGTACTGTATTGATCTTAAGAAAGCTGGTTTTATAGCTATGCTATAATTCAAAAATACTGTTTTAATCAGATTGCTTCCAAGTGGCTTTGCCATATCTGTCCCAATAATTTGGCCTATTTGTCAAGTTTACCTATAAAAGCCTTCCCATGGAATGAATCTTCCGTTCTTCAGAATTTGATTTCACAATTTTTACAACCAAAATTTTTTAAAAGAACAAGCACAATAATACATGAATTACTCCCTTTATTTAATGATCTCTGTCTCATAAAAAATTTAAAACATTCAGAGTTTAATAGATGTGGAAATGTGTCTAAGTGAAATTATAAGGGTTTAATCAAGCAGGTGCTGCTTAAAGTATTCTGGAAGGTGGTGTCTTATCTCAGTTTTCTTTTGTGAGTAAGGATCTGAGTAGCATTTTATCACATAGCTACATGTACTCAGGAAAGGTCTGCATGGATTAAAAAGAAATATTGTGCAAATGTCAGATTCATATGGTTCACCCATAAGCTGTGATGTCTTTTATGTATTGCGATTACTTTCTAATGTAAAATAGTTATTCAATTTCACACTGTAAATTTAATCTTGTATGTGTCAGGTGTCCACTTCCTGATCATGTGTCCTGGGTTCAGCTACAGCAGTCATTTTTTCTCCTTCTTAGTAGCTGGTGCAGTGCTGTGTTTTTTGACTTTCAGCCTGGGAACAACGCTGATAACCTTAGTTGTTGCTAAGTAATGTTTATTCCAACCAAGGACTTTCTCAGTCTCATGCTTTGCCAGGGAGAAGGGGAAGCCAGAAGGAAGAAGAGACAGGACACCTGACCCAAACTAGCCAAAGGGGTATTCCATACCACAGCACGTCATGCCCAGTATATAAACTGGGGGGAGTTACCCGGAAGGCTCAGATCGCTGCTTGGGTCAGGCTGAGTATTGGTCGGCAGATGGTGAGCAACTGTATCCTCTCCCCTTCTTATTTCCCTTATCATTATTACTGGCGGTAGCAGTAGTGGTTTTGTATTGTACCTTAGTTACAGGACTGTTCTTATCTCAACTCGGGGGATTTCCATTCTTTTGATTCTCCTCCCCATCCCTCCAGGAGCGGGGCGAGAAGAAGGGGGAGAATGAGTGAGCAGCTGCCTGGTTCTGAGTTACCGTCTGGGCTTAAACCACGACACATGTGCATGTGTATTTGTGCATGTATTTGTATGGAAGTATTTGTGTGTACTTTTAAATCAAAAGCACCCTTTACATATAGATTCCAGCATGTATTTACATGTGTACAAGAATATAATGTGATGCTAAAAAGTAGGTTAAAAGTACCAAAATGCCAGCAGTTGATTCACTGAAAACTAATGGCTCAGTTCCTCTGGATCTGCCCAGGAAAATTTTGCTCGTATCAATTTGCCGATCTTATTTCTGGTATCAAAACTTCAAATCTTTGCATGTCACACTCAAGTTATTCTGTTTCTGGCAGAATTTTTGGTCCTTATGTGAGGTTATTTTTCAATTTATTTCAGTGCAGTTTTGCTCATTTGCTGCAGAAGATGATTTGATCTTAAATTTTAAGTCCTTCAGGAGAGCACTGAGCTAGAAAATCCACATTTCTGAATTACCCTGAGCAATTGTCTCAAGTATTACTCTATCCATTTAGTTTTTCTTAAAATCGTATCAGCCTGCCATCCTTTATTTTGACAGTGGAGAGCTGGTACTCTGCAAGAACCTTTAAACACGAAGGATTTTATGCTGGGGCCCATATTTTAGTGGAAGAACATGGGATGTGCTGTGTAAAGGTGGGCACACACAAAGGTATGCTTCAGCTGTACAGCTTTTGATGCTGTGCCACTGGGAGGCATAAAAAGGGATTTGGGGAGTTCTTCTTATGTAGAAAAATCCCTGGACTTGATAAAAAGCCAAAAATTAAAGCCTCTCCCTGAGAAAGAGAGTAGCCATTAACAACTTGCTTTGGTTTCGGTATGTGTTCTTTTGGGCTGTTTACTTGCGTTTTAATGGTCAAAGCAAGATAGTCAAAAAAATTGTGAGGAAAATGAGGATGTCTTCCTGCTAAGTGAATGCAGGTGCTAGGATTGTTCTTTGCTCGTTTCCAGCTTCAGATAATCACAGACTGGTTTGGGTTGGAAGGGACCTTAAAGGTCATCCAGTTCCAACCCCCTGCCACGGGCAGGGGCACCTTCCACTAGACCAGGTTGCTCCAAGCTCCATCCAACCTGGCTTTGAACACTACCAGGGATGGGGCAGCTGCAGCTTCTCTGGGCAACCAGAGCCAGCACCTCACCACCCTCACAGGGAAGAACTTCTTCCTAAGATCTCATCTAAATCTCCTCTCTGTCAGTTTAAAGCCATTCCGCTTGTCCTGTCCCTACAGGCCCTTGTCAAAAACTCCTCTCCAGATTTCTTGTGGGCCCCTTTAAGCACTGGAACCTGGTCTAAGGTGTCCCCAGAACCCTCTCTTCTCCAGGCTGAACAAGTCCAGCTCTCTCAGCCTGTCTCCAGAGCAGAGCTGCTCCAGCCCTAGGAGCATCAGCTTGTTGATTACTGATAAGAAACTGCTTTCCATTTAAAATTATGTGTGTGGACAGCAAAAAATTGGATATTGGAGAGAGTAAGAGTTGTGTAAAACAAAATTCCCAGGAGCCATGTGATGATGCCCTGTTTGATGGCTAGTTGTGCCTTCAGTTTAGCCTAAATGAACAACAGGAGTAGATTGCCTTCAGTTTGGCCTAAATGAACAATAGGAGTAGATAGATGGCGAGTTGGCCTCTCTGCTCATATTCCGCTGCATTGCTTTGGTAGTCACAGAGGCCAGGTGATCTCCATCAGGTTTCTGAGGTAACTCCTGTGTATCGCTGGTATTAAATCAAACGCTTGCTGTGCTGGAAATGTCTTTCTTTTTTATTGCTGCATGGAGTCAGTAGGCAGATTAAGTGTAAAAGACATTTTTTTTTTTTCTCTCTCCCTGAATTCCCAATAGCATGATTTGTTCTTTTATAAAAAAATCTTTTCGTGTTGTGCACTTGTGCATTACAGCTGTGAACTTTTGTGTATTTGGTTTGGCCAATGCTAGACACTTAGTGTTTAAACTTTAGATTTTATGCTGATGCATTTTAAGTCTCAGGAGAAAAGAAGTGAAGATCTGGAACCTGAAAGTGAGAATCTTCTCCTTCCTTTGCCAAAAGATGAGCTTAACTAGATCAAGGAAATATTAGAACTCAGGCATGAAATTGATATCCTGTAGCTATTCAATGGATGCAGATTAGTTTTGGGTAAAAGCGGTAACCTGCTACTTACCAAAGCTTCTTTCCTATAGTGATGTCTGTCTTTAGGAATCAGCATAGGGATTCACTAAGATACTGAATCTTGCTTTGAAATACACTGTTTTGTTCACAATGCTGCTGCCCTGTTTTAATTTTACAAGAAGATATAGTGTGGCATGGAAATTCATTGTGAAAAGGACATTATTTGTAGGAAAAATGTAAATGCAACATACCACAGAACCAGTCAAAGCCAGAATTGCTGAGACAGGTATGAGAATGGAGTGATTCAATACTCTTCATGGACTACTTCTGCAAAGTCCCTCTACCTACAGTATGCATGCTTGGTATACTGTATGGAAAATGAATTTTTTTTGTAAGCTTCATGCTGCTTCTTTAAGCATCATTTCAACACCACACAAGAATTGGCTGGTATGATTATAGATAATTGCATCCTTTGCTGGGTTAGAGGGTGACTGTTTTCTGTGGCTGCAAAAGGAGAAAAAATAAGATTTCTTAAGCTTACTATTGTTGCAACAAGCAACACTAGATCTAGTTTGATTGCTAAAATACAGCTAGATTAGAAGCAGTATTATGGCATTGCATTTCACCAAAACGCTTAGTTGGAAAACACATTGTGATTATTTTTCTCTTTGTTGATGCAGATTTCCAGTGACTGTTGCCAACTCTTATTTTATGATTTGACTAAAGCCACAATTTATTTACATGGGGAGGCAGGTGTGTATGTGCGGTTCATAGTGATCTTATTTGCACTGCATTGCTTACTATGGCTTTCATCCTCTGCAGAGAGCAAGTACAATAGGAAACGGTCAGTTGGGTAGTACTTTGCGTACTACAGATACATGGTTACTGTGGGTTCTTTAAAATTGCTGTGAAATAACACCCAATTTTGTTGGTTTAAGCTCAGTGAGTGATGTAGAAATCAGTAATTTTAAGTAAATGATTTTTAATCATTAAACAGACCACATTTTTTCCTTTGGAAAATTTTTTTGTTTTCCTCTAGTCGTTATGATCTTGCTGATGTAACTAGAAGTAGTCCTGCAAGTGTTCAAAGGAAGGAAATTAAAACATAACTTTGTCCTTTGGGGTTTTTCTTCTGTTATTTTTAATGATGCTTTAGAGTGTATATTTCTCATTCTAATTCTGACTTTCTTTTAAAGTTTGATTACATATAATTTAATACAACCCAAGTGATATTACTTTTTTCCATTCAATTAAGATTGACTTTAAAATAGTGCTCTGCCATTTTCATGCTGTAACTCTTGGTTCCAAAGGAGAGTGGAGGAGCCAGCAAGACACTCAACAGTGTAGTGTTAAGTACTGTTAGTCTTTGTAAGCTTATAAACAGAACTATGTATTTGTGGAAAGAATTCAAGACCATGTGCTTGAAAGAAAGAGACTATTGCTATTTGGTGGGTGGCTTAGAGTGAGAAATGTTTGTCTTTTATAAAGGCTGCAATCATCTTGTAGAAATCTTAAGGAAAGTTTTTAAAGCACATGAATGTTTATTTTGTGATTTCTAAAGTAAATGTCTACTTTCTGCTGTCTTTGTTTTTGATTGTGGTTTGTTATTTGTTTTGGCTTTAAAAAAAATAATCTCAGGAACTAGGCTTCTTAATTTACAAATATCAGTGTAAAAATAGTATTTGTAGCTGATAATTTTAATAAACAACTAATCACATCTGCAACTGTATACTCTTCTACTTTCAAGCCTCAGCAGAGGCAGTTCAGGCATCTTCAAGTCCCACCAGAAGTTTGTGAAGTAGTTGGACAGTTTGTTTCATCTGCTGACCTTTGCATCAGGATCCCTGAAGCGTTTGCTGAGTCTCATCTGTTTGAGCCATGGTATCAGCATCACCTCTGTGATGATTGCCTTTGCTGCAGCATGGGTGATGACAGCTTGGTTGGCTATTCTTCTTCACTAGTCCCTAATCAAGATGCTGATTGTTCTGTGGCTTGGATTCCCTTTTCTTACTTGCCAAATACCTTATTTTTATGTTTAATCAGTTATTCCAAAGAACAATGAGTAGGACCAATTCTTAAAGCAAAATGAACTAGTATCACGTGTTAAATATCACAACAGGGAATAGGACCACACATCTGCTTGGCATGCCAGATTTAATGATCATGATTTTGTCATGTCTTGGCTTTCAGCATTTCCAGGCATAGTTATTTATAATTGCCAGAATTATTAGTCTATGAATCTGTGAATTTAAATCCTGAACTTGTGGGAATTTGGAATGGCATAGCTTTAGGAGTGATGTGGGGTTGGGATTTTGAGAAATAATTACGGATTCCAAGACATGCGGCTGTTGGAGCAGTAAGATCATTAAAAGATTGCTCCTCTGAAAATCCAGCTGCGTTCAGAAGTAGTGACATAAAACATACTACTTTTAAATAGTATGTGTAGTCAGCTGTAGATTTAAGAAGCATTCAGCAGAAGTACACCTTCTGTGACCTAGAGCCAGATCTCTAAGATAGTTCTGAGAAGTATATGAGCATAAAAGTTATTAAATTTGCTGGGCAGATGCATTACCTAGATTGCCTGCCTATGACTGACAGACCAATATTCTATTTGATATCATCAGATTGGGTAAATTACATTTTTACATCCTTTCTTTTTCCAAGACAAGTATTAATGTGAAATCTGCTGACTGTCAAATTTGCTTTCTTGTCCAAACCTATTAAGACTTAGTTTCACCAAAACTAAAAAGGAAAAATCTAATCGGTATTGAAATATGAAGAGCTGTTGAATAAAAAAAAAGGGATGGGTGATGATGAAAAATTAATCCTGCACACTTTTTTGTGGGTACTCTCTTTATGTATTTTGTGCAAAGTGCAATAATTTTCATAAAGGGGATTACAATTTCTAAACTTTTCCTTCCATGACCCTAAAGTAGCAAAAATTCCAGGCTTGGAGCACCCATGGTGCTGAACCTCCCAAGAAGCACCATATTAGTCTTATGAGGTTTTAATATTGTAGATTGAAGGACTAGAGAGCAGAGACAGAAGACGAACAAACGTTTTGTATTTAAAGTATTCGCCTGTGTGGTTATAATGTAATGCAACTTGCATTTGATATGATGATGAAAAACACCAACCACAATAAGACCTGTTGTCTGACACTTGCTTAGCATTAAATCAGTGTAATTCAGTAAGTAATTTCAGTTAAGCTACCTGACTTTACAGCAGCTGTTTGGATCCATATTGAAGAAAATATGTATCTCATGCACTGGTTTTGTGCTTATTGTTTTTAATTTACTCTTTTTTCCTTAACTAGCTTATTTTGCTGTTTTCATTTCACTCCAGAATATGCTTTTAATGAGCACATAGTTGACATGCTTGGCCTTTTGCTTTCTGTGTAAGCCTTTTCCCCTTATGGGAACAGTAAACAGAATTGGGCTGTTCTACGTCATTTACCTCTCCCTGCGTTTGTAGAGGAGGTATCATTCATATCTTTTACTTCTGTGTGCACGTGTGGATTTTCTTATAATATTGTATGGATAAATAATGTGTATTTGTCATTTATTTTTCTTTGCTGCATTTCCTGGTACTTTATTCAGGTAGCAGACTCCTTTAGGATTGTGAAGCCTTTGCTGTTGGGGGAAGGGTACAACAATGCTCCCCATGGTTATAGCTGCATATGCCAGCTCCCAGAGTTGAAATCTCAGCTCGAGTCATAAATTTCATGCAGCTGCACAGAAATTTCTGTGTTTGTTAATTCAAGGCTCTACACAGGAATGATTGACCTTGTGCATAGTCGTCTTAATTACTTCTCCTCTCCTCCTTTTGCCTTACATTTTTGTGTTGGTTTATACATAGTTTTGGCATCTCTTATCATGTCAGTGTGTCCTGATGTGGTTAGCCAGCACTGCTGCCTGGAGGTGAGGGGATGTGTTCAACTCATTACTGACACTGCACACACTGTTGCAGTCCTCCAAGGATAGACTGGCTGAGTGGCTTCTGCTTTTCCCGGTTTCTCTTCTGGTTTTCCTAGTCTTTCTTAGGATAGATCTTCCCTCCTCTTTTTATTTAGGGATGTGCAAGATATCAGTCCTAACCAGATGAGGTTTTTAAAGCATTTGTGGTAGTTCTCTGGATTCGTAACTGTCTTCAATTTTTCCAATCCATCAGCATGTAGAGTTTTCCTGAATTCGTAAGGAATCAGGAAATTGCAAATGGGCATTAGTTCTGATATAATTTTATACATCAGTTACCACATTCAGCAAAATATTTTGCATCATGATAATCTCAAGCACGAACATAAATGTTCCTTATGCACATTCATAGTCCTCTGAATATTTTGTTGGCTTTGATGTTGAGGTGGGAGAAGTGGAGAGCTATCTCTTTCGTATTCCACAGATTTTTTTATTTTTTTTATTTGTTCTATTTTTAGCATGAAAGGTCCTCTAAAAGTTGAAGTAAATCAATCTAAAAATAATTGCTATTATGATTAGTATGCTTATATTCTATCTAGCAAAATAACAAAGATCATAAATCTAGAAAATGGCAAGTCTGTTTCTCATAAAGCATGTTTCCAGTCCTAAAAATACCTTGCCAATGTATGTAGGCTGCTCTTCAGCTACAGAAAACACAGCTAAGCAGATTTTGTAAATACCATTTTAAGTTAAATACAACTGTGAGTGATAACGTATTGACAGTCGATACTGATCTTGTTTGGCAATTATTAAAATAAGGAAAAACAGACTTACAGAAAGTTTCCATCTGCAAACCACTCCTGAGCTAGTGCTTTCTATACTACACCATTTGCAGTGTAACTACACATTACAAAATGTAATGTGTACATTTAAACTTAACAGGTCACCAAAGTAAAGCTAGTCTAGTAGACTGACTGAAACGTATTTTTATTTTGGACATTTCCTAAAACTATAAGACTTTTAGTCTGGTCAAGACTTGTCTAAAGGTGATCAAAGGACAGTTAAAATAGACCAGAATGAAATGTATTCTACCATTTATCCTCTGCTTTGGTAAGGTGAAAGTATGGCAAAGAAAGACAAGATGCTCATTTCAGGATGCTAATTCTGCATGCTAAGATGGCAAAATAGCTGGACTCATGGCTGAGGTTCTGATTTATAGTGCTAATAGTAACTCGAACTGAATGGATTATGATCTAATTTATGAAAATAGGTTTAGAGGAAGTTTTGGTATCAAGCAGTCTGAAACTTGTTTTGTTGCAGAACCAAAAGGGAAGTTAATCAAGAATAACAGAACATTTTTTTGGACATCTAGATACGGTAAATGGCCCTGGCAAATTACTTTTTGATGCTTGCACATCAATGCAGCTGTTCAGAAACATTATCAGTGATAGACGACATTTGGAATGTGCACAAAAGCAGGATGCCAGGAGATAACAGTAAAGACGTGCTTTGATACTTCAAATATTCAGGGCTTTGTCCTTTTAAATATAATTCAGAATTGTGGTCTGTGTAATTTCACAGTTACATAGGATAACCTCTATTGTTTAATTATATGAGGTAAATGATCAACGAATTCCTTTTGTCCTTTGCAGAACATCAATACTGAATCAAGTCATCAACATGAAAAAATGTGATAGTTTATCTACAGAGAAATATGTTTTGTAGGAATAATTTCAAAGAACTTTGCTTTATCATTTAAAATACTTCTAAAAATTACAAAGAAAATGTTTCTTTTGTAATATTAAATTGTTACTGTTTTAGGGCATGGCCCCAAGTATCACTGATGCCCTCTCTTGACTTTGAGATATTAACTCAAGTCACATTCATGGCAGCATTAATGAAAAGGATATATTCCTGTCAGAATATAGGAATTGATAAGCAGATGACCAGGCAGATCACCTTCTAATCCACATGTTCTTAGAGTAGGGCTGTCCCATGTCCTCTTGACTGATTAGGCTTTCTCATAAGTACTAAGAAATGTTGTCTTCAACTTTTTGTATGATGATCTTTAACTTCAGTTTTTTACCAAAATATTATTTATTGGTTTCTATTTTTTTCCTGAAAATAGTTAGTTAGTTTAAATGTGTTAAAGTACAAGGTGTCTGCATCTTATATTCCTGTACTGAGCTTCAACAGGGGGAAACACTTTTCAGTAACATGGAAAACTAGCTTTGTTTAAGATATACTCCTTTCCTCCTCCTTTCCCAATACTGGATTCCAGTGATTATTCCAGTGATACTGGAATAAAAAGGTAAATTCACTGTCATGGGTAGATCAATAATTCCTGAAGAAATCGTGTTAATGACTCAATTAACTGGCTAATGCAGTCAGGCCACATCGAGGCTGAAGACAACTCATGTCTTGCCAGCTTCAATCATAGATAGAGCTTGTGTTGCTACCTGCACCTGACATAGTAGGGCAGTGGATGACGTTTAGGTTACTCTCCTGATGTTTTGAAAATACATGGATGTGGCTTATGGTTTTGCTATGCATATGCTGACTGTGGTAAATTGCTACCATGATCTGTTTATCAAGATACAAGAGAAAGCAAACTCATTTCTACTTCTTCTGTTTCAAAGGTGGAGCCAGCATTGCATTGCTTCCTGATAGAAACTCTACCCTTACAGAGGTCTCACCTTTCAAACCTTGTAGCACCAGAGATAGTGCCTGCATTGAATTTTTTAATTTAAAATAATAATTTAGAAAGTGCTGAAATAGCCTAACATGAAAGTTAATATACTTCTGAAAATCACTTTGTATGCCATATAAGTGGGGACAGAGACAAGAATAGGGTATTATCTAGTACCTGTTACTTCGGTACTTACCTCTCAGTGTATTGAATAAGCACAACATGGTGGAAATATGTTTCTCTCTGCCTCAGAGATTGCAATTTTCTGCTACTAAGAGAATTCCAGAGACAGAGCCTATTATTGAAGTGAACCTGACTGATATGACTACACAGAGAACAGCATAAATGTATTCCTTAGTCATCTCCTGCCCTTCTCTTTTCATAAATATGCCATTTATGTTTTAAGCCAGATGTTGACAATTCTGAATCTAAAATATGCTTAATGCAGCATTTCTTCCCCTGCTGCTGGTACAGCAGGAAAAGTGAACTTGTAGAACAGACTGTAACCACTATGACCCTTCACTCCACTGCTGATAGAGGAGCTTGAGTTTTTTAGAGTCAGAAACATGTTTTATATTTAGATTATTATTTACATGTTTGGTTGCATTCAGCATGCTCTATTCATTTCTGTCACCTTATTTTAATAGAGCTCTCACTGAAGGCTTTTTCTTTTGCAGCAGCATCAGCTGCTTTTCACCATTCTGTTCACAAATGTTGAACAAATTACAAGTAGGAGCCACAGGCTAACATCTACCTTATGAGGTGTTCTGCTTTATTGGTCCCACAAACCATCCTCAGGGCACTCAGCCATCTCTACGAAAGGGAAAGATCAAAGAATTGCCACATTTCTTCTCTAGGTAATCCTGCATGGCATAGGCAACCAGCCTTAATCATGTAAATTTTCTAAAATGGGATGCTGTATTTAATTTGCTGCTCTGTTTTTAATTAGAATAGCTGACATGGAAAGACTTTGGAATGGCATTTGCTTTCCCATAACAAAGTCCTTTTGAAATGACTGGAAATGTGTAACTGCAAAGTAAATCAGTCCAATAAATATTTTTGTGTATCATTTTCCAATTGGGAGCTATTTTGATAAGGAAAATAAATGGCCCTGGCCTCTTGCAATCCGAAAGAAAAACACCCTGGAAAAAATGAATACTTAGTCCAGTATACTGATTCACTGTTGTAACATAAAAATCCACTGTTCCTGAGTGCTGGGAGTTTGAGAGTATTATTTTCCCCACTGAACTATTCAAATCATGCATAGGAAACATTGCATGTACCAACATTTGATACAGTATCTGAACCCTATAAACAGTAATAGTCATTCACGAATGTGCTTTTTTTTCTCAAACTCTTTTTTTGTTCTTTGGATATATATTTGCAAACTCTGACAGAATATTAATATTCAGATGTATGTGTGAAAGTTTGGGTACAATCGTGAAAAGTTGCCCAATTTCAGTTATTCCAGGTGAAAAGAAAAGCTTCGGATTAAGGAAGAGTGAAGCAAGTTCCCAGGCATTAGAGAAGTATCAGTGTGCTATAATCTGTCTTTTGTTTTCTTTTTATTTTAATTTTATTCGTACATGAAGGTAATAGCAGGAAGAGACAAGCTGCCTTACAGGTCATAGTGAAGACTTCAAATTCCACCTGGCAAAGAGAAGGAATAAGCCTAGCTCCCAAATAACTGTTCTCCATGAATGAATTGTGGTGTTCTGGGTTAGCATTGTTCTCCAAGTGCTTCGAATTGTGAGGACTAGGCAAGAAATAAATCTCACCTTAGATGAAAGCTGTAGAGCAAAACCTGCTGTGACTTGGAGACACACAATTCAAAACTCAGGATAAAAGGGATGAAAAACAAACCCCACATCTTTAAATGTTGTGAAAATAGTAGTTCAAATATAGTAATAATTACTAAAATTAATGTGTTTGATCAGAAGTTTAATGAGCTTTTCAGCCACTTTTTTTGCCTGAAAAAGAGCTAGTCCCAGAGGCTGCCAGATAGCTGGTGGCTGAGGAACTGCATTATGAATTTCTCTCGAATTCAGAGCACAAGTATTTCTAATAACAGTCATGAAAGACTGAGCCCTAAAGCGACTCGATTCCTTAGATCCCATCACACCTTTTTAATATAAAAGACAGTGATGGAAAAAATCAGCATCTTAAATCATTCTCTAAAAATGTTATAAACCACAGCAGAGGTTCTTTAATGCTGTTCAGAATACAAATGGTTTGTCAGTGACTAGCAAGGGTGGAGGACATCTTAAATCCAGCTGCCTTTGAAGGGATCTTTAACACTTCATCCTGGGTAGGAGAGAATAGTTTCACATCAGTCTTGCTATTCCTGTGCTTGGCTGTGTTCTGAATGTAGAAGAGCCATGTATCTACGGGGTTTGGTCTGCAAGTAGGTATCTAGGCAATTGTGATGCAAATGCTAATCCTGATGGCAACTAGACTGAGAATTAAACTTTCCTATTAAGTCATTAAACTTTAACGTTAAATATTTTCAATGCAAGCTATCAACGATTTGTGCTTCAGAGACACAAATCCCACTTAAAACAGTTTTGTAGGAATGAGCTTTTATGGAGAAGCCAGTGCTTCTGTGTGGAAACATTAAAAAGTTGAAATATATGAAAAGATTGTGAGACAAGAGCATGTGCAGGAAGAAGGCTAGATCAAAGATTAATTACTGTGTATTTATATACTATATATACACACAATATATTGTATATATTGTATATAAAATATATATTACATATGTAAAATGTAATATTATTATGTGACAGATGAAATGTGGTTTTTAGCTATAGAAAGACTTCTGCCTGCCTCTGAAATTTTGTTTCCCTACGAGTGTTAAGCAGGCTCACGTTTACACCCAGCTCTCTTCCACAGTTTGGATGGAATCAAACCTCAACATGTGCTACAGGGTTTTTTCTGTATTATACTTCCAAAGTTTTTTACATGATCAAGTGGGAATGACATGACTAAAAATTTGCAGTGTATAATGAATCCAGTCCAACGTGCTGCAAAGTGTTAGCTTGTTATGACTTTAAATATATATATGTATATTTACCATCTCAAGTGTCAATTTAGAGAAAGAAATAGAGATTGGGAAAAAACCCACAAATACTCAAAATGTATACTTTATATTAATGTTATTCTACATCTCCTTACTCTGGTTCATTTAACATTGTGCTGTCATTTTTATAACAACCGTTTTATGATGCAACAAACCCACAGTTATACCCACGGCTAAGCCCCATGAGTGCAAACCAAACAAAACTTCCTTAATGGAGAGATTTGGAGGTGATGCACTGGGATAGCAGAGGCCACCTGTACCAAACTTGTCAGGACTTGAGCAGCAGTGGTGCATGAATTATCAATGTCATCTGGCAAGCATTGGGTACCTGATAAAGCACTGACAGAAGACAGTTGTATTTCAGTTGTACACCATGGGATTATATGGGGCACAACTGCAGGACATGCCGTGTCTCAGACATAAGGAATTGCTTATTTGCTAGAGCAGAGACTTTCATATCAACTTAGACTATTGCTGTGCTTAATTGTCATGTATGCACAAAGACAAGGAGATACCAACAAAACCTGTTTTTCTCAGGAGGAAGCTCTATGTGCTTAGCTATATTTCTTACTCTGCCCTTTCTTTTCAATGTGTGCTTCCAGATTAATGTTTGGAAGAAGTTGTGGACAAAGCACTTCTCAACCAAACAGGAGTCTGTTCAGTTCACTAGAAAATTGCTTTGTTACTTCCAGATTCATGGAGTTAGTGTGTTTCTATATAGTTGTACCTGTGCCCTGTGGCACTCACCACAAAACTCTAGCTAAAATCTCAAATATAATATTTTAGTGTGTTGCTTATCAACTCTTTCAGCTCAGCAGGACTACCTGTAATTCAGAATTAAAAATAGCAACTTCTATGGTGAAAGTGGGCTTTTCCCAGGAATTCAGAGCTAGGGGGACAATTGTGCTTTCTGAGTTTAGATCCAGACAAATCTGAAAAGTGTGCAGTTCATATATGCATCATCAGCACTAAAATACATTGGTGGGGCAGAGTCCTTCAGCTGTCTGGCACACTTGACCACTGAAAAACTGGGGGGGGAAGAGATTCAAAACATCCTCAAGAATATCAAAGGAAACTCCTCTTACAAAAAGACAGTGTCTTTATAGATCATAAAGAAGGTAGAAATGCAGTTCTAAGGTCTTATCTGAAAAACCTCACATAGTAGGGAGCAGGAAACTCAATTTACCTGTCTCACAAAGATGAAGGGCTGAGCCAACCCTGCTGGGGCATTAAAACAGTCACTCTGTTTCATGTTGCTAAAAGCGTTTTTCATCATCGTGAAGTACAAAGCTAATATCCAAAGCAAAATGGATACCAATACATGGTGATATCAGATAACTCCACATATTTGATTTTGGTCTGTTACTGTCTTCTCATTTCTCTCCTAAGGGCGCAGTGAACCACTTTGATTTAACAGGGGATGGAAAACAGTTCATCTTGGCAATTGGCCCTGACACTCCTGATGAGCAGAGACCAAGGTTTTGTTGTTCTTGGGTTTGTTTTTTTACTGTTCACTTTTTGGTTTTGTTTTAATATGATGCCCATAAGAGAGAAATGTTCCCGTAATGAGCAGGGGCTCAGCACAGTAGGATTTGTGCTATTCATCAAGACGAGGCAGAGCCAGATTTATCTCGTATACAACAAACAACCTCTGTCAGACTTCAGATAAATGTGTGACTTGAAGTTGATTGCTGGGAATAATTTTCTGAGAAAGTGATTTTCTTTCCTTGAACATACCTTGTGTCCTTGTGCTTTCAAAGACTAGCAGGCAAACAAAATTGTTTTGTACTGTTGTTTGTAAATTGTATAGTTTGTTCATCCTGGGTTGACATCCTTATGCTGTTTCAAAGAGCTAACACTGGTGTTTCACATTATGAAACATAAACATAAGAGTATTAAAGCACTCATCTGTGTGGCCAGAGGTCAACCTCAAGAAATGAGATCTGAAAATTTGTGTGTTTTACATCATGGCATAATTTGACCTTTCCATTAGAGAATATATGATACATCAGCTAAACATTAATCCCCATAACTTCAGATTTACAGTGATGATAAACCCCTTTGAACTGGATGCAGGGGTAGTTTATCACACTTAACAATGCCTATAAACTGTGACGCTTGACTCATAAGGTGCTTATTGTATACGCTAAATAAAAAGAGGATATTATCAAAAATACAATATGTAGCTATGTAATTAATGATTTTAATAAAACGATTTTGCAGAAAAGGAAGGAACTAAAACTGCAACTGCAAAAGTGCTTCTACTGAGCTTTCAAGTTTATACTTTGCGCTTTTCTTTCTAAGTCTTTCTGAGTTTTCTGACACAGAGACGGGACTAAAAAAAAAGAAAAAAAATGACTACTAAAAAAACTTCTATCACACCTCTCAGCCATTATCCATTGATACTGTTGAGAGAAAGAGATAGGGGAGGGGAGGGAGACCTCAATTTTACAGAGCTAAAAGTTAGTAAAATTATTTAACAACATGAAGAGAAAGGACCTCTGGCATCATGGCTATTATTTTCTAAGAATGTGAAGGTAGTCACAGTCCTCTGTATTTTACTTCCTTCTCTCCGCCTTCTCTGGAGATGCGATGTGCTCAGTCTGTCATGTTAGGGATTGCTCCTTTTGTAATAACATGGGTACAGGCTGCTGGCCTTTGATTCAGGAGAACAAATGATAGAAATGGAAGCTAGGAATATAAAGGTATATATATGCCTAGCCAGCAAGCAAGGTTGGGGTTTTTTTCTTGCAGGTTGCAAAGGCATGATGGCAGAGCTACAGCTTCTTCTATGTGCTTTTATATCGGTGGGAGATCTTTAGGCAACCTAAATGTAGGGTTACTGTCAATGTTCATAGAAAGAACAGCTTCTGTTAAGCCTGGTCTCACATATTGAAAATAATAGCAGAATAATATCAGAACCCAAACAAAAAATGAGAATGTTATGTCAGTGTAAGGAAAAAAACCTGCCCAGGGACTGACTGAAAAAATCTATTTAGGAATGAAGAAAAAACCTTTTTATTTTCAATATGGAAGCCCTATGAGGAATATGTTAACAATTCTGACCAGTTGTCACTGAGAGTTCTCATGTTTTTTGAGGACATAGAATAAACACTATACTTCAGTGTGGTATATATCTTGAGCGCAGGTACCGGGACAGTAAGAATTGACTGCATGAGAAGAGACAACAGGATTCTTGCACATGTGACAACTGCTGACAGCACTTTTCTGCACCTGAATTTAGGGATGCACTGAAACTACTGGTACAAAATGAGCTAAAAGAATTAGTAAATTCAGAGTTGGCTACTACAGTCACTTGGCTGAATGTTATGATTGCATGCCAATGCTCCAGCTAACAGTTTGTGCTATAAGCTTTCTAAGATAGTAAAATAAATTAAAATATCTATTTAGTTTGAATATAATGGTATCCTTTCTCTAAATCTAAAAGGCCATGTCTAATTAAAATAATTATGCTGTATAATTTTAAAAGAGGCCATTAAAGACATGTTTACAGATACTTAACTCATTCCTTAAACTTTTATACTTTATTATTTTTTAAACTTGAAACATAAAGATCTTTTCCATAAAACTACTTATCAAGAAATCAAATATGTGAAATAAAAACTGTGTAAAATTTTAGTTAGTTTAACTTCTTTGTTGTTGTTCTTTGAAGGATACTTAGTAGGAAAATAGGAAGCATCATCTTGAACCCTTATCTAAAACTTAGAAGTCAGAACTTCTGTCGTGACTCAAAAAGCATTTATAACCTAAAATTTTCATTGATGGATTGACCTGATTTTGAATAGCCCCTTTCTAGCAAACTTACAGAGTATGTATCTGATCAGACTTCATTTTGCCACATTTAATTCAGAATTCCTATCAAACCAGGCTCTCTTACACTTCACGTGTTTATACTGGTATACTTAACATTCTGCTATAGAAAATTACCTCTGTTAATCAGGATGCAAAGGTATTTTTAACACTGATGTGATTTTTGAAATAACATTAAATCACTCAAATTGTAAGCAAGAAGTTGTCATCTACCTCTGACAAGTTCCTACTTACTATGCTCTCGATAATTGTAATCTTTAATGCTTGCTCTGATTTATCTGCACATTATTAAGTGCAGATTAATTAAATCATGACTATTTTGCCTGCATTCTGGTAACTGTGGTTTTTGTTTTGTTGCTGATAGACTGGATAGATAATGAAACAGAATTGGTAAATCCTCTTAAACCTTCAAAATGGAGTCCATCTCCCAACTTACAATACTTTTATCAAGCTTTGGTTCTGAACAAATTCTTTTAATTATATTCTTTTGCCAGGCTACTTTGGCACAAAATGTGGAAATTGTGACAACCGTCTAAAAAATTTGTGTCCTACTGAGGCGGTAGGAATTCAGTTCTTCGCATTCTGGGTTGCTGTGGGGTCTTCTCAAAATAACACATGTAGAAGTTACTTGTTAATGTATCAATAGAAGTACTTCTTATAGCAGCTTAGGCTTGGCAAAAGGAAGATAAATGAGCAAAAAATGCAAGGATTGCAGCTCATTGTTACTTTGAATCTGAAATATGAATAGAGTCTTTTACCTAAACCAACCATCACCAAGCTGTAGGGGGACTGAAAAATACTTAAGGTAGTTAGTCAAAACAACATGATGACTTGACTTCCTGGATTAATTAAGTGTGGTTCTTTAATGAAAAAGTGCCTTTGGCACATGTGTTTGGCCATCACCCCAAGAGGTGATGCTGATCTTTTATGTGAAACCAGCCACATCTACTGTGTGATCACAGTACAACAGAGCTCTCTAGATGTATCCCTGGTGAGCAATAGACGTGCTGGGTGTGCTTCATTTCTTTGGTTTCTGTTTGATTTATCTTTGTTCATCTTTATCTGCTACTTAATCCTTTGTGCAGAGCCAGTTGTCTTGTTCTGTATTTCTACAGTGGTTAGTATGCTAAGGTGCTGCTCTGTGATGAGCTACAGCATCATTTTCAAATTACAAACAAAAAGAGTGTGAGACTTAGCAGAGCAAAATTTCTTCTCTCTCTAAACACACTCAGCCCTTTGTAAATCATATTTTTTAAGGCAGAATCTGGGTTGCCTCAAAGTAACATCCCAATTCTTTTCTGCTGCATTAAGACCTGTGGGTACCTGTGTCAAACAGCTGGAAAAGATTTACTGTTTCTGCAGCAATGTGTATCGGTGCACAGTAGATAGTGACAGTGAAATATCTGAAAAGATGTTCTTTTTATTTTGATGTATCTTCTCTTTATTTTGGAATTGTGCAAAGGAGGTTTCAATGGAATTTTAGTTTCTTTGCATTTGCTTTAATAAAACAGTTGGGTTTTTTTCAAGAAAACCTCCAAGCTTTCAATTTTGAAAATAAAGCTTCCAGAGTTTCAGTGGGATGTGGACCTCAATTTGAGCTGGATGGAATGACCATTTTTTTTTCTCTAATGCCAGCTTGGTCTTGTGCAGAATGTTCAAGAAAGTTACTGCTATTCAGTAATAACTACTTATTCCTGAAATGCAGTGTAGCATACGAGAGAGGTTGGTTTTGGTGTTCTTTTAATTTCTTTTTAGTGTTCAGCATATTATGTCTGGCACCTGAAGATCTGCTTATTGAATACTCATGTTTCGGAACAGTTTTGAAGGATATTCTCACTGCAGAGAAGTCTTTACATGTCATTGTCAATTATGCAATCATATGCTTGAGGAGTGTAGGAAGAATTACTAGACCATTGAAAACTCATTTTATCAAGGTTCATTGTTTTCCCTGAAAATGAGAAGAAATACATTTAAAACTCCTACATGAAAAAGCATGTTGAGTTGGAAAAATGCTATTGGGTATTTAGCAAAAAGACCCCATGAATTTGATCAAGGTCAAGTGGTGAGATCTTGGCCCTATTACTCAGTTGCTATAATGATTTACTGAAAATCATATTGAGCTATGTACTTGACACCAGGAAAGAATTAGAGGGTTTTTTCTTTCCTTTTTTACCTCAGCATATCCAATCTAAATTGCTTCAGTTGCTATGTTGCTAGGTTTCTGTGTGCAGTGGTGTTCCCCTGAAAGGAGGGTTTAATGCAAATTTATAGAATCATAGAATCCTGTGAGAGGATACTGTGCCATGATACATATATCTTATCCGTGTCTTTGCTGGTGACTGGAAGGTGTTATCAATGTATAAAATAAAACCAGTATGTTTTACTGGTCCCTTAATATTTCAGTAACTCTCAGTAATAAAACTGTATTTTTTTTTCCCTCTTAGAACAAAAGCCTCAAAACCAAGCTCTTATCAGGAAACAAGCTTTGTGGTATTCATGCAGAAGAGGTAAGTAAGGTTCTTCTCTGTTCTAAAGCTAACATACCTAAAAGAAGCTTGCATCAAAGTCTTTTGTACTGAAGTTCTAGTATAGATTATATATTCTGCGTGTATCGTGAGTGTTCCTACAGCGCTCTTATCTCAATTCATTTCTGTGACTTCAATAGAAGAAACTGAAATGTGTTAGCAAGCTGCAAAGTCAAGTTTTAGACAAATAAAATAACGTTTGGTCATGCTAATGAAAAGAATATATAGCTCTGTAGATGTATATTATACACCTATAACATATATAAACCTGATTTCCTTTCCATGCTCTCCATGCCTAGATTAAGACAGGAACAGCTAATTGCCTTTTGAAATAAATGAAGAGACAGGAAAGATTTATTATTACTGATTCCTATAATGTTTCATTACTTCAAGGAAAAATGGTCACTGTCTGAAAAAGAGGGAAAGAAATTTTCTCTCTACAGAGGAGCGAGCTAGTAAAGACAGTCTATGATGCAAAAAGTCCTTTTTTTCACTAATACATAAATCTACCAGTGAGTGCATTCATGCGAGTAGTCCCTTTAGCTCTTTAACTTTTCATGAAAGAGGATATTACTATATATGAATCTGGTTTACTAATGAGTAAGCATGTCACGAGTACATGACTTCAGTCATGGGTTTTGCATCTATAATTTCTGTGAAAGTCATTGCACCTTGCCAGAATGAAACACAAACATAACACTTTGCTTCTTGGGTAAAATTTTCATAATGATGGTTGAATGTGTTTTCTGCATTAAAGACTCTACCGTTTAACTTAGAGGTCAATGCTATAACATCAAAATAGTGATTTCTAGTTGTATTAGCTATTTAGCCTAACTGAAGATCTGCAACCACGGTTACTTAGTAATCCTCAATAGTAGGAAATTACAGGGTTTTGGGGTATTTTTTTGTAGCTCGTCAAAATCTATGTTATCTTCCTATCCCATCATTGTTGCTTTCAAACATGCCACAGTATATGATACAAACATACTTCCTTCCCTTGTTTACTACTTAAAAAATTGACAGTGTGTGCAACATAGCTTTCTGTTTTCCCCTTTTTTTTCAAGTTTGTTTTTCCTAGCTGCATAACGTCTTCAATGTTTGGTGATTAACTTGAAGATCTTTTGCCTGATTATGTCTCCAATATTTGCTGCACAAATGTCATCAAAGGGCAAAACCTCAAATTAAATTTATTGTAGTGTGACAAGTCTGGCTGTCAGAGAATTTCAGAAAAGTAAACCTAAGCTAACTAACATTCAGGGCAGCGGATTGTACGTGTATTTTAAACCTTCAGAATCTCAGGCTTTGTGAATCATCCTGGCAAATTTGTGGCTCTTAAGCAGGTTAGCACCATTAGAACTAGCAAAGGTGCTGCAGGGGCATCCTCCTCTTGTTGTTTTGCCAGTTAGGTGATGTCAGCCAGAGAAACACAGTGTATTTTCTGCTATTTAATTAAGTAGTATAGTCACTATGCATATAACTGTGTGAAATCAGTATCCTTTTAGTTATTAAATCAAATAGCCTTCATGTATAGATTTGCCCACCCGGAAGCTCCTGCTTTGTTCTGCTCTCTGGGGCTGCATGCAGACAGTTGTAATGAGCCCTGTGATTCCTTTTTGTCCAGTTGCATAGATGGGAGCATGCTTGTGCTCCTGCGCAGTTGACAGGGTTGCTTTTTCTTCTCCGAGAATTCAGAGCCCTGGTGCAAACCTGGTGGTGCAAACCTCAGGCTTCCCAGGACACAGAAAGGTGTATGTGCCACAAAATACTCCCAGATGCTTTGGTATAGGGTTTGCTATCACCCTGTGTTTCATCAGGACCTTATCCCACTGACTGCACTAAAAGGTGTCAGTTTTCTAAGTCCTCTCCCTAGAAATGCAGAAAACCCCCAAACCAACCAAATTTTATCATAAAGAATGACAGGTCACATGCGTGCTTTTGAGTCACTTAAATTATACACTAAATACATTTAGCTCTGTAACTCTTAATTTCATCACAGGTTTGTGATTGAGCAAATGAGTGATATCTTAATTGTAACTCTTAGATCCCTCTATAGCCATTTTGGCTGTGTCACAGAGTGTATACTTTCTTAAGCACAACTCATAGAACAATTTAAGTTGGTTAAGGTTTTCTCGGAGGTCTTTAGTTATGTGGAATATATTCCATAGCTCTACTGATTGTATGGTCCAGGTCAGAGAACACTGCTAGCTGCACTCTAGATGAATTCTAGATGGCTCTGTAGATGAAATAACAGCAAATACAGTTATAGATGAAAGAATCGAACTGAACTTATCTTGGCTATTTGTTTCAGATCTTACGGAATGCGATAACCAATTTGGCATTCCTTCTTAACTACTTGAAGTGAGTTCTAAAATTTTATCTTTAAATTCTTTCATCCATCCCAGAAGTCTGTCACTGAATTTGACTGCACCAATTGGAAAGACATAAAGTCTTCCCAAAAGCTCCAATTTATTTATGAAAGATATACTGCTATCTGTAATATGTCATGTTTATGGATCTGCTGTTTCAGTAAATGGACTTCTAATCCATTCCAGGAAGCTCTAAATATTTGGCATTAACTAATAAAAGAAAATATACTGCATATCAGTTGAGACTCTGGATTTTGTTTAAAAAATATATTATTATTCTGACAGGATTTGTAGATAAAGGATGAAATAATGCTCCTTGGATAGTTGGGTGTAGTATAAAAAAGCCCCATTTCTATGTTGTTTTGTATAAATATATAAAAGAATGTATAAATCATTACTTTAAATTATTTTAAGGATAAATGTAACAGTATTTAAAATAAATATCATCCAAAACTGATCTAAATCAGCATAACTATGCCTATTTTAGAGCACATGGTCACAAACTGAGAACCTAGTTCTTTTGGATACCACCTGGAAGTTCCTGGTCATTACAAAGAACGTGTGCAATGCTATGGAACCTTTTTCCTTCTTGGAAAAAGATGATTGTTTACTTTGAAGGTGATGCCTTCAGTTATGCTTCATGGAAAGTATTAATAACATCTCATGTTGAAAATGTGTAATCCACATAGCTATTCACAGTAGTACTAACTCATGTATGCGCTTTAGGTGAGTGCCATTTTACATTTCTCTTGACACTTTTGCCTGGTTTAGACTTGCTACCCTGAAAAAGCAGTTGACATTGGTTTTGGTTGTTTTTCTGCATTTTAAAGTTGATCTTCTTTCTGCTGTTTTCAGAACTTGCTACCTTTTTTTCTGACCTTAAAAGTATGATTTTATGTTCCTCGTTTTCAGTCAAAAAAGATCCAAGCCCAGCTGAAAGAGCTTCGTTATGGGAAAAAGGACTTGATTTTTAAGGTAAGTTTTATTTCTCTATACTTAGCTAAGGTTTTAGAGTTATTGTAGTATTGAAACAATCTAGGAGTATGATAGCTGCCTTTATTACTGTAGTTGTAAGGAATCATTTCTTTCTCAGCACACAGAAAAAAGCTCAAAGCATCAGACGTAATATCATCATGCATTTCAGAAATATTATCTATTTTGGTTTCTCTTTTTCTTTTTCTTTTCCATTCCCCCCCCAAAACCACTCTAACAGGGACAGTGCTTTTTATTATATTGCTTTCTGTGGCAAGGAAGAGAAGATTCAAAGTCTAAACCCTCGTCTGGTGTCTTTGTTTTTAAATAGAGAAATGCAGCGGCAAGTATTTAGTTTATGAATATCTGTATTTACATGCTCACATAAAGCAATGTTCCAGTTTCCTGCTGGTGACCGAAAGCCATTGCCTATTCTATATATTCTGTAACATGTTTCTCAGCTTTCTAACTAAACAATAGTATATTTTACAGATGGTTCTTGTATTTTCTTTGATCAGCAGTCCTCCATGGCATTGACAAAAAAAAGCAATGTAGGAGGGGAGGGTATGCAACAAAACATACACTGTTGAAGGGCAGCAAGTCTTTTTTAACACAGGGAGAAGTTAATCCCTGTTAAAGAAGGAGAGAGATTCAGGTCACCTGACTGGAGACTGCTAATTGAGCAGTGCTTTTATTCCTGGCATAAAGGATGAAGATAAGTAGTCATCTTCAAAGTGGCTAGAGATAGAATTACTTGCAAAGCAGTTCAGCTCAATATGAGGTCCAAATTGCCTTCTGTAAGTGTTTAACTCTCTCTACTGTCCCTCTATTGTATGCATAGTGCTGTGAAGATGAAATAACATAGATCATTTAAAAAACACAGTGTGATTTGTGTGAATTTTTTTCTTGCAGAGATTGTATCCAAGGTTTGTCAGGAACATTTATTTCTCATCATCATAAGGGCTAAACCAGGGGAACAGATTTAGACGTAAAAACTAGGCATATTATGCATCTGGAAAGTTAAGTTTTAATACCAACTAACATTAACAAAAATAATATACTTTTTTCAGGTTCAGTTTAGGTATATTTGAGAGCTTGAGCAGAGGAAAAGATTCTAATTTCTAGTCTTGCCTAGGTATGAGATCTTGTTTTCTTTAGCTGAAGCAGGATTGTTCAGTATTGGTATCTACTTGTTTTCATTATGCTAATATGCACTGATCCTCAAAATGGATCAGAATTATGCTAGGTTGTGTAGTAATGCTTAGCAAGGGGATACTTGGTAAGTGCTGCCCACCTGCAAACAGCTTAGAGAAAAGGAGAAGGAAAACAGGAGCACAAAGAAGTGAACAAATAAATGGGAAAGGCTGGCAAGTTGCTGGCATACATAAAACGACATCCATCCGAATTCAGTAAACCAGGACATTTTAGTAGTTAAGGTACAGATGTAAAGATCAGAGGTTTGTGGTGGAGGAGTGGATGTTGCTTGTGTTATAATGGTAGCAATGCATCATGTGAATGTGAATAGAAGTGGTTCCCATTTGAACAGGTATGGATGTCTGCACAACAGGCTCCACTTCTTTTCCCTGGAGAGTTATCCAGTACTGCTGTGGAAGTCTGGGGAATTTATCTTCTCCTAAAGACTATATCTACATTTGGTCACATGAATTATGCCTTAACCTCTTTGGCCTATGTTGAATAGACATAGCTCTTGAATATGAAGGGATACTCAGGCTACCAGCTCATGTTACATAGGGCGAGTTCTGCTCTGAATGCACTTACTTGCAAAATAGGGAAAATGTTACATGCCTTTTAGGGAAATTATGAACTAATGTAATTAAAGATGCTTTGAGAACTTTATATGGATGATGTTAATGAATTGTGAAATGGATTCCAAAGTCCCACATACTGAGAACTGCATGTGCAAATACCTGAAAAATCTCTTGACCATATGCAATTCTGTATAAGATTGACTGCCTGGTTTGCTAATTCAATACATCATTTATTTTAGCCAAGAATTTTTTTGTCAGGGTTCTTTGTTGATCTTTTTCCTGACTAAGGAAGGATTTATGCAGAAAAGGGAACAGCAAGCTTACACTATCCTCCTAAATAATTGTGTAAGATATGGGGAAGGGGAGATTAAGGGAGATTGAGTGTGCTGGTTTGTGTGTGTGTCTATCATCTTCAGACCTGAAACACCAAACAGAGTGGAAGCCATTTGGTAGAGGGTGGAAAGCTTTTTAAATACCTGTCTGATCAGAGAGAGGCTGCTGGGTTTGGGCAAGAACAGGTGGTGTTTCATTTCTAGTTGTTTTGATACTAAAACTAAACAGATTTCATCTTATCATTGCTGTTGAAGCTGTTTTGTGAAGCTCTGATTCTTTATGATAAAAGATCAAACCAGGGGATGGATGGTCTTCTACCAGCAGAGAGCATGAATGGTGTGTGTGGTAATCTCATGGCTGCTAGTTTCGTTGATGTTACAGGACTTCTACCCTTTCCCCTTTCCACTGCGTTCCCACCTCATCAAACTTGACGTTTCTGTGTGACTTACTGAGGACTTCAGGGAATTCTGTTCTTTGTATAGCTCTGCATATAGCAAGCTTCCCACAGCACTTCACCAGAACAACGTCAGGCTATTAGATCTCTAAATGGCACGAGGGAATGCTTCAGTCCATGTCCATTAAACTACTTCTTTCTGTGGTGGAATTAATTGTGCAGATGTACATGAAGTAATTCGGGAGGGGCACTTTGCTTATTGTTTTGCATAAGCAACACTGAGAAACTACTTCTTAAATTCTGGTAACTGTTATTGTCAATGACTCTGTACTGACTAGAGCTCTGGCCATTAAGTGGGAGAGGAAGAGGAGTGGGTGGGAAAGACAGCTTTCTCCTCTAATTCTCCAATGAATTGGTAAATTATATTTACTTTTAACATCGTGTGACAGTTACTTAACAAATGGTAGTAAATATAACATAAGTTAATCATATTTGGTTACTCTTTTGAAGTAATCTAGCTGATAAATTATGTGCATATGTATATTTATATTTTTATACCTCTATGTGATATAATGCCACAGGACGGATAAACAGTGAGAGTCACAGAAATTACATAATGGGCTCAAGGCTGTAGAAGCTGTCGGTATATCTGCTGAGGCTAGAATTGGAGCTCCTGTCTCATTGTCAGTGTTCAGTCCCTTAAACCATGCAGCCAAGTATCCTAAAAGAGTTAACAGGTGAAATTTGCTTTATATTATAATGAGAAAATTAACGAATGAGTAATAAAAATTTTCACTTAAGCATCTTAATTTTATATCTGCCTTTACTAGTTCTGAGTGAGTCTACTCTTAATTGCAATCATTTTAGTGTGGTCCTAAAACCCTGATTGAGTGAAGTACCCTTGAGTTTAAATGCTGTGCTAAAGTGAGATCTACATTTGTTTCGGGCATTCATAATCACTTATTTTAAAATTGCTACTCCTTTATTAACTGTCTTCCCATCATTGGCTGTACTGTCCTAGAAGAAGTCACAAGTTGTATTAAATTAGGAAAGAGTTAAAAACAATTTGGGGGTTTTTGTTCATTAAAATATTTCATGAACTGTGTGTCTGACTGGAATATGCAGTGAAGAAAAATAAATCTATCAATAATTTAGTCAATTCACTATAAGTTTATACAAGTAACTTCTATTTTTGAAATAGTTCTTTTAAATGGCGAGAACGGTTCACTGCTATGGCTTGAGTATACCTTTGTTTACTTTTTTGGTGATGAATTTCTAAGCATTCTACTTCAGAATTTCAGAAGTGTCAATCTACTGTTTTCCCTTTTTGTCATTTAAATTCTGATGCAAAATATAAACAGTCCTAAAAACCAAAGTAAAGTTCAAATGTAAGCAACACCTGGCCTACCAATGTGCTTAATATTTGTTCCATAGTAGAATTTAAATTGAAATAAGCAAGTAAATAGCATCTGCCTTAAAATATATGAATATATATATATTTTTATACATATATACACATATATAATGAGTACCTGGTCTTACCATGAGTGTGATGGTTTATAACAAGGCACACTCCTCTGAAAAGCAAACCAAGTTTGTTCCAGCTGGGTGCACAGACATGTCTGGTTCCTGAAGCATAGCTCTCAAGGGAGGGTATTGACACTGACTTACTCTACTGCCTGTGGCCCTAGGGGGTCTTTTAGGCCTCTCCACATGTTTAGAGCCACCAGTTGCCCAGATAATAGTGTGAAGCTAGAGGATGTCTGGGAAGACTAAAGCAGGGCTGCGAGATGGATGGCATCAAAAAGTAGCAGATGGTGCTCAGTTAGAGAAGGAAAGGAGAAGGCAGGCAGGAGGATAGTGGGGGTGACTGGGATAGAGGAACAGGCATGGGAAGAGGGAAAACGGAGCAAGGAAAGAACCTTGCTCCCAACACTTGACAACCTCTCCTCACAGTGGTCTAGCTTGTTTCCATGGTGGTATGCTTGAATTCACATGTTTCTATGGAGTGCAGTGTCACAAATTAAGAGCAGATTGTTACTTGCCTTCAGTTCTCTTTTATGCTTCTAAGTAGTGTTTCAGTAGTGTTGAGTGCTCAATTCCTCTAAAGGACTAAGCAGAACCATATCAACACTTCAAATTTAGACTTATACCTGCTTATACAGACTTATATAAGAAAGAGAAGACAGGTTAAAACTAATCATTTTTCCTTTTTGTTTCAAGGACTTGTTTCAAGAAAGTATTTCTGTCTGGGAAACACCTGAATCGACTTTATATGTAAGAGGCAAAGGATATGTTTTAAAGACTTAACCTAACTAAACTGACATTTATAGTCAATACCATTTTCCAAATTCTTTGAAACACATAGTGCTGCACTAATCAATTCATTATTTAGAAGTGTGAAAAATCACTTTAAACCATGCATTTGCTACAGCAGAATCAAGAAAGAAAAAAAGAAGCAAAACTATGTGAAATTGTTTTCACATCATACTGACTGGATGTGGTAAATATTTATATAATGCCATTCCTGCCTCCAAAGTCAAATCGATGCTACCATGTGTGTTTTTATTAGCAGTAGTTAGTTACGTGCCACAGCAAACCTAGTTCCTGGAGTTGCAATTTATTTCTGTAACACAGACTATGAGATTCTGCATTCTCTAAAGAGAAAGGGGTGAAATGGTTCAAGAAAAACAAAGAGAAAACCACCCCAGAAAACCACCAAAGACCTGACTTAATAGAGAACTTGTGTTAAACTTGAACATTGTTGTCTGAGCTTGAAGTAATTGGTTAAATGATTTTAGATTTCCGGTAACCTTTTACAGAAGGGCTTTGTGTGCTTGCACATGTTATGGAGATGAAAAGGTTTTCAATATAATTCTAACTATTTGTATACAGTTGGAACTCAGGCTTGACCCAAATCCAGCCATTTTGTAAATGTACGTTTACTTCACCCATGACTTCCACCTACTTGTATTAAAACTGTTCTCAACTGCAGAATTCAGCTGACTTTGCATGTTTGAAAAATGAGTCCATTTAACACATTTTAAACGATTCTTCATTATGTTCCAAGTACCATAAAACTCCTTCTTTGCTTGCAGAAAGTTTGGAAAAAAGCAACATTGTTTTCCTTGAACTTTATTTATACATTGACTTATTTAGGAGAAAAAGAATGTTCTTATCTTTGCTGTTGCATTTGCATTGCCCTGTAATGCTAAATGTAACTTCTGTAGCTCAATGTTAAAAGGAGATGATAAGAGAAAACTGAGGGCAGCTTCCTATGGGCCTTTCATACGAAGTTCCCAGAGAGAAGACTACAACTCATCTCCATTTCAGACAGGATGTCTTGACTGTGGTGTGCTTATTCATCCATTGTGTTTCCTCAGCACTGGCATCTTTTGTGACCTTCCTTGGGAATGTAGCAATGTTGCTCAGGAAAACCAAAACAAACTATTACAAAATATCAGTTACAAACATAACTGTAATGCAAAATAGTAGAGGGGTTTTTTTTCTCCCCGAGATCTTAAACCAGTGATTTTTTTAGGGATAAGAAGTTCTATAAGCTACAGGCTGACCTCAGCACATCATATAGCAACGGAACAGAATCTGGGTTTTTTTTTTCTGGTTATTACACATTTAATGTATGGCGCTTTTTGTTTGTTGGTTGTTTTTTTTTTTGTCAGAAATCACAAATGAATGAATAAAATAGCAAACTGAACCTCCTTTAGCTATATTTTTACTTATTTTATGATGTTTTCTATTTGATAAAATTCATCTCATTGGTCTCCTGTGGCTTGTATACTATTCTTTGATTATTTTATTAGTAAAAAAAAGAGGTTATTTTTCTTTGAGCTTATTTTTTTGAGTTTATTTTTTCTAAAGGCCTTTACTTTTCTCATGAAGGATGAAGATGAAATGAGAAGTGCCCACAATACAGACTCTGATAGACGATGAATTGAAAAGTCTGAAAATATTCTCACGGATTTTCCTTTTAAATACATAAATAAGGGAAGTTACTTTGTATTTACTAAGATCAAAAATTCTTTTGTGGCAATCCCATCACTGGTTTAGTTCTGGCAAAAGCTGTTTTCTTAGGAGGAGATGGAAAACAGAAAGGATGTTCCATACTCTCTGACTCCAAAGAAAGTTTGATTATATGCATGGCATTCTTGCACAATGTTTATCTAAGCTTTTTAGAAATTATCACCAGTTCAAACTCTATGTATTTCTGCTGCTTTTCTCTCTTCTAGTCTTTTAGCTTAGTAGTAGAAAATGTTTTCTGGTATATATAGAATTTTTCTTACTGAAATTGAAGGCTATGAGTTATTATGCTATCACAGACTTTGAGAGTAGCTTGTTTTTTATTTAAACCCCTTCCTTTAAAGCCATACTTTGCATATTTTGAGATTATTACCCTGTGTCTCTCGCAGTGTGTACTTTTTAGTTTAACATATGTAGATTTTTTTGTATTCGAAGTCTTGCTTCTCAGTACATGTTTACATACCATTAATACCTCATGTTAGTTGCATTTGAACTTATTTTCTTTGTTCTCAGTCCGTTTGCAATGCCCTAAAATCACTCAAATCCAGCTGGACATTTCATTCATGCTCAGCAGAGCAGAAGGATTTCTATAGTCTGTACCCACAGAGTTCTTTGGCTTTTCTATGACGCATTCAGTGGTGATATCATCTTGAGTCAGTCATCCCTACTGTTCTATAGTCTATATTTGTTTTATTGATTATTCCTGTCTGTATTTAGCCTCTTATACTTGTCTTTAGTGAATGTCATCCTATTTTTTCCAGTTTGTCAGGATAAATTTAAATAAGTCCTATCTTCTGTGACACACAGTTCTGGTTTTATGCCACCAGAATATTTAATGAGTATATGTTTAATTTACTGTTGAGTTCATGAATGGTACATATACCAAATAAAATTCTTTCCCCTGATTATTCTTTTCAGCATGTTTCAAAAAATGAATGTTGTGCTAATGGATCTGTAAGTCATGAAATCTTCAATTTCTCTCTTTCTGAAGATGGGTATCACACCTATTCTTTTCCAGTCTTCAGGTTCTTCATCCACACTACTGAGTATGTAAGGAACTTTGGTCTTAGAGCCAAATACCACTTCATAAAGCAATAAAAGTGATGATGCACAACCATGACAAACAGAAAACAATCAAGTGAAAACTCTTATCAATCTGTAATTGGACAGAGTTGTATTAGACAGAAAAATTATCTTTTGCCTAAGGCAATTTGTTTAAAAGTTTAGGACTACATGGAAAAAAAAAAGCCAAAAAAAACCATGTTCTGTGTACCATGGCATTTAAATTTGGCTGAAAAGGGGTGGAGATGGTAGTGAAAACAAATCCTATATCAACTGACCAAAACCCGCCACTGTTTAGTACTTTTGTAAGTCATCTGAAAGATGGGATCAATTGTACCTTGGTGAAGTTTGCTGACAATATCAAACTAAATGAGGAAGTGGACATTTTGGAAGGGAGAGCAACCCTGCAGGAAGGAAAAACATAATCCAGGAGTGCAGCACAGGCTGGGATCTACCTGGCTGGGAAGCAGATTTCTGGAAAGGGGCCTGGGAGGCCTGGTGCATAAGCTTGATAAGAGTCCTTACCAACCTGGTATTCTTGGATTCTATGAAAGATTTCAAGGAATTTGCCTGCACCTTGGGAGACGGCCTTGGTAGTACTATTTTGAGTAATTATTTCAAATTATGATTTGTTCTCTTCTAGTGAAGATCTGTAGTGAAGGTGACAGCATCATGGCTGCAAGTATTGCAAAATGCTTTTCTTCTTTAGCTCAGGGGTAATAATCTTTGTGCTAGCAGTACTAAACATTTGTGAGTAATAGATGCAGTGATTTGATGGTTAAACATGTAGATCAGGTTGTCTACAAGCCCAGAACTTAGAGAGTGGTTTACATTTCATGCTCTGATTCTGTTTATGTACATTGGTTTGTACAAAGCCAGATAGAAAGATTGATGACCTTTTTCTTTCAAAGCATTTTCAATACAAGGTAATTACAAAATCAGTCAAGTTATGTTTAATAGCTCTTCCACAGAAGTTGCTGTATCTAGTGATATATGACAGTCAGGAGCATGTTGTTAGGGAAAGTTGAATTTTCATGTTGCAATGTGATAATGTACAGCTATTACTTTGACTTCCTTGAAAATACATGTATTTTCTTCAAGGGGTATCCTTGTTTTTTGAAAGTCATCAGGATGGCAGGAAGAAAACTAAGTATTTTCCTCAAAGCAATTGCATTGATGGCTGAGGGAATGGAAGTATAGTGTAGGTTTTGTTCATATTTGAAGTTGCGGTTATGTGAAATTATTCTATTTATCTGTGGATTTCTGGAATGTAATAACTTCATAGAAGTAAATTTCTGCTGTTTTGAGAATAAAAGGATTGCATATGAACTTTGTGCCGGGTTTGGGATTTTTTGTTGATGAATCTGGCAGGCTGCTCCCCAAGGTGGACGACTGATGGGCTCAGCTGTGCAGGATTTTATGGGCTAATATATCATGAGTGAGAACTGATCGTTTTGACCTCTAAGATTAGAGATTGTGGAATCTTCCTTTTGAAGTATTTCTACTTTGTAATATAAAGAGTGTTGAACTTAGTCTTCATGGTTTAGGATCCCTATAGCTCTTACTCGATGTTGTAGCTCAGTCTTAGAAACTGCTAGGAGTTTTTTTCCATTCCAAGTGAGAAGGCTTATGATGCTTTTTTTTTTTTTTTTTTTTAATAGTGTCTTTGTTCATTATTCACTTGGAGATTTTTTTTCCTTGATCAAGTCAATGTGTTTGCACATTTTAGATATGTAGTTGTTTGTTGCCCACTGGATTTTGGTTTTCAGGTTATTATTATATCAATTATTTGTGATTACATCTGGCTACTTACTAGATGTAGAAAAATGCTTTAAGACAGGATATTATAGAGTTGTTTTTCTCAGTAGAAGCTGAGGCCCCTGGGAGAGACAGGAAATTGAGATTTGTTTAGTTGATTTTTGTAAAATATGTTAAGGCTGTTGCATAAATATCTGTAGGGGATATTGGGGTGGTAAGAGATGCCATGATTTCTTTTCAGATAGCTATCTTGTTGAGATAACATAGGATAGGGACTGTTTCCTCATCTTCTGATACATGGTCTTTTGTCACTGTATTATGAGTACTTCTTGTTTTTGTGAAGCCCAAGATTATTATTTTTATTTCTTTAGTAGTAGGTATTTTTTAATTTTCCCCTGAACGCTGACAAAGTGTGATTTCACAACCTTGACCAAAAAATATACGTAGAAAGTCTTATCTAGGTTATCTGTGTTTTGCTTAGGAAGTAGATGTCACTGTCTACATTAGCATCTTTTTCCTGGTGCATATTTTCATTTCAAATGCTGTATGTTAGCATTTTGGATGTTGTTACTATGATATAATCATTACTAATATGTTAGTGCTAGCACATTATACTAGCAACACAGGAGGGACCTAAAGATCTAGACAGAATTGCTGCTGGTGAAGAAATATTAAGAAATATTGGGTGAAGAAATAAGGGTAAAGAAGGTGGAGGGGTGTCCTCATAAGTATTTCCCGGTAAGGACATAAATTATGTAATAACATAACGAAGTTATATCCTTACTGAAATAAATCTCCTTCTACTGTTCTATTTTTTGAATAGTTTCATGCAGTTTTTGAATCACAGACTTGTGAAATGTGGATATCATTTCAGTACTTAGTAATTCAGGTCTATTAATTTATTGACAGTGCATATTTTACAACACAGTTGTGAGCATGAAAAATCGTTGTAACTTTTTAAATGAACTGAAAAATCCAAGTTTAAAATTTTCTATATGGTCCTGAGAATGTGGCCTTAAGGACTTGGACTTGCATTAGACAGTGATGTAGTCTGAAATAGCTATGTCAGAGTTACTGTGTGAGACAAGGTTACTTAAGTCTACTAGCAGCAACTCCACATTTAACCGGTACAGCTATTCAATCACTTACAGACTTGGTCCAGCTCCCACTGAAAAATGAGGAGAGGTTTATTACTGATATCAAATTGGAATTGATTTGGACTTTGGCTGACATTTTCCAAATGTTTTCATTATAATAATGATTTTGTATGTGCCCAGTAGGGTTGAAAAGTTTAGAAACTTTGTGACATAAAATACTGACAAATTCCAAATCTCAGGAAAAAAAATGGATAGAGAGAAAGACATGTATCATAGAATGGTTAGGGTTGGAAAGGACCTTAAGATCATCTAGTTCCAACCCCCAATATGAAGCTGAAAGATGAGTCAAAGCCTTGCCTTGTGTAAACATGTAGCAGGAAAACCATATGTGAACTAATCCTCTCCCAAAAAGAGGAAATACATGTTTCCTGTGCCCTACTGGTGGAGATGTGGAATGTTCCGGCATGCCTAATGGGAATTTTAAAATGCTTACCCCTCAGTGTTTGTTCTTTTACTGCTAAAATAAGCAAGTCAATTGTTTAAAGAAGACTGACTTAGAAAAGAGAGAGCAGCAGGTAGCTGTGATCACGTGGATTGGTTTTCCATTGGAAATGACAAGTGGTACTATACAAGCAAAGGTGTTCTGGCCTGATTAGAAGGAAGGAAAATCCCCTACAGGAGACCAGGCACAAAGGTCAGTGAGGTGGCTCTTCATGCACATCTTTATAACTCATTTCTGCAGAGAAACCAGTTATTTTCCTTTAGTTAGAAGTTGCGTACTTCATTAAAACCTTAGCGAACTGCTGGTTTGCTTTCATTGTAATGAGTTATATGTGAAGGAAAAGCATGAGGATTGGGGAAGGAAAAGTGACATTTCAGCTAATAAAAAAGCATATAGGTTTTATTTCCTTTTTAATGTACATCTAGAATAGTTACAAATGAGAGATAGAAGTATTGTGGCACTAATGAGCATTAAGAAAATGTTCAAGCTGTGGGCTTTGCAGAAATGATGTTTTTAACTGACTTTTCTTCTTGTTCTAAGTGCTTGAAATACTATGCAGATGTTGCCGAATGTCTGGATTAAACGGCATAGCTGCCAGAAAGTGTTGTTTTCAGTTACATTTAACACCCTGTGCTACGATAAACAGTGCAATTTAGAAGCACAAGTCTCTGTTTCTATAAGATACAAATAACACAGAATAAGCACAGTGGAATTGTGTTTACCAGATAATTTATTCCAGTTTCTGGTTAAGTGGTTTCCAATTTCAAAAGTTGTCAAGTAAATATTTTATCTTTTTTCCTTAAACATTTATTTAAGGAAATAAATAAATTGTGTGGGGAAAAAATGGAGTTTGCAATATCCAATCTATTTAACATGTGATTAAACATCATTTAGTCAATCATAGAATCACAGACTGGTTTGGGTTGGAAGAGACCTTAAAGCTCGCACAGTTCCAACCCCCTGCCACGGGCAGGGACACCTTCCACTAGACCAGGTTGCTCCAATCCCCATCCAACCTGGTCTTGAACACTGCCAGGGATGGGGCATTAATCTGCAATTTTGGGACTAAGATGTTAAGAAATATCACTATTCTCAAGTGAGTGGTTCATGAAAAATACATAAATAATGCTAGGATTTTATTCTTACTTGATGTCAGGTGGATTGATATCACTGACCTATTGGCTCAGTAATCTGTGAAATAAAATAAATATGCATGAAAGTTCAAGTCCATCAAAATACGACAGTGTTACCAAAAATAAGGATAAGGCTTAATAAATGATGCAAGCAGAAATATCTTATTAATACATATGAACCTGTCCTTTGGAGGAATAGCTTTTCACCATAAACTGGAATTGTTTTTCTTGATATGAGCAATGTTATTACAATATATTAATTCTTTATAATGGCAGGCAGAAATTAAAGACTTTTCTTCCAGCTTGATTTTTGATATTTCATTGAACACCATGTATTATACTAGACTTTCCCCTGTAAAGAAAGAAGCAGCAGCCACCTAAAACTACCATTACCTGCTTTATGTCAGCTAGTCAAATTTTCAGTGGTACTAATTTGTGTAAATGTGCTGTAAAAACAGTTTGATAAGTAGCAAAAACTAAAATGATGATGTGAGAAATAACTTGGTCTGGTTCTAGTACCCAATGAAAACTGTCTCTGCATCAGAAAGAGCCAGGCTTGATGTTTATTGTGACCATATTTGTTGGAATCATGTTTATTGTGAGTGTACTATGTACTATATTTAGTAATAAATGCAAATATTACTGAACTCTAGAAAGATTCTTGTATGTTAGTAAGTTATTCTCTAATAAGCCAGTGATAAGTCCAGTTAAATGTTGCAAATTCTAATGAAATGGGAGGATTCTTTCTGTACTGGATGCTCAGTAGCCAGACTGAGGAACCAAACCAGCATTCTGTGTGGGTTGTGTGTGTGTGTTAGTGACTGATTTCAGGTGTAAGAAATGTGATGCAGTGGAAATTAGAGGCATTCACAAGAGACTTCCCCACACTTGAGCAAGCAGTTGACTTCTGCTTTGAAGCAAGATTGCCTAATCGTGCATGGTTTTGACCAATGAAACTGTGGCTGATCTGATAAATCTGCAGATAAACACCTAATCCTGTTTTAAAATGTGACTAAGTAGTTTAAATGAGCAGGAAACTGAAAATTCCAGGCTCTTCTTATTTTATCAGCCAATACAGCCTATGCCTAATGCAATAAATATCACTTGAGGTATCTCCTGGCCACTACAGGCTTGCCTAAGGTAAAACACATTGCCTATGGCCTATGATATGTTGGTCATTGCCTCAACACAGAGACCAAGTTTAGCCACATTTTGTAGGGTTTACACTAAACAACACTTATATGGCTATACATTAAACTAGGCTACAGTCATAGAATCATAGAATAGTAAGGGTTGGAAAGGACCTTAAGATCATCTAGTTCCAACCCCCCTGCCGTGGGCAGGGACACCTCGCACTAAACCATGACGCCCAAGGCTCTGTCCAACCTGGCCTTGAACACCGCCAGGGATGGAGCATCCACAACCTCCCTGGGCAACCCATTCAAGTGCTTCACCACCCTCACTGTAAAGAACTTCTTCCTTATATCTAATCTAAACTTCCCCTGTTTAAGTTTGAAGCCATTATTCCTTGTCCTACCACTACAGTCCCTAAGGAAGAGTCCCTCCCCAGCATCCTTATAGACCCCCTTCAGATACTGGAAGGCTGCTATGAGGTCTCCACGCAGCCTTCTCTTCTCCAGGCTGAACAGCCCCAACTCTCTCAGCCTGTCTTCCTACAGGAGGTGCTCCAGCCCTCTTATCATCCTCGTGGCCCTCCTCTGGACTCGCTCCAACAGCTCCGTGTCCTTTTTATGCTGAGGACACCAGAACTGTACGCAGTACTCCAAGTGAGGTCTCACAAGAGCAGAGTAGAGGGGCAGGATCACCTCCTTCGACCTGCTGGTCACGCTTCTTTTGATGCAGCCCAGGACAAGTTGGCTTTCTGAGCTGCAAGCGCACACTGCTGGCTCATGTTAAGCTTCTCATCAACCAACACCCCCAAGTCCTTCTCTGCAGGGCTGCTTTGAATCAGTTCTCCTTCCAACCTGTAGCTGTGCCTGGGATTGCCCCGACCCAGGTTGTAGGACCTTACACTTGGCTTGGTTAAACTTCATAAGGTTGGTAAACTTCATAAGGTTGGTAAACTTCATAAGGTTGGTAAACTTCATAAGGTTGGTAAACTTCATCGGCCCACCTCACAAGCGCGTCAAGGTCCCTCTGGATGGCATCCCTTCCCTCCAGCATATCAACCGAACCACACAGCTTGGTGTCATCGGCAAACTTGCTGAGGGCGCACTCAATCCCACTGTCCATGTCACCGACAAAGATGTTGAACAGGACCGGTCCCAACACCGATCCCCGAGGGACACCACTCGTTACAGGTTTTCAACTGGACATTGAGCCATTTACCACAACTCTTTGCATGCGGCCATCGAGCCAGTTTTTGATCCACCGAGTGGTCCATCTACCAAATTGATGTCTCTCCAATTTAGAGACAAGGATGCCATGCGGGACAGTGTTGAACGCTTTGCACAAGTCCAGGTAGATGACGTCAACGGCTCTGCCCCTGTCCATCAGTTCCGTGGCTCCATCATAGAAGGCCACCAAATTGGTCAGGCAGGATTTCCCCTTAGTGAAGCCATGTTGGCTGTCACCAACCACCTCGTTGTTTTTCATGTGCCTTAGCATGTTTTCCAGGAGAAACTGTTCCAAGATTTTGCCAGGCACAGAGGTGAGGCTGACTGGTCTGTAGTTTCCCGGGTCTTCCATCTTCCCCTTCTTGAAAATGGGGGTTATATTACCCTTCTTCCAGTCATCAGGAACTTCACCTGACTGCCAGGATTTTTCAAATATGATGGACAGTGGCTTAGCAACTTCATTCGCCAGGTCTTTCAGGACCCGTGGATGGATTTCATCAGGTCCCATGGACTTGTGCACATTCAGGTTCTTAAGATGGTCTCGAACCTGATCCTCTCCTACAGTGGGCCTAAGGTCTTCATTTTCACAGTCCCTGCATTTGCTTTCCAAGACTTTCTTGGTGTGGTCAGAGCATTTGCTGGTGAAGACTGAGGCAAAGAAGTCATTAAAAACCTCAGCCTTCTCCAAATCCATGGTAGCCAGTTCTCCTGATAGCTTCTGGAGAGGGCCCACGTTGTCACTAGTCTGTCTTTTATTTGCTACGTATCTATAGAATCCTTTCCTGTTATCTTTTACATCCCTTGCCAAACTTAATTCTAGCTGGGCCTTAGCTTTCCTAACCTGGTCCCTAGCTTCCCGGGCAATGCTCCTATATTCTTCCCAGGCTGCCTGTCCTCGCTTCCACCTTCTATAAGCTTCTTTTTTCCCCTCTAAGTTTCCCCAGCAGCTCCTTGTCCATCCATGGAGGTCTCCTGGCCCTCCTGCTGCACTTTCTTCTAGTCGGGATGCAACACTCTTGAGCACGTAGCAGGTGATCCTTGAATCGACCAGCAGTCTTGGGCCCCCGTGCCCCCTAGGACTATATCCCATGGAACCTTACTAAGGAGGTTCCTGAAGAGGCCAAAGTCTGCTTTCTTGAAGTCCAGGGCAGTGAGCTTGCTGCATGCTCTTCTCACCGTCCTGAGGATCTCAAACTCAACCATCTCGTGATCACTGGAGCCAAGGCTGCCCTGGAGCACCACATTTCCAACCAGTCCCTCCCTGTTGCTGAGCACGAGGTCAAGCATGGTACCTCTCCCTGTCGGCTCCTCTATTGCTTGAAAGGGAAAGTTGTCTTCCACACAATCGAGGAACCTCCTGGATTGCTTGTGCCGGGCCGTACCGTCCCTCCAGCAGATGTCAGGATGGTTGAAGTCCCCCATGAGGACAAGGGCCTGCGAGCGTGAGGCTGCTCCTATCTGTCTGTAGAGCGCTTCATCCACAGAGTCCTCTTGATCAGGCAGCCTGTAACAGATCCCCACCCTAATGTCCCCCATTGCTGTTTTCCCTTTGATCCTGACCCACAAACACTCTGTTACCTCATCACCCGTCCCCAGACAGAGTTCCATACTCTCTAGCCTCTCACTGACATAGATAGCAACACCCCCTCCCCGTCTGCCTGTCCTGTCTTTTCTAAACAGCCTGTAACCTTCCATCCCAACACTCCAGTCATAGGAGCCATCCCACCATGTTTCTGTGATACCAATGGCATCATATTCCTGTAGCCTTGCACACATCTCTAATTCCTCTTGCTTGTTCCCCATACTACGGGTGTTTGTATAGAGGCACCTTAGCTGAGCTCCAAATGCAGCCGACTCAATGGCTGGGGCAGCTGGAACATCTCTGCATCGCTCCAAGCACTTATTACAGGTGCTGGCAACTGAGCAGGAGTGTTGGGATGGCTCAATGCTCCCCTCCCCCAACACATCTAGTTTAAAGCTTTCTTGACCAGCCTGGCAAGCCTCCTACCAAAACAGCTCTTTCCCTTCCTTGTCAGACCAGCTCCACCAGTCTCCAGTAGACCTGGCCTCCCAAATGGAGCCCCATGTTCTAAATAGCCAAACCCCTGACTATGGCACCACCATTCTAACTATTTATTAACCTGCCAAACGCGCCTAGCTTTTTTAAGGTCCTCCCCTTTGCCCTGGAGAATCGATGAAAAAACTGTCTGAGCTCCAGAGCCCCTAACCACCTCTCCCAGGGCTCTGTAGTCCTTCTTAATGTTCTCCAGGCTACTGCTATCTATATCTCTAGCACCCACATGGACCACTAGAAGGGGGTAATAGTCAGCAGAACTTACTAGAGCAGGCAGCCTCTCAGCAACATCCCTGATTCGAGCCCCTGGCAGGCAACACACCTCCCTCGAGACTGGATCAGGCCGGCAGATGGGTGCCTCTGTGCCTTTCAAAGTAGAGTTCCCTACTACTATGACCCTCCTCTTTTTCCTGGAGGCACCAGTAGTGATCCTCTTTACTGGTGCATCAGCAGGATGCTCATTAGGTGTGGTGGGTGCTTTCTCATTAGCCCCCTGCAGAACCGCAAAGCAGTTCTGGGTGGGGACATCAGATTTAGGAGGAAGCCCCTTGTTGTTAATTTTCCTCTTCCTCCTTTTTTTGTTAGTTTTTCTCGTAACTAATTCCCAGCTTCCTGGGTTGCTGCCCTCCTTCTTTCCTATGTGAGCAATGCTGGACGTTTGCAGCCCCTGACCAGTTTGGGCTTGGAGCAAGCAGCCCAGCTTCCTCTCAGCTTCCCTGGCATCTTCTAGCTCTCCAACAGCCTCCCGCAGCTCAGCCACCTGCTGCAGGAGGACCCCCACCAGGGCGCACCGAGTGCAGCCCTGTCCATTGCGCACCCTCGCCTCAAGAGACCAGTCGAGGCACTTTCTACACTCCGAGGTCTGCGCCGCAGCCTCCCCTCTCATCGGCTCTGTCTGGGTGCCTACGCTGGCCACCGCCGGGGCAGAGCTTCCAGAGCGGGCCCTGGTCCTGAGGCGAGTGCTCACCATCCCGCTCACCCTGCCCGCGCAAACTGCCGCACCACGCCCTACTCGCCCGCGTTCCCTGGGGCGGGTTTTTCCCCACTGAGGGCTGGTGCCGTCACTCCTGGCGCCGCCCCCTGTGAGTCAGCTGCTCGCGTCAGCGGAGCTGCCGGCTCCTGGGCAAGTCCTGTCGAGGCCTTGAGGCTCTCTCGGTCGCTCTTGTCGCTCCGAACTGAGGCTCCGGGACGCTGTGCTTCCCCCCGCTCCGGTGTTAAAGGCGTCCTCTCTGGAGATACTCACCTCGGCAATTCAAGTCAGCAGGGTGCATATGATCTTGAAAAGTCTGGTAAGAAAATAGTATCTGGCTGGGGATGAACTTCACAAACATGATGAGCATGGGGTGATGCTGAGGGAAAGGGCATTGGCAAATATTTGATCAAAATTACAATGTGTTGCTCTTTAACTGAGAAATGAGAACTTTATTCAATTATACCATATGCACAAAATATGTATTACCTAATCAGAGTTTCAGAGAGAGGAGAAAACTGGTTAGTCCTGTAGCAGGAGGCCCTGACTTGGACAGCAACAGGAGTATTTGACCTTGATGATAGAGCCCTGTGCCTCTGAAGAGAAAACAACTTTGAGAAAGTTATCTGAGTGAAGAGACATAGTAGAAAATCAGGGCCTTGGCTAACAGAGACTGCGTGTGTGTAGGTAACACTTTAACCAATTAACGTATAGCAGGGGTGTGTGAGCAAAGGCTATACCCCATCAGGAGTTGCCTGGTGGCAACTGCTTACGTTTATTACTGTATAAATAAGGCTCTGTTAAAGCAATAAAGATCGGTCTGCAGATTGCCAGAGTCCGTGCCTTTAATCTCCACAAGCCCAATGTCTTTCTCTATGGTTACCTTCATAAACATGGAAAACTAATGGACTGGTTTTTGCAACTACAACAATGAAAGAAACCTGTACCTTACTCCTTTTGGTTGCATAGTAATGTGTTATTAATAACAGGGCCAAGAACTGCAGCAATCTGGGAGCTCCTACTTCTCTAAATTGTACAGCTCATGCGAAGAATGTATTTCCCTGAAGAGAGGTCTGTTTGAGTGTACCTAGCTCTTAGGGAAGGGGAGAGGAAATAATTGTTTTTATTTACTGAGCATTTAAAAACATTTTCTGAACCCCTGCACTCAGTGCATTGTCTATACATTGTAAAAAGCCAGATTTCATTCTGAAGGACTAAGCAGGAAAATAATGTTATATCATACAAAAATCCAACAGCCCGTCTGCACAGGGTGAAGGCTGCTTGAACCAAAATGCTTTCTTCCTATGCAGTTGCATAACTAGCTATTCTGAATTTTCCTTTCATATCTCCAGGGAAGTAGATGGAGAAACAACTCTGGAGTTCACCTGATGTATACCAGCAGATAGTAACCTTTTGTAAGGTGTCTACATGGATGACTGTTTGGGTATTTTGTAATTTCTCTGTTTATGCTGAGTTACATTAATGTTAGCATCTCAATGTTGAAAACTAGAAAACAGTAGTTCAAATTGCAGATAGAAGTCAGATAAATGAACAAAACAATAGAAACTGATTGAACACATTGAATTTTCCATAAGGATGTTATGGCATATTTCTAAATATTCTGTGGTATGGAATTAATTTTGCTGTTGACACTGAAATTAGACTGAACTTGAATTCACATAAATGGAGCAGATTTGAGCCCTGTTTCCACATGAAAACTCGCTTTTTTTTCTCAGGAAAAAAAATAGTCCCTTGAGGCCTGGTCTTTTTGCAAGCAATTCTGACCCAATTCATATATATTACTTGTAAAATTTATATCCTTTCCTCTCTCACAGGCACTGCATGAAAAATTAAGGGGGGAAAAAAATGCATTGTAGAATGCATCAGCTTTTTCCTCTTTATTCCCACAGGCACAACAGCTAACAGATCTGGAGCAAAAACTAGCAGTTGCAAAAGATGAACTGGAAAAGGCAGCCCTTGACAAAGTAAGAATTGTACTGTAATGTAAGCATGCTTATCAGCTGTGAATGTTCCAGTGTAATTTGACAAACATAAATCAAAGTCTTGCAATTATTTAGATGCATACTTGATTGCATGTACCTGGGAGTAATGTACTGAAATCAGTGGAACTGATTACGATGCATGGAGTTAAGTACCACTGCAAAGTTATTTAAGAGGAGGGCGATCAAATTAGAAACATCTCAAAAACCCACAGCAAGCCAAATGATGCAATTCTTTATGAAGAAAAGTACACTAATGAGAATGTGTAACCAATATGATTTTTATTTAAAGTTGTTATATTGCCAACGAGGATGCAGTATAGAAATGGGTCGGTATCTTGTTTGGGAAGAAAATGTCATGCAATAGGGAAGCAGTTTATCAGAAAGGAAAACAACTTCATTATGCTATCAAAGATTACTTTTTTTTTGTTTGGCTTCCTGGTATTTTCAGCTTCCATTAGACATCTAAAGAAAAGTTTGCCTCTTGCACTAAAAGCATTTTTCTTCTGTATTGTAATCACTGAACTCATCCTCTTGAGTAGTGAGGGTTTGCATCCAGCATTGCAAAATGTCATCTGCGTAAGCAGTGCTCACAGCAGCATTATTCAAATCTCTGTGTGTGTCTGATGCTATGTCATGTTTCTTGTTAGCACACTGAACTGCTCCACATCTTAATTTAAAAATTAAGCACATTTGTTCTTTGCTAGTATAACACTCACAGGCATGGTCTCTCACTAGTGCCAATACACTGTCCGTGGCAATGGCAGGAGAGCAATGCTTGCTCTAAATATCCTCCAAATGCAGTTATTCATTATAATGCAGACAGCTGTTAAGGAGAAAGCAAAGAACATATGATATCAGGAACTTTTAATGAGACTGCTATTAAGCGGTTCTGTCTGCAGATTAAAGGGAATTTGCAGCGTACACAACTGGCTTCTCTGACTCTCTGTTTCTTTCCTATTAAAAATGATAGGGTTTTAATTCAGGGCTCAGTTATGGTTCCGTAGGCTTACCAGAAGCCTGGCACCTTCTTCTCGTAAATCATCATGGAGTCAGTCTGTACACTGCATACATGCTGCAAAATGGCAAGCGGGAGTTAAAAAAACAGTGCAAGTGAAGGAAAAAAATAAAGGTCATGCCAGTGAGAATTATCAGACTAGAAATACACGTTTGACTAGTTCTAATTACAGAGCAATAGCACCATTTAAGTCATAGGTACCTTTTTCCTCTGGTTAAGAGCTTTTCTTTATGACCTTTGTACTGAAAAGAGACAGTCCGTGGTCCATCCATGTCTTAAGTGGCAGGTGTGGGAGACGAGAGGAGGAGAAATTATCCAGAGGGATGTCTGGATGGGAGAACTGTGGTTTCAAATCAGTGTGATTTCCAGGGAGCAAAAGGGTCATATAGTGCTGTAATGGCTGAGTCCACATCTTCAAGAAAAATCAGAGTCTGCTACCTCTGCCAGTTTGGTGTTTGAGCTTATTTTGACTATGTCCGATGGTGATTTATGTTCTCCATGCAGTAACTTCTTGAAAAGGTAGGGAAGAAGACATATTACATGAAAGAAGTCAATTAGAAATTAAAAGATCCCTGAGATGGATGAAGTAATCCTTTCACTTTTCAACTGCCATTAGGTCAGAGACATCTTACTCTGACTTAAGGTTCATACGTTTTAGTAAGTAATTCATACAAAGTCTGTCCTCTTTCATAATCCAGCATTCCTTCTCACTGCACACATCTTAAGAGAAAGACATTCGCTTTTGTCTGTTTGCAAACAAACCAAGCTTCATTCTATCTCCTATTTCTTTGATTTTCCTTATTTTGCTGCGCATTAAACTTTGTATGGTTATCTTTGATCCTACCATTGAAGTGTACCCTACTAACTGGTTTTGTTTGCTTATTTTTAAAGAAACCTTCAGTTTTTTCAAGTTAGGAAATACATTCCCTGGTCCCAGTTCAGGGGAAGTTTATCTGGTGTAAAACATGGAATATTTGTCAGGTTCTAAAAAGTACTTGTTTAGCAAAAAAATAAGGTGATGTATGCCAAATGCTATTGCTTAGGATTTGTATAAGTGTGAAATATTTTTATATTGTATATGTAATATTTCATGCATGCAGTATGTAGTGTGTAATGTTACTCATACCTATATTTTCCATCAACTTTTGCCATGGTATATCTTGATTTATGAATCTTCAAAAAATCTTTGAAAGTTAGTATGAAAACATCTATGGTTTATTTGCTATACACTGCAGCAGCATAAGATGCTCATGGGGGAAGTCATCTTTGTTCAATTAAAATCAATCTTTATAACCTGTGGAAAAACACCAATTAGGGTGAATGTTATAAACAAAATTCCGTGCAAACTCTGTGTCTTTGCAATACTTGGGAACGTTTAATTTTCTGTAACTATTATATGTAAAAGGCTGGACAGTCTATGACATTGTATAGATTGTATTATTGTTTTCAGAGAAAATAATATTTAATAATTATTTGCAATAATCAATGTGAGTAAAATTGCATGGAGGAAGGGAAGAGTGCAGTGACTCGCTAGTGAGTTTGGGGTGCAAGGCACAGTAATTTAGCAGTACTAAAAACCTGCTTTAAACAGCCTTAATTTCTTCCATTAATAAGAAGCAGCAGCAGCTGCTTGTAAATGTTTGGTTTAGTGCAGAGGGAGAAAGCAAGCAATTTTGTTCATAATAATACATCTTAGAGAACTGATAATTTCTTCTTTTCCCCAGGAGTCACAGCTGAAAGCTCTGAAGGAGACTGTGCAGCTTTGCCTGTCGTCTGTTCTGCACAGTCAGCCTCCTGCTAGGAATCTAATCCTTGCAAAACCAGCTAAGCTGACAACTCCAGTTGCAAAGGGCTCGAAAGTTCCATTTCAAGTGACAAGCACCAAGGTAGGATTTCTATCTTGTTCTTTTTTTTAAATGTCTTTGGAAATTTGTCCTGTAAGAACATCAAACTGTAACTAAGGAGGATTTCAAATTCATTGAAAGATTAGGATGAATTTTGAGGATAATTCTAAGCCTGTTTCTGATGTCACTAAACTTTGTTTAAAACTTGGGAAACACCTACATTTTTGCTGAGGAACAAAATCCTGCTTATCATTTGTTAAATGGACTGTGTCTACATAGTAAGTCTATAAGGAAGATGGATTTGCATCTAAAATAAAGGAGGACGCTAATTCATTGATTTACCTGTCAGGCGCTGATAGTAAGTTTGTAGTAATACAGAAATAAGCAGTAAGGTGGTTTTTGCTTAATGTGGTTTCTTAGTGAAAAATATTGATATGGAAACATAGAACAGTCTGGGAGACCCAAATCAAATTTGCCAAAAGGGATCTATATGAGTGATAGTAGGCCATATTCCAATGTAGGCCATATTCCAATCGTGCAAGTTGGGAAGGGCAGTTTAGGAGAAAACATGAGAAAAAAAAATTATGAAAAATGTTTTGATTCAATAAATTCAAGCATTTTAATACAGTCAAGATATGCAGTAATTAACAACTGTCCTAAGGGGTTGCATTTTGCTCATGTATTCAAGTGATTCAATAGATGTAGAAGAAATCTGTGATTTCTTTAAATGAAAATTTCCTTTCAATTAAAAAGGAAGTTTTACAGAAGAATGGCTGAAGGACACTTCAATGTCCTCCTTAAATTCCAGAACTCCTTCCTGAAATATAAATAGGAACTGCTAACTCATAGCCGATTTTTATATGGCAGCTGTTGATACTCACTGTTATTACAGAGTCTGAAGCCAAAAATTAGTAATCTTTCTGTATGTAATTAAAGTTGAAACATAATTTCAGAAAGCAGAGTAGAATTATAAAACTAGATCTCACATTACTACTCTTAAAATACTAATGATTGTCAGTTCCTTAATAACTGTTTTATAGGAAAAAATCCTTCATTCCCAAAAGTTACTACCTCTGGAAACAAAGCACTGTTTTAATTAATAACATCACATGGGGATATTAGTGCTCATTTAGGTTATCATTGGTTCTGGGTTCTTCAGGAGAACAGATTCTTGTAGGTGGTGCAGACTGAGCTTCACTCTGGGATCTCAGGAGCACAGTTTTCCTAATTGATGTGGCTGTAGAATTGACTGTCTTGTTCTTATTGTCCTTCTCTTCACATTGGAAGGGTTTATGCATACATCATGAAAGTGTAGGTGTACTGAAGGGTAAGGCTGAGCAAGCCACTATACCTGTGTTTAAGACTGTTGTAGGGTCAGAGCCTTTGAACTATTTGAGGTCTCCTTGGTTTTACAGGTATTACTGCAGTGAAGCAAAGGAAATGGGAATACAGTGTAGAGACTAGAATTAGGTTTTTTGATAGTTGACTGAAACACAGAATAGTCCTCACATAGATTTTGTGTTTAAAGTTCCTATTTAGAAAATCTATCAGTATTTCGTGCTTCAGCCTTTTGAGAACCAGCACTTAGTCCTCTGTATTGAAAAGGACCTGAATAAGTTATGTTGCCTCTTTAATAGACATCGCTCACATTGCTCTGCTCTTGGCATATGCCGTGAAAATGTCAGAGAAAATAATGGTCTGCAATCCTCTTCTTCCACACATTGACACCTCTTTATAATAAATCTGTCCATTACCTGAAAAACCATTGAAAACTGCTACTGTGAAATAGGTTGTCAAAGAATCCTAGTCAGTCCAGAGTTATACACTTTGCACTTGAGCTGTATTATAGAAGGCTTTTTTTTATGATGGCATCCATTCTTAAGTATCTTTTCCTTGACTTTTTCTTCCTTTTCAAATGAACTAATTCATAACTACAGATATATAGCTTGCTGGTGGTTTTTAATTTATTATAATTAAATTTGCATACACATTTTGATATAGCAAGCTAGTATTTTTAAGTGAATATAAATGTGTGTGATTACTTGAATAAGTGTTCATGTGTAAAAATGGGAACTTGAGAGGAGCAGCACTTATGAATCTTGTCATGTCTGATAAGCAGCAGTTTCACCTTCAGGGAAGAAATGATAATTTGTCTGGTAAATATGTTATTTCAAAGACGTTCTCATCCAGGCTAAAAATTGCTTTCTGAAAATATCAAACTTACTTTAAATCCATTGAATGGTACATCATAAAATGTATGATACCTGTATCACTTGGGGACAATCATCCCTGGGATTGGAGTGCTTCCTGGTTAAATAAAATAAATTTTAAAAAAAGCAGGTTGTATACCTGTGTTCATAATTGGTAACCATAACACCTGTGTGCTTGTTAGAGACATTTCACACAAGAACATGGTATAGAAAGGATAACTAGGAAAACCAAGTGCCAAATTTCTTGGGAAAGTTCATTTAAAAAAAATATTTTCTGGTAAGGTATTTTGATCTTTCTAGGGAATGTGATATAAAGAAGTATAAATCATGTTTAAAAAAAATCAGTACAAATCAATGCATAGAAGTGATTTACACTAAAACCAGAAATAGGCTGACAGCATTTAAAAGCATCTTATATGCAATCAGAACTACAGGATAATTTTCTGATTTTAGACTCATTCTGAAAAATGCATTAGAACTGCACAGTCCTTGAACATAGTAATTTCTTGATAGCATACCTTACAGAAACACAGTCCAGCTTCTCAGCTGATTCATATTGATATTGCTCTGTTTAAATTACGTGTTATTTCTTTATTAAATCAAGGATCCAAGTCAGAATAACTCATGCTGCTTTTACAACCCTTAATTGTTCAAGTTCAAGGTCTCTCTGGGAACCATGTAATGGAAAAACTATTACATTTCTGAGACTGATCAGCTGAAAGCGTGGATACAGAAAAAAGAAACTTTTGGTTTGTCTGTAGTTAAGAGGACTTTACAGCTGCTGTTTTGTCCCTTTGAAGGTTTGAAAGGAGATATTTAATATCTAGTAGCATGTCACACTCGTCAATTTTTGCAGCTTGTCTGGTGGTTTTCAGCAATTCATTATAAATTGCTGTAGCATTGCGTGAATACCAAAGGCATATACAGGATGATATAGTGACCATACATTGCAAACTAATTATTTACATTTTGGCATCCTCTGCTGTGCAACAGATTACAGATGCCAGAATGCTTCTAGCTCAGTACTTGAGAACTTGAGCTCATTTGTGCAAATGGTAACCTCAAAGTAATCAACCTCTGCCTTCTCCATTTCAATGGTGAATATAATGTCATAATTTGGGCTGGCATGAAGTTTAGTATAGCTGCAGTTCCAAATTATGAGACAATTGAAAAAAAAAAAAAAAAGTGATTTGGTGAATCTGTGGTTCATATTCCTTCAGGTTTCTCTCACAGAGTGTCAGAGCACTGCCCTAGAGAACGGCAAAGAAAGAAAGAAAAGTTAAATGCCTAACTCCCACTGCAAGTCAAGTGGGAGAAAAAAGTGGAAAAATGTCTCCAAAGCATGATTTTAAGATTAGACTAGCCTCAGTAGGGCTGCATAAAGTTGTTTCAATGTGAATTTAGAGCCCAAAATAGTAGAAGCACATGAGGTAGCTTTGTTTGAAGTAATCTTCAAAACAAAGTTACTGACTTGCATAGAAATTCTGTTGAAAGTCAGTAAAGTGGTTACGTACGTGCCAAAACCAATTTAACTTGGTCAAGGTGACCCTTCATCCTCAAACAATAACGTTATGCCTAAATATTTACAGCAATATTCAATGTTCTATATTACACAAGCTGATCCAAGAGCTCCAAAAGCAGCAAGCAAGACTTAATGTCTATTAGGAAGTCATTAAAAAACCCAGCTTCTTTCCAGATGCATTATTTAAGTCTTAAAGTGTATATGTTATTTATTGAAGAAGTTTTGGTGGTTGGTTGTGGGTTGGTTTTTTTTTTTTTTCTTTAAGTGCTAGGAGCTCTAGAGAAATGTGGAATACTGATGTGGTAGATATCTTAGCATGTATTACAAATGGAAGTTTGGACCTTGTCTGCTATGCAGTATTGTACAAATGATGTACAACCTGTGCTCTGCAGTTGGATAGTTTTAATTTTTTAACTTTGTTAATATAGCGTATTTCTAAAGTTTTGGTATTCCTATGCAGAATGTAAACTGTGCTTTACTTGCCATCCTGATTTGTCTCTGTTCCCATCTTTATATTTTAAATGCACATGAACACTAAGGAAGCCTAAAATGTATTCACTCATTTCACATGTTTAGGGCCTAAAAGAATACTTGTAATTTTTTGGAGATGAAGTTATTCCTGTATTTTACCACAGTATTCTTAGGTTTGATGAACTGCTATTTCACTTATTGTCCCTGTGTGGGGTAGGCCATGTAAATTGTAGCATGGGCAACTGAATGAACGGTAGGAGAGCTATTTTCAGCATGCTGCTTGTTATCACGTCCACACTTTTGCACTCATCCAAATAAGTTTCAATTTATGATGTGACAAGCAAGAATTCAGAATAGGGAGATGAGACGGAGACATCCTTGCGTGGTTAACTCTGTTAGTGGCATGCAGATGCATTATAATTTTTATTTTTTTTTTTAATATTACACTGGTTGCCTTGTTCCTTATATGTTTTCTGACATATTATCCTTAATTTCTGGGTTTCGGTGGGCTGGTGATGTGGGTTTTTGGGATAGGGCTGAGGTGTTTTTGTTTTGTTTTTTAGTGAGCAGCACTGTCTAGGTGATAAATTTTCAGCTACCCTAAGGCTGTGATTTGCATAGGTGAGTCAGATAGTGCTCTGTTTCCGTCTTTGTAATGCTTCAGGTACTCTGACTGATAAATTGCCTATGAGTTGGGGTTGGTCTTGGCAGATGACAGTACGAGTATGTCAAAAGTATAATATCCAAAACAGACAGAATGTTCTGGTGCTACTGAAAGGAGCTGCAGGGTATTCTGCAGTTTCAAAGTACATATTCAGGACTGTTGTATTCAAGGTGTGCTGGGTGAAAAATATTTTAAAATAAAATAAGCTAAAATATTTTAAAATCTGTTGTTTATACTTAGGAAGATCTCCTGGAAATAAAGTTCATGCAACATCTTGACAAACAGCCATAGAAGACCCTGAAAATCATGCTGGAGTTTACTCTCTCTTTTTCAGATTTCAAAAGTGGACTCAGAAATAAGATTTGAAGGACACTTTTCATAGTGGGAGGCAGCACAATATCGTAGAGCTAATCCTGCCTTTCCAAAAAATATTAGGAAAATATTGATCTCTAAGTGCTTTGTATCAGGTCTGCAGCATAGACAATACTCCACAAAACTGCTCTTTGAATGATTATGGGATATGAAAAGTAGATACAGCTTTTACGATGTCCAAACCCAGTCATTTCTCAGGTTGTCCCCAATTCTTTTGCTTGACTTAAACAAACAACAAATTACAACTTTGTAATTGAAATACAGATGATTAATGATGCAGATTCAAGAAGTCTATAACGAAGTCATTTAAGGGCACAATAATTCAAGAAAGACTTGATGTCTTATGTGGCAAATTCAGTTATATTTCTAGGACAACTACATAGAGCCTTCAGTAAGAAATGTAATTCTCGGCCATTTTAGAGGTTATTCTACTTTTCCTTTTATCTAGGTAATATAGGTTTAGGTGTATTGGGTGCAATAAAATGCCTTGAAAGCAGTTTAGCAATGATATTTTTATGCTTTTAAATATATCCAATAGCATGTACACGCCTATGTGATATAAATAAAGGTTTTAGGATCCACTTCTCTTGAGATATTTATGCAAAAGCTGTCTGTGGACCTTAACAGCACACTATCAGATGAATTATAAAAATGTCTGCAGCATAACTTTATGGTAAGCCCATGACCTAACTGTAGTGCCATGAGATCTGAACTCAGGACTGAAATCCTGTAGTACTACACAAACTTTCTTTAAAATCTGTGTCAGAGTAGGAAATTAATCTAAGGGAAATCTCAGACTGGAAAGGTCATAGAAAAAGGCTGCATTTGGGAATTAAAAATCTAGAGGCAAGGGATGTCTTACAGGAATCCCACCCATTTTTGTAAGGCACTGAACCTGCTCAGCTTCCACTGAAACTGCAATGGTGGTGCATTGGAGTTTGCAGTACCAAACCACTAATATGTGATCAACAGCTTTCCCACAGCACTCAGCTGTCCTCAAAATCCTTTATATATATGCAGCTCACACTTAACTACATCATTAGAGGCAGCACTAGCCTTCAGAAAATGTTTGTATTATTAGCCCAGTTAACTTCAAGTAAGCAAATAGAGCATTTCTGTCACCTTTGAAAGTCAGGATTAGCGAAAGCTACACCTACGGATGGAGTAGAGGAGACCTAATAGGACTTGTTAAATTTCTTAACTGGATTGTACAAGGTGTAATTTAGTTTTTCTTCTTTAAGGCACAAATTTTGCTATATTGGTATATACTCCTAAAATAGGAGATGTTTTTCAGAATGTATTTTCCTCTTCTTTTACATATCAGCCAAATGATTAAAGTGAGGCAGAAGCTGTAGACAGCTGTGGGAACACCTATCCGGTTACAAACAAAATCCCAACAGATAATCACATAAAGCAAAAATTTTACCGATTCCACTGGCATTCTCTTACGCAATGCAGTGTCACTTGCTGATGATAGTACTGAAAGCTTGTTTTGTTTTTTCCTGACAAGATGTAATTTCCATTTCCATGGCCTCATTTTACAAATCTATACATACATACAAAGTTTAACCTGGTTGGCATACTTTGCTGAGTTTACTGTATGAATAACAAGTTTGGATATTTTTAGCAAAGAAATAGCTGTTTTGGCAGAATGTAAGACAAGTACCCTTTAAATTCACTTTGCATATATGTCCTCTACTAAAATAGAGAGGGTAAACAGTAGGCTAAATTACTACAGGTAATAAAAGAGGAATTATGTAGACTCATGATGCTTAATATGTTGCAGTTTTTATTGGATTAGTACAAAATTACTGGGGACAGGTGCATTTGTAACTGGGACTCATTTGGAAACTCATTTTAGTGTTCAGTGACCCTCAAAGTTGAATAGCTGGGGTTTGTGGTGGTGGTAGGACACAGTGCCATTTGAGTAATGTCAGAATGCCATCTGTCCTCACATTTCACTAGCTCTCTTGCATTGCCAAAGTGTTTCATACGTATTTAGCTGCAGGTCTCAGTTCTGTTATCTGCAGAAAATTGCAAAAGTCTTTTCTATTAAGAATCTTTCTTGCGACTGCACTAGTTCTCATAACCCAAAAGTGTCTGGCAGTGGAAGAATTGCCTTGTACGCAGAACATGCTTGCATATCCTCCATAATAGATGATTTATACATTTGACTTACACAGGTTAGTTCTCTTATCACTGGAATTAAGCTGCACTTTAAATTAATTTCTTTTTAGTTTAATTTGGTTTTAAGTCCTAAGGAGACACACAGGAAAAAAGTGCAAGCTAGAAAATCTGGCAGACACAATGATCTTACAGAGCAAATTTAGCTTGTCACAAGGTACCTACACTTAAAATTTTGCTGGGCTATTTTTAGGTCTTTTATAGGTCTAATGGGAGTGATTAAAGATTTCCATGGCTGTAAAAGCCTTAAAAAATGCTATCTGATAAGCTTTAGATTTCAGGCTGTTCTTTGGCCAGTTGTGATTTTTCTCCGCTCTGTTGATGTGAAATAGAAGTAAAATTAGTCTAAGCATAAGCTGTTTAGGCCCAGCAGAGTTTCAGGGGGAGCTGGTACATGGGAGTATTCACAGCTTTAGAGATAGTAACAAATGTAAACTGGAATGCAATGTTCTGTTAATGGTTAAAATACTTTATTGTTTTGACTTTCTTTCTAAATTTTTTTCATACAAAAGATTCTAGTAATAGAAGAGTGAAGCATAAAACAAGAAGACAATGAATTGCTGCATTTAACCAGTAAAGACTGAAAAAGTTGTGGGTAATCAAATAGCTTTTAATGCTTTGGTCTTGGATTATTACACACCTATACAAACTTTAAAAGTATTGGCGTCAATCCTATTGTTCCACCCTCTGCAAAGAGGCCAGTAGAATTGTCTGTCTCTGCTCTGTTTCTATTTAGAGTACTTGATAGGCTGGGCATTATAAAGATTTACTTTCGAAAATACTGCATAGGCTACTCCAGACATGTACAACTTTAGAACAGAATAAGTGTTTCACAGTGAATAGTTTATTTGATTAATTTTCCTGTTTTTTCCTGTAAGCCATCATGAGCCATCTATAAATTGTTTTTTTTTATTGCTACTATTATCATCATTAGGAAATCATCTAAGACATAAGGGCCATTCAACTCCTGGTAAAAATAAATAATAATGATAAAAAAAACCACCAGGAAATTGCTTCCCTACTGTCCTTTGTGCAAGTGAATGTCTACTCTGTTAATCACAGAGTATTTGAAAATATGAAACGGGTACTGCCAAAAAAACCCCAAACCTAGTAAAAAAGAACAGTGTATGCCCTAGAAAACTTGCAGTGACCTTCAAATCTAAACACTGACAAGTGTAATAACAGTTGGTTCAAAATCGACTGTGTCTTCTGGAAGAAAACAGGAAAATACATACAAAAAAGAACAAAGCCGCCATTTTCTCTAACTCTTAGGAAATTGCCACCTGGTGGAACTTATAAAATGATCAGATAGGGGTCTTTCCTTAAATACTGTAAATATACCTTTGAATATAACATGGTTTATTAAATTTTATTTTTATTTTGTCAGTTAGGAAGAATAAGAACCAGGACATAAGCATGACCTGATTAAAAAATGAATTTTGTAATTAGACTGGTGATATTTAATCGCAATCTTGTGTTGTCTCTTTCTTCTCTCACACTTGTGCACACACACATGCATTTATATATAAATTACTACATTATTCATATCAAGTTTATATATCATGCTATACTTTAGGTATTATATATGATTCTGTGTGCACACATGTGGAGTATCTGTGCACTAAGCATTATTTAGAACTACTTAGATTCTCTTATGGTGGTCATTATTGATTAAAATATAGTTTTGCCTGTAAACGTTTAGCCTCACTAGGTTCTAAACGTCTGTGATATATGGGCTTCTCCTTAGTGTTTTATTTTCCTGAGCAGCCTCACCTAGCAGCTGACTCCAATAATTTCAGTTTTTAATTGTCTCATATGCTTCATACAAACATATGCATGTCTGCTACATGACTAGGAGATGGTGATGTTTTGTCCTGAGCTTACTGTAGATTATTACTTACAGGTTTCACAAGGTCATTATGAGGAAAAGTATTCCTAAATTTTGTTTCCAATTAATTTAGGTATTTTAGCTCCCTCTGTTGTATAGTCTTACCAGAAATCTGTTTTGTTTACATTGCTTAATCTTCTCAAAGCATGTGACTTAGATATGCTTTATCTTGTTTGTAGTTAAATAGAAATAAATACATCATTTTGGCTCTGTATTGAAAACTGAGGCACAATGAATTGTCACAGAGCTGCTCTCATTGACGCTGAGAAAATGGATTGCATACACAAGGGGTTTTCACCTATCAACTTCATGGAAATATAAATGAGAAACTGCAGTTTTACAAGGAAGTGAGACAACTGAAATAGTTGAGTGATGATTCTGCTAGAGAACATGTATTTATATTGTCAGAAAAATGCAACACTTTCAAAATAAGCTGTGCTAGGAAAAAAACCCAGCAGAATTCAGAGTGCAATGATAAGCAGATGTGGCTTCTTTTTGTTTGCACATAGCTAGGTATTTTGGGAATTGCTTTAAATTGGCATCTATTGCCTACTTAGATCCCTGGAATAGCTCTCCAGATACTTCTGGAGAAGGGCACTGCTCTCCTGCAAGACCTGTCTCCTTCACCAGCCGCTTGCAGCTGCCTTGGAGGCATTTGGGTATCAACTTAAACACTATATGCCTGAGCGTAGTTAATGGAGTTCCACTCCCTACTGTAAATTCAAATACATTCTTGTATACTACCAGAGGAAAGTGAGCTATTGCTATTTGAGTTTCTGTTTCTGTGCTTCTTTCTTATTTTAAGCACATTTGTGAGTTTTCTATTCTTCATGACAGACTCCCCTGGAGTGGGCGCTATGCTCTGAGCTCTAACAGCAGGTCTCATCCTCCAGCTCTCTGGAGCTCAGGGAGCACTGCACTGGCTCTCATGTAGAAAGGATGTTCAAGTAGAGACAAGTTCCACTGGTGGTGGTTAGTAGCTGTTTTGATTTTTTCCCCGAGGAAGTTGACTTTAACAGAAGAATTATCTAGTAGGGAATACTTCAAACAGCACTTGAAAACTTCAAGACATCTTCCCCAGATCTTGACAAAGGAGACTTCTTGACTTTTTTTTTTCTTTTAGCATAGTTTTTTTAAGAGAGGAAGGACCCCAGAACACGTAACAAAGAAAAATCTAAACAATAATGTACATGGTATGTCCAGCATGATACCCTCCTGGGAGGCAGCTGCATATGTGAGGTAAAATTCTGCACCCGTAGTAATGTGATGAAAAGGGTGATTTGGGAAATTAACATCTAAATATGTCATCTGTCATCCCCAATGATCTATTTGAAAGAACAAGTCCTTTCCCTCTGATGGATGTTCAGCCATTTGAGGTCATGATGAATGTTCAACTCGGAGGAATTCCATTACAGCCAACACAAATGCCTGTGAAATGTGAAGAAAAGAAAATATGGTCTTTTGGTACCCATGTTAAAGATGTCCTGACAATTTTCACTTCTAATGGGAGTGAGGTGCAAAACTTCTGATTGTTGTGCTCAATGTTAGCATAATGTATACACCAGTAAGCAGCTGTTTTCCACCTTAAATGTATATAGTGCTAAGAAAAGATAAATCAAGGGTACTTCTGTTTACTTTAGAAACAGCATGTAGAAGTTAAAGGATCTAGTACATTGTGGAATTTGTAGTCTTTTGACAAGAATTTCCCTATAGAAGTGTAACTCTGTAGATGTGCATTAAATAGAAATAAAAACTGAGCAATGTCTCTCACACTTATTGTTGAATAATATTGACTGTGTAATAGAGAAAAACTAGTTACCTGTGCTGTTAACACAGACAAATATATGTGTATTTGTGGCTGCCCCATCCCTGGCAGTGTTCAAGGCCAGGCTGGACAGGGTTTGGAACGATATGGTCTAGTGGAAGGTGTTCCTGCCTGTGGCAGAGAGTTGGAACGGGGTGAGCTTTAAGGCCCCTTCCAACCCAAACCAGTCCGTGATTCTATGATATGATTCTAAATACATACAGAATGACCATCGCTGTTATGGAAATATATAGGGAGTTCTCATTTATTTCTGCGTGTGAGTTGAACTGTGGAAGATTTTAGTCAGGATATGAGGAAATGTGATCCAGTGATTTCCTTTATACTATATGTAGATATTAATACTTATTTGTCTGTGATGTCTGTTACTTTAAATTGTCTGAAATTTATAGGGCTAGGAGGACAAGTCAAAATTCTATCATACAATCCAAAACACTGCTGTGAACTTCCATAGTTGCAAATGAAATCAAAGCTGCTCAAAAAGAGGCGGGGGAAGGAAAAGGACTATTTGTGAGGCATTACATGGCAATTGGCCTGTGTCCATGTGTGATATACAGACATCCTGGCTTCCAGGAGCAGTCAGACAGAACCAACTTTGGAAAGGAGATATATCTGGCTCTTGAGCTATGCACCTTGCCCAGAAAAGCTCTGACAATTTCATCCACCTGCTACATACAAAACTGCTCTAGTTGTTCACAGTAAGTGCTACAAATCCTTGAGCAATTTTGAATTTCCTAGATGTGGCAATAAGACATTTCCATCCAAAGGAACAAGACAGCCTAAGTAACACAAAATAAGTGCATTGATGGAACCCATATTTGTGTTGGCAGGTCATCTGGCAAGCAGTTCTGTCAATAACACTGGCATCTCACATGAACAAATGCTGACTAGAGAGTAAAAGTCGTGCAGTCATGCCAAAGTTTTTTTTTGCCACATGGGAACAAGAAAGATCCGATAAGACTATTTCGAATATAGGAAAGAATTGAACTCTGTATCAAAGTCAAAAAAACACAGTGAGAGAAGTGTGTTGATCTTTTAAACTAGAACTCATGACGTGCAGATCATGATCAGCTTTGACTAACAATATGATAAATAATTGGTGATGATGGTTGCGCAATAGCTCAATTAGAAACCAAACATGAAATGCAGCAGACCTGTTGGTGCTCCCTGGCTTGGCGGGATTCTGAGCAGTGCAGCTGTGGCAAGTGATTTTTTAAAGGCTGTTAGAGTATCTGGTCCTACTGGTAAGGCAATCATATGAAAATTGAAACACCTCAAAAAATCTTGGATTTTGGTTTAGGAGAGAAAAAAGAGGAAGGTTTCTAGGATACAGTATTACACTTGAATATTTTCAGAATGAAAGAGGATAAGAATTGGAAATTCTCCTGTTTTCTACTTTCCTAGATGTAGAAAATGCTGTAAACACTTGAAAAGGTGGCACTGGGAAAGTGCTTTCTTGAAGACAGCCTCACCTAAATATCCCACGCCTACCTTTGTTGTGTAGAAATGAGTGCAGCATGCTGAGAAATCAGCTATATATGCTGTGTGTATAATTTGCTAATCTTGAGCAGGATTCAAATTCTGAAACAGGAAGCATTATGCACAGGCACTTATTCTCTTCATAAAATTTGCTGAAATTGCAGTGTATAAAGTAGTTAACAGTTTGCAATACCTGACTTACTGGGTTTTTATCATTATTCTGACTTTTGAAATGTAACTTGCTTGCAATGTAATTTCTATGACCTCTTTCTTTTCTATTTCCCATGTCTAGCGAAATGCCTCAGCCGAGAAAGAGAATTTTCACATGGCATTGAGAAAGGAGGAAAATCAGAGCTTCCAGGACTGCGATTCTCAAGATGTAAGCTTCTCTCACCTAGAAATCAGAGTTTAATCTAAATTCTATGAAAACGTTAATGCCTTAGAGGATTAGCAATGTGACTTACTTTTCCTAGTCAAGCTGGTGCATAGATATTAAAAGCCAGCTATATTCTGCACTAAAGTGCTGAAGAGCAAATGCTCTTTGCTGTCAATCTGTGCAGGTATACTCTCTGGGTTTCGTTTAAAGACTACTTAATGGGTAGAGCTATTGCACAAAGAGCAGGAGTGGAAAAGATGTGATTTGATGTTCAAACGTTTCAAGAATTGGCTTGTTCCCGACGAGTTGCCACATTACAGTGAGATCCAGAACCTTGTTTACATATTGTTTCCACTAATAATCAGGCAGAGCTGTCACAGATGCTTCATTTGATAAAACAAAACCTTAAGGGAGATGTAAGAGGTGACAGTGTAATAGCTGACAATATGTAATCATGTCCACTGCCAGTTTAGGAAAGCTGCAACTGTGCTTTTCTTACGACACATCTGACATAAAGCTGAATCTGCTGCTTTTACTAAGGCAAAACTCTAATTGAAACAGCATAGTGGGAGCTGTCAACAGAAATCCCAAATGCATGTATTATGCCTGAAATAATAATTATGCAGATAGAATATGAAAAAAAAAAAAACCCAACCAAAAAAAAAAAAACCCAGGAAGAATGAGACACACAAAATTTGTTGAGTGTATTGTCTGCTCAGTAGTCGAAAAAGCATAGTGCTACCTTGACTAATTTGCAGGTGAAATATAGAATACAGCAGGAACTACTGAACATATTACCTTCCTCCAAATACAACAAACTCGTCTGGAAGTAGCTGGGTAGCTTGCAGGTAGCAATCATAGCGATGTGAAGAAAAGTTTGGAAAGCAAATCTTAGATAATTCCGTATCCAACAAATTGTAAAAATTTGTATATATTATCCATTTGTTACAAATACACTAGTAGTTTATTCAATTATAAGTGATCTCCCCACTGCCACATCCTCTAGAGGGAGGCAGAGATGCGGAGAAATTGAGTATCCAGGAGAAAAGTGTGTTATATACTGTTGCACCTTTCTTAATGTCTAAAGATGAGGGGAACTTCATTTCTTATTAATAATAATAAGAATAATTAATAAAAATGGAAGGAGGAGAAGAAAGAATAAGATGTAAAATTCTGAAGTTGGAGTGAACTTCATTTAGATTATGACTAGAGGTTGGTTGCCATCTGGGAAAGTTATGGAAGTTTAATTTAGGTAGAGGCTGAATTGATTTTGGCTGAGTATTTGTGGAAAAAGGTTCAAGCTGCTATTTTTTACAGAAGTGGATACATTAAAGCAGAGAGAAAAAAAGAAAGTTGTTAATGCATTTCACAAATCAAGAGTGTTTAATTTCTGTGTCAAGTAATGCAACGAAAGATACTTAAAAGATGCAGTTTTCCACAAAATCAATGATTTGGGAATTTTGATTAGGGAGTAGTGGTGGCTTTTTGTGCTTTTAGCAACTGGTATTTTTAGCCGGTAAGTATAGAATGTCTCTTGGTATGAAAAATTTGTCAGAGAAAGCAGAAAATTACTCCAACTGGAGTTAAACATTGTGAGGAGTCAAACTGCTTTTCATAATTCAAGTTAAATTAAAATCTAAGCCTCTTCTCTGCCGTCATCTAAGTGACATTATAATTCAAAGAAAAAGATGTTAGGCTACATATCTAAATTAGAGTAATAGGATTAAGTTTTATATCATTTAACCTCTCAATTATCATATTTTAAGACCAATTCTGTATTCTAGGGGACTTGCATTTTCTTTAAGTTTTAAATCTTTAAGGTTTGTTAAGTCTGTATTTGACAAAGCCTCCTGTATGGAGGAAAAAGTAGTAAAATTAGAGAAAGCATACCAGAAGGGTATTCAAATTCACTGTTCCTTACTAGGTAACGTTTCTCATTGGAGAATTAAGAAGGCAGTAGTAGTATCAATCAGTATTATCTTGCTTTTGAACAAATTTCATTTTCCAACTGAAAAAAATGGGTATTGTCTAACATCTATAGTTCCATTCTGTTCATATTTTCTAAGAATCTAGGATTCACACTAATGTCCAAAGATTTCACCTCTCTGTGCTTGCAGTATCTGTTAGAGGGATGGCTTTGAGAGCCAAGTCACAAAAAAGATTGTAAAGACAGACACACCTCCAAGCAAGGAAGCCATAAATAGTCTGGTGTTTATCCCAGTCAGAAACAGAATCTCCAGTGTTAATATATATATAAATTGTTCAGTTCACTATTTTTTGCAATTGATTGGTATGGTCCAAAGAGAATTCCAGGAGTTAATTCTTAGTACAGAGAGCTGCAAAGCAATATTCAGACAAGAACTGTTTTGGAGAGCAGCAAGCTGCACAGTGCAGTAGCATGGCCTCTGGCATGCAGGACAACTTGCAACAGCCCTGTCCTACAAATGAAAGAGTAGCTCTATGAATATAGCTCAGGTAATACACAATATACATTATAATTTTAGAGAAATGTTTATTTTCAAATTGTGGCTGCACTCCGAGGGCTGGATTTTATTGCTAGAGAGGTATTAAATAATTCTTTTCTCTAGAGAATTTTCTCCAATTCTGTGCTGTCATCCCCACGCTGACCTATGAAGTTTTATAAGAAATCCGTCCTTGCTCTCAGGATTCCACACTTGAACTTTTGACAACAGTTCATTTGGAGTCTGTCAAGGGAGAATAAAACATCCCAGTTTGTCAGAATCCCCTGATTTTTCTTTAAATACCACACAAACTTCAATAATGGAAATGAGAAAGTTCTCTTGTAAATCCAGGGATTGATTGAAGAGAGGCGGTAAAATTTTTAAACAGAACTAAAGCATCAAAATATGTTTTTCACAACTGTTCCAACTATTTTACAAGTCTATGGACCTACCTTGGCTACTTTGTGGCCTATAGGTTGCTCTCGGTGATAAGAACAGTAATTTTCCTGGTCGTTAAGGTGAAGCTTTTTATTTTTTCTTTTACACACCCTGGCCATCTGAACATGGACTGCATGGGCCATATAAATAGTACAGATGGTGACACGGGGCTGGCAACTTCCTTCCACCTTTTATTGTTATTTTTTATATCTTAACAGGTATATATATTGCTTTAGAGACAAGGAAGAAATCAAATTAATTAGAGAAATGAATAAAAATGCTTCTTTCTTGAAAAGTCTTGATGACTTTAGAGATACCACCTTAAATCCTGAAATAACCAAAAGCAATTTATTTTCCTGAAGGTACATAGTACTTCTGTAATACAAGGCCGTGAACACTTTTGCTTTGAGAAAATTCCAGACTTGGGAATGCATTAGGGTTTTTCTCATATTTTTATCATTATTGGTTTTGTGTGTGTGTTCTTATCTGAAGTTTTTTCAGCTGTTAAACTCTCGATGAAGGAGGTATAGGCCGGATGGCTGAGAACATATGACAGGTTCTCATGTGCCATTTCTTTAAGAAAAATAAATGAAGGTTGAGGCCAAGATAAAAAAAACATGAATATGCTTAATTCAGTATTGCTTAGAATTTCATCAACGCTTTCTCAGAACTTTGCAAAGATCCTCTGATTGTGTCTCTGGTTAACAAAATGTGATTTATATTTTGGAAGAATTACTGTAGTAAAAACTGACCAGAGAACATGCAGCGTGTCACTTCTTAAGGCAAAAAGAAAGGGAAATAATAGCTAGCTGTTGGTCTCAGCTATTTTTTCAGTCTCTATGGTTAAGCATCTCTCATCTCTCTCTCTTTCTCAAACCCTAATCCTACTACAATTTTTTCTTTGTGATTTTATGCATGTTCATAATAATTGATATAGTTTACATTGGAATGCATGCAAATGAAGATTTGTTCACAAACAGGATACAGGCAGGCCAAATTATATTAGAAGGTTTTGAAATTAGGTACTGATGATACCTTACTTGGTATGGAATTTGACATGGGGCCTCTATTTAGTAGTATTCTGTTAGAGGAATCTTGTCAATACTACTTTTTTTCCGGAGATGTTTTCACTATGACCAGCTGAGAGTCTCTGTGCAGAATCAGAATTCTGCAGAGCTCTTTTCCTGGTATCATTTCCCTTTTCCCTCTTTCCAGAAGCCTTGGGAGTTGGGTTTTTCTTTTTTTTTTTTTTTTCCTATTACAGGAGAAACTGGTGCCCCTTCTTCATAGTAAATAATTTTTGTAAGTAACACGTAATTTAAATCCACCTATGCAGTAGTGCTAGAACATCAAACAATTTATAAAGTGATTCTTTATTTTCAGTTCTCATCTTAGATTTCTTGCTCTTTGTCCTTGTAGGCTCTTCTCTGGTAAATAAAAGTGATTATGCTTTTATTTACCACCTTAATTTCCTGCAGTAAACAAATACTGCATGCTCATTAATCATTCAGTGACAAAGGATGCCAAGTATTGGAGCAAAACTTGTACATGTTCTAAGCACCCACAGCATTTTGCTTCATTTTTCTCCATCAGTTTCAGTCGCAGAGCTTTGATCACATTGTGTTCTCCCATTGTTTCCCCAAGGGAGTAATGAGAGGGGGAAAAAAAGGCATCATTATAACAGAATTTCAGCCTGATAAAATTCTTCAAGTGAATTCAGTAATTCTATTCCCTAAATGAGGACTAGAAGGTCATAAAAGAGTTACATCATCTTAGTTTAACCATCCACTCAGTACACTGTGCTCTAAAATAGGAGAAGGATATGAAAAACTGCAAAGGTGTCTTATGAAAACAGCTATACGCACTTCACATCTTGCTATGTATCTTTCTTCTAAACTATGAGGGTTAAGGGGATTGACATACAGATCTGTAATAAATTAATGAGCAAATCTGATAAAGCGTATCCTTGAATAAACTGTGGACCTAACTTAGCTAGTGAGAACTAAGCCATCTATCTAGTTTGTCGCTTGACCTAACCATACCATCCTTTTCTCCTTAGCTGATATAGTGTCTTCAGAACCAGCTCAGTGCTTTCTCCTCCATTGTACTCTACAAACATCCTGCATATCTGCTTTAGTGCCTACTGAAGCCACAGCGAAGTCTGTAGTGATGTGGAGGAAAGCTGAAGCTGCAATGTTTGGTCTACTAAATCTATATGATATACATTTGCAGCAGCAGAATTGTTTTCTAATTATAAAAGCTGGATATAATACCACTTATTTAAAGTTCTTCATTTCCTGTCCTCTTGTGGTATGTTGGGTGGTTATTTGAGCAATAAAGCCAGTTCTTACTTGCTGTGTTGACGCGGTGAAATATCCTTCTACTTATATTGTTGAGCAGTTTTCCGATCAAATTGCATAGTTTACTAACCACGGGACATGCAGAATTTTAACTGGCTTTTTGAAAATTCTATTTAAATGAAGATGCACACTTGGCTGATCCACTTTTGTAATTTATACATCCTGCTGTGAACTGCTCCAGCTCTGCTGCATAATTCAGTAGGTGAACTGTATACACTAACTTCTGAAATTTTGCTTACTTTACTGATCAAGCAGTGTTTTCTATAACCAGAATTTCGCACAGATACTTCCTTAATTAAACTGCACACATTAATTAAAGCAGCACAAGATTTCAAGGTATGCCCGACCTCAATTGTCCCATCTTGTTAAATTTCTCACTGTTGTCAACATTTTTTCCTCTTGCAAATACAAAATATATTGCTTAAGGCAAAATGCACTTGTTGCAGGAAATTTTTCTTTTACAAGCACAAATAAATTATTAATGTGTTTCTTAAAGTTTACATAGACCAAGTAATAAGCATTCAACATTACTAAATTTGATCTGTTTCTCTTCTATGTAGAAAATCAGAATAAGACGTCTGTTGTGCTTAGTCATAAAAATTTTAAATGTTGGCCAAGCTAAATTCTGGGATCTGTCACTAATGATTAGTGTACAACACATTAAATTATTATAAATTTTCTTAAAATGAGGAAATATTAGGGAAGGGGAATAGAAGAGATAAGCTCCAGAGAAATCTATCTTTCTGTCTTTTTTCAGCGCTCTGAGTCATAAAAGTCCTTCAAAGACTACTCATTATTTACTTAACTATGTACATGGATAAGTACTGACTGTGATTATAAGCATAGAAGGTTTGCTTCCTGAACATATTAAAAGGGGATTGCTTGTGTAGGCACATGTTATTGAAGCTAAGATGAAATGTACTTTGTTGAGAAGTCTTTAGAAAGGGAAGAAAATATCTGTAGCAAAATTCCTCTTCATCTGATGAACCTATGAATGTGACTCTTGCAGTTCAAGTTTCGACAAATGTTAAGTTGAGCTGGGTGAGGAAGACAATGAAATGGTGCAAATGCTCCTCCAAGCCTGGGGAGGAAAGCATTGTTTGTGGCCAGTGAATAAACACGAATTGAATCACCATCCCTGGAGACATTCAGGACCAGGCTGGATGTATTTCTGGGCAACCTGATCTAGTTGAAGATGTCCCTGCTCATTGCAAAGGGTTGGACTAGATGAGCTTTGAAGGTCCCTTCCAATCCAAAGCATTCTATGGGTCTGTCAACTCTGAAACATCAGAGATTGTGCTTCTGAATGAGTCTAGGATTTAGTCTGAAATCCCCGCACCCTTTGAAACCAACAACCTAAGGCTCCTTAAAGGAAGGCAGAAGAAAGCACAGAACAGTTAAACTACCATGTTCTGTTGCAAATGCCAATGGCAGGAAATAGACTTCTGTAATAAAGTTAAAATTTGAGAACACTATTAGCTTTTTTGCTGTTGGTTTTGTAATGCAAAACAGTACACTAATTCTTTTCTTTTATAATCTTGTATGAAAAGTTGGTTATAAGACAGCTTTTCACCATGCTAACAATAATTTGCATTTTTTAAAATGCTGCAAGGTTTTAGTCATCTAGTGTTTTTCCACTAGATTAAAGCATGTGTGTTGAATTATCTTCTCCTTACTTAATAGCTTCCCAGGTGCTTAGTCTTGCCCACCTCTACCATGTCCTCTGCTTTTTGATCTACATTCTTTACCCACCTGTCACTTCAGGCACAAACAGAAAAGCAGCCAATATTATTTAGTTGTATTAATATGTTGACCCTATCTCTTCCAGTAGACACTTCTAAAAAAATCTCATCTTCATAAAACACATGCAAAAATTTTTGGGTTGGAACTAGATGATCTTATGGTCCTTTCCAACACAAACTATTCTATAAAACAGAAAAACCATGCTGACAACATTTCAACCCCTTTATTTTTCAAAAAGCAATTATTTTTGCTTTCTGCTAGTTTCCACCATGTCAAGCTATCATTCTGCGTTTTTGTAATTAGTGTACCTCTCACAGGAGTGAACCTGACTCGCAGAGAAGGGCAGAAAAAACAAGTTTAATATATTGGAGGATTTTGTCTGTCTGTCACTCATGGCTGTGAAAGGTATTCTAGTGCATTGGTATTATAGCTCCCCATTGGTCTGAGGTGTTCTTTAGGTGAGGGAAAGGGTGGGTGTGTTTGAACATTTATGTATTTATATATACATAGACCTGCACTTATATACACACTTATGTGTGTATATCTATATAGTTCTGCATACCTATATATATATGTGCAGACTATATAGGTCTGCATATATACAAACGCACAGTGATTCGCATGGTATGACAAAGAAGACAACTGCAAATTGGCAAATATGAAATACTGGAGACATAAATCTTCACTGCTGTTTTCCTACCACTACAGCCATTGTTATCCGGTCTATGAAAAGAGCATGGAAGATTAGTCACAAAGCATTGCTTTTATCTTTAGCTTTTCTTTTCTCTAAGGCAAACTTTTTTCTCCTTTTTTTTAAACTTCTTTTCATAAGTCTTATATAGTTAACCTATATTTTTTATTAATTTAAATTAATATTTTTGGATTCCTATTTTCTCTGTATTGTCTTGGTGAAATAGGTTACCTGATTTTTTTTTTTTAGTATGTACCATTAGATTATGGATTTGTAAATGATCTTATATTTCAATGGTTCTATTTCTGTCCTTTTCATTACACAGCCTGAATTGCTCTTCCTTTGTTGACCTGTAACTTTTTTTGTCCTCAAGCTGCTCACCTGGAAGTCTCTCAAACCCTCAAATTTTTCTCAACATAACTAAGTGGAAAACATCTTCTTTAATCTAGCTCACTGGTAAACGTTTTAAACACAAGTACTGACAGGACCACACTTTCAAGCTTTTGAAGTATGAAAATTTTATTTTAAATGTCTACTTTTAATATAAACCCCCTGTTGTTATTTGACTTTTTTTCATAAACGTTGTAGGTGCTTTATCAGTAGATTATTTTTTTATCAACACTACCCTAATTAGTCTCCATAATGTAACACTAATCCAACTTTTATTAGCAATTTTGTGTCATGGGAAAATTTTGAGAGTCCTCACCATCACTCACTTCCCTTGCACCATCTCAGAGGCTGACTTCAGTAGCTTAAACATTACTAAACCCCACCTGAACTGCTGTAAAATCCTTGGCAGTACCAGTGTCACTAGAAGCTTTCAGGAGGGAGGAAGTTGTATCCTTTCCAAGTAGTTTTCTTAATAGCAGTCTTCATTTTGGTAATCACACCTGTTCATAAATCAACTTTGTTACAGGCAAGGGACTGTCAGAATTTCTCAAGTGCAAAAACTTAATGAATTTTCTTCGCCCTTACTTTTTAATTAACTCCAATCTAATGTCAAGTCTACGGAAAGGATATTTATTAAATTTCTTGCTATTCAATTTGCCTGTGAGGATGTTTATTTTCCATGTTTTCTGCTGAGTGAAGTATTTTTTAGAGTTGTGTTTTAAGCTGTTACAGGATGAATTCAAATTTACTTTCTGGCTTAGTTTCTTTTTGGTTTGGTTTTTTGTTTGTTTGGTTGGTTTTTTAAGAAGTCTGTCCAAAAAACACAAAAAGCCTCAAAACATACTATTTAGAGATTTTTTTCTCTCTTTGCCATTTGGCCTCCTAGACCCAAATAGTTTATTCTACCCCAAACAAATGTTATCAACCATAATTAAAAAAAATCAGAAAGGCCAACAAACATTTTAGTGGATATTATTGGAATCTTCTACTTGAAGGTCTATTTGCATGCATATTCCTGTCAGCACGTCAAAGCTCATGTCTATATACTAATGATTTTTTTTCACCTTTCTTTCATTAATATATTGGATTATGTCTGATGAGGAAAAACTATTCTATCTAGGCTTTACTTAGATTCACAAACCTTCAAGGGCTCATGCTAAATGGGAAACATCTCAGAGGAAAAGTTATGTTTAAAATAAACAAAATTACTATTATGTTGGAAAGAGTCTTGATGACTTAAAACTTTAAAAAGCCCCTCATTTATTTTCACTCCATTTAAATGTACCAATTTTAACAGCAAGCAAGTAGCTAAATTCCAATGTGGACACTTTTTAAAGTAATAATCAAAGATTATCAATGTTTTGCTGTATTTCATGTTTCAGTTTTCCACCTATGGCACCATTAATCCTTCTCCAGAAGGGACTTTAATTTAATTACAGCAGAAATGGCAATGATGGATAAATCTCTGCTTAAGACTTGCAACCTGAGTTCTCGTTGCTTCAAAAAAAATTTGTGTAATGAATTTTATGTTGTTCGACTCTTTTTTCCATGATATTACAAAGCATATTGGCAAAGAAAATTACATTATTGCTGGAATAAAACGATAGCATTGAATGTAACAAGCTTTTCCATACCTTGAGAGTCAGCTAACTTCCCCATTTAGGGAATTCTTATAGCTAAGAGATCTTGCTAAGACAAGAGAATAGTAATGAAGAAGTCCTAACTGTAATGCTGGTTTTTCAGCTGTGTGTTACCATTTCCCTCACCTGTAACAGACAATTATATTTACTTATCTGTTCCATGGGAACGCTGTAGGGATAAAATTCATTATTTGTGATGAGATTTAAACATGAGTTAAAAAAACTACATAAGTGTTAAGTTCTTAAACTTGCAGCCACATTAGACACATTAGTGATGATGGGAGTACGGAATTCACTTAGCTATGAAAACTGTTTTGCTTCACTTCATCAACTAGGCTAACCTGGGGTTGTTGAGGTTTTTTGGTGGGTTTTTTGTGGGGTTTTTTTTTTTTTTTAAGCAATGAATCTTTTAAGAAAAAATATAAAGTCATTAACTCTGACATTTGTATTGACAGGTTGGCAAGACATGTTTGGGGAATCGCAGTAATTCAACATCTCATTTGAAGACAGCAGAATCAGAGACAAGCTTTCAGGTATTCTGTTTCTGAGTAATTCTAGGGGTTTTATTAAAAGGTCTTGTAAAGCATGCAATTACTTGAAGTATATGTACACATTCTGCGCTACTGCTTTTGAGACAGAACTGCTTTCTCAATTCAGACTTTGACCATATGCAGTTAATCAGTTCGAGATGGGTTCTGGTTGGTAAAAATTAGAGAACTATTTAATACTTGAAGAACTGGACTAACCTAGTGGTCAAATGGCTTAATTTGATAACGTGATGTCCATAGCCCTGGGAACAGAGAAGGGAGAGGTTTCTGAAATAACTGTATATATATGGAATTACGTGAAACTGTATGCAGCCATATTACCATTGGAAGAAGTTGTAAGCAAGTTGTACATCTGAGTTCTTTGATTTGATAGACCAAGAGAAGAAGATACAATTCAAGGCCAGGTTGGACAGGGCTTTTAGCAAGCTGGTCTGGTGGAACGTGTCCCTGCCTATAGCAGGAGAGTCAGAACTAGATGATCTTTAAGATACCTTCCAACCCAGACCAGTCCATGATCCTATGAAATCACAGTAATTATAAAGCAGCATCAGACTTGTGTGATTTTGCACTGTCAAAGATTGTTAAATATGCTTCCATTAGTAGAGATCAGAATCCTTTTGTAGATGCAGTTGATGAATATCACATCGAGCCACAGTATTTTAAGTCTGGTACATCAGCTGAACAGAAGTACAGTTCTGTGTGCATTATTGTCATGGATTTTTAACACAATTCTTTCTTTGCTTACATATGTGCCTATCATATGTGCAGTGTTTAAACTGATGCTGTTTTCACCTTCAACAGAAGTTGCACAGCTCTCCATGGACTAAACCCGAAGATAAAAAATCACCTGAAAGGAATGAGAAAAAAATCGAGGAGCCTATTAGTACAAAAAGAAAAAAAATCTAAGCACTACTAATTTCCGTTCAAAATGCTTATGACTTGCTTCCATCCTCATATTGTTTTTAGTCCAGAGGCATGAAATGTACCAGGTTTCTAAAGCATGCATTTTTCACTGTTTTTTGAATGTTTGTAAATTAGTCTAGAATAGACGAATTACATTCCAGCAATAATCCAAAATGGATGTTTGAAGAAATGCTTTGCAATACAGTCTGATTTTCGAGCTCTTGTTTATCTGATTAGTAATTGCACACTATAAATTAGTTTCTTAGTAGACAACTGTCATTCTCAAGTATTTTCACAGTCTCTTCTGTTATTGCAGTTTAGGTTTTAAATCAAGTTCAGAATTAAGTTAATATGGGGAAAAAACATTTGTGTAAACATAGTCTAAGTACAGTATAACTCATAAAAACTGTAAAAACGGAATAGTGGAGGTCCATGTATACTTACCTTTCAGTAATACCATTTCAAATCTGCTTACTTAAAAAATAAAAGACTTTTTTTTAATCTAATGGCTATCACAACTAGTCCTTTTTTTGAGCACTAAAGTGCTGACAGAAATGCAGAGTTAGAAAAATGGGGATAGAATTGGTCATGGCTTTTAGGGGTCAAGCAAAGATTTTTGCAGGTGCAACTACGTTAAAATTTTATAGCTTGTGTACCAGTCATGGGAAGTCAGTTCTATCCCCTATGTTTATGCTAATCTCAACAGGATAAACATACTTTGAATGGTAAAACCCCATTTTCTCCAGTACAGGTGGCTTTTGGTCACTCCAGCAGAGTGTTTGGATAGGGTAAGCTCTGTGACTCCTAAGGTTCTTGCAGTTTCTCATGGGTCACATGCTCTATGGAAAGAAAGGGAGAAGGAAGAAAGGATGCTTTTGCTTCTTTGTGTGTATATCATTATTGGTCTGATGTAGGAATGCATATGCCTCATCTTGTTGAGATGCAAGGCTTTCAAGCCCTAGTGCCTTAGGAACAGTTAGCTGCCTGAAGCAATGCTTTGATGCTTTCCTCTTGCTTGAAGTGTTTTAAGCAGTTGTAACTTGTAAACTCCTACTGTCCTCTCACTACACACAGCAGCACATTACAACTGCTATTAGATTGAAAGTAGTTTACTTATATTTGATTTTCCTCGCTTTTGAATCAGTTTTAGAAGAAAATAGAGAGACCCTTTTCTTCAGTGGTGCTCTCTGTTCCAGTGTTAACATTTCATGTACCCTTCAAGGGTCTCATGCTATAGCTGTCTGTTCCTTGCTGGTGTGAATAATAGTTCACCTTGGTGTCTTGTATATGCATCTACTTGAAGGTAGATATTGCAGAATGGTAGGTTTCTCTACCTATAGAAACTGCAACAATTTTAAAAAGAAAAGAAACTCGTGAGCTGACCAAATGTTGCCAACAATGTTGTACCACTATCAAAGTGTCTAAAGAAGTGAAATCCTGGCCACAGAAATAATCAGAAAAGTGATGTGGCTTTTCATGTGTGATCCTAAAATCAGTCATCATCAAATCATACCTATCAAATACAATATGAATTGGTTTCAGGCAAAACTGGGCCACATTTGCTGCATTTCCGTTACAGTCACAGCAAACCTGGCTGAAGTTGGTCTGCAATATTTCAGAATTTTTAGCGAGCAAGTGACTCATGATCCTGTCACATCTACAGCTGGCATTAGTTCCTAGTTATGTCATAACCAACATCTCTTTGCATATGAGACACTTTAATTGAAATACCTGAGGTATGGTTCTGAAAAGGGCACTGGAACTGTTTCAGTCATCTGTCTACAAAGGACTTGGATCTTCATGTATGTGTCCCAGGGGAATGAGGTAAGCTGTCCTACCTGGCATTCATTTCACCTTTCTAAAGAATTCATTTGGAACATATGTGATGAAAGCAGTGAATGGTTGAACAGTTCTGGAACTGTGCGTCATGTAAGTGATATTTCATCACGAAGTAGTTAAAGTAACAAATCTTTTTAACATAAGAAAAACAACATATTGGAGAGGTTGGGGTGCTGTGGATTAGGTTTTGCTTTCTTTTCTTTCCAAAAGGTTTAACTGTTAGAAGCTTCCCTCTAACCATAGGATCATACATGCGTGCATGTAGGCTTTCACTTCTGTATGTCACTTTTCCTAGATGACGATGAAGATCAGGTGAGACAATGAAGAAAGCCATGTTGGTGGGAGAATTAATCCTCTTGCTTTGATTACAGCTGTAGAATTGATTTTCTTTAGTTTGAGGATTACTTTACCGCTTTCTGATCTAACATTGATTGCCACTTATTTCAGTGTGATTAATAGTTCCACTTTAAGATGGTGACTAGGGGAACCCCTGCTTATCATCATACCTACTATTTTTAGAATAATCCACAAAATGATACAGAATTAAGGAAAATAATGATGGCTAAATTAATCCTTTATCTGCATATGCTGTAAGTATATCTGATGTATTTTTTAGGTATGACTTAACAAATACTGCTTCTAGTCTTGTATCGAGAGGTTGGTACATGCCTAAAGCAAAATCTATCCTTGATGGCCTTATTTCAGAGAACTACTGTGCAAAAACATACTAACATCTTTTGAGTTTGAGAGGAAACTTCTTTTGAATTTATACATGGAAAAATAGAGAAAATATTTTAGAGACGATATTGGAATGTGTTTGTGAGGTAAAAGTCAAGGAATTTGAAAACAAAGAAAAAGCCCCTCACAAACAGTAAAGCTTCCAAGCATTGTCATTGCTTGTCAGTAGCAAAGGTGTGTATATTTTCTCTCAGTGAATCAATAACCATTCTTTCATTCCAGTCATGAGAGTGAGCAGTTTCACATCCCAGTCCTGGGATGAAGATAAACAGACTTTGCCGTTTCCTCTGATTTGTAGTTATTCAACATTATAAAGAACATGATCATAAAGGAACTTAATTTTATAAACTTAGGCTACAGTTGCACTTACTTGATCTCTCTAGAGTACTTTAAAACTGTTTTATGATCAGGGTCAAAGAGAACCATGTTGCTGGCTCTGTTTCCATGCACAGACGTATTGCACCACAGGGCATCATGTCTTAAGAAAAGGTTTTATAACTCCATGCAATTCCCTAGCAACTAGGTCACAGACTGGATCTTTTTCTTTGCAAATAAGGGTGACAGATTAGGAGACAAAACGCTTTTCTATTAGATAGTCCACAGTTTAACATACTAATTTCTACTTAAGAGCAAAATACATTCTCTTTTGTATGAGTATGAGATGGATTTTGATTGTTTCAAACTTTATACTTCCTTTTCAATTTATCGTTTGCATAATAAGGTTCTGAACTAATCTCTATTCAACTGTATCTGTAAGCATACATGCATATTTTATATATGTAAGTACATGTTTATATGTAAATATGAGTAAATCAAAAATGCTGGAGCAAAATTTCACCTATAGTTAGGTATTACCCTAAACTAAGGAGTGTTTGCTTTACCAAAATAACAAAGATCAAGGCAATGCTGTTCCATAAAAATTGAACACTACATTCTTCTAATTTTCTTGTTGAAACTCTATAAAAATATTCAAGCCTATTTGTGTTTAAAATGGGTCATTTTGTGCAGTAGAAAGATCATTTTGCTAGAGTGAACATACATATTTGTTAGATTTGATTTCTGGTTTAATCATCAAGATACATTAAAATAAATCTCAATGCTTCCTTTCTTAAGAATAAGAATCTCCTCTATTGTTAACTGTTTGTACTGAATTTTGTATAGAGATGGTGGGGTTTATTTACTCATACCTGTGAAGTTTGGCTTTTTCATTAATAATGAACTTATATAAGCTAATATATAATAAAATAATAATAAACCTGAGATTTAAAGTGACAGCCTGGTTAAGATGCATGTGTTACAAAGTGGTCAGGAGGACCGACTTTTCTTTTTAAACAAGAATTTCGTGCAATATCAACAGGAGGAAGCTCTCACTGAGTCTCAGAATATTAAACTGAAGATAGACTGAGTTCTACGTCTCTGTCTGACATTGTGGCTTTGAAAAAGCTGTCTCACTTCTGTAAGTACTTCAGCTTAAATTATATAATATGCTGCTTCATACAGTGTGAATATATCAATATGGTATAGTTTAATTTCATTTTTTAAGTCGGATCTTCAGATGTACAAAATATTATAGAAGCATGTGAAATACTTGCACTGTTTCTTCAGTTGGGAACAAACCCACTGATTTGATTTCTTAAAGGGAAGCTCCAGAAATAGGTGACTCCAGAAGAATCTCAAAGCAGTTAATAATAGCTAGAAATATATTTTATTTGTGTATCTTCTGTTTTGTGTATTTAAGCATTCTGTTTTCTATGTGTCTATATAAAAGCCATCTTTAAGAAAAATTCCCATTTTGTCTCCACTTAAAAGCACACCAAAAAAACCCATTTCATGATGAAAATAGGTAGTAAGGTCTGCGTTTGGAGTCCTACTTAATAGTTGCTATAGAATTTTACTTTGTGTTTCTTCTTAAATTTGACTAAGCAGTCAACTGCAGTTGGCACACTTCTGATTAAATATGTATTAAAATGTACTGCTATGCAAGAACTATTGATTTATTCAAATGAATTGGTAAAAAACCAAAAAAAAGACAATAAAAAAAGCACACAAACCAAAAAACCTCAATTATTAGGCATACCCAGAGACCGCCAACTTGTTCTTTCAGAACATCCTGAAAGGTGTTATGAATCAAGACTGTACAAATCAATGATGCATAAACCAAACTTGATTCTACTATAATATTTTAGTACATATTTTTTGCCTTAATTCAAGCCATAAAGCAACTCACATCAAAAGTAAATCACATCATCTGTAAATTATTAGACCAACAAAATTTTCCTGACAATCCTTAACTGTGTTCTCTAACTGAAAACAACTTTTCCTCAAATTTCTGTAAGTTACTTGCAAGTACATTAGTATTAGAGATTTACGTCAGTGCTTTCACCGTGGTTTGCGCAGTAAAACAACACTGATTCAGAAAAGAAAGATAATTAGAATTTTGTTTTTTCACATCATGTTCAACATTGTACCACAGCAGTCCTGCCAGTTCACTTGGCACGTGAAAACAGATGAGCAACGTTCTAGATGTAATGTTGGACGTAGGTGTATAGGCACACCTGTTGCAAACACACTGCCTTTTTCTACACAGTGCTCAATTGGAGAGTATTTAACTAAAACAATACGATAGTAAGCAAATACATGGGAAGCTGGATATTTCTCACGTGTTTGTCTCATTTGCAGTTGTAACTTAATAAGAATACTTTTGATTACAAGCAAATAATCTTTTGGCACTTCAACAAACGTGGTTAAACATCTGTCTGTGTCAAATAGACATGGATACCTGTAGGATAAGGTGACGCAATGTTGAGAAGGATTTCATTGTATGCATCAGATAATATCCTCTTACTTTCTTCTTTCCATCTTTCTGTCTTTTCTACTGTCAACCTGTCAGCTGAAGTGTGGGTTTCAAGGGTTATGTTGCTATTAAATCCTGCTAGAATACGTGCTAACACAATACAGCAGTCACGTCCCACTGACAAAAGACATTTTCTGCAGATATGTTCATTCATATTCATCAGGTCACTGAATTTGGACAAGAGATTTGGCACTGATGGTGCTAAATGAGCATCTAACATCCTAGCTGAGGTGTCATGTCAGGAACTGTTAGTATTGAACTCATGTTATCTCAGGTGCCATGGCAGGCATGCTTCTGAGCAAATATTGCTATGGCTCTTGTCTTGTAATTGAAGGCAATGATAAACAGAATTGGATGTGGAAAATAAGTTTCCATGTTGTTCTTTTCTACGAAAGCCTTTAAAAATTACATAGAGGATAACGGCCTGTTTCAGAACTGCAGGCTTTGGCAAAGGTAAAAGTAGTGTTCCACACACTTTCTTTAGTGGCTATTAAATAAGACCTTATTTACATCTTCCCTATGATAGGGGAAAGCACGCTGTTTAAAAAAGTATTATGGACTTACTCTTGGGTTCATATATTCATTCATTACAGCCTCTGTTGACATTCAAGCTAGTGAATTTTTGAGAAATGCTGTGGAAGATATCATCTAAAAGAATAAAAATTAAAAAATAGACCAAATTTAATGAAGAAAAGAGACCTAAACAAAATCTAGCCTCATTGATGTTGGAAAGAGTTGGTTATTGATTGAAATAGGACCCACTTAAAGTAGGTTTTAAAAATTCAAGCTTGTTTTGGGTTCCCTGGCCCGATTATTTCTTAACCACATAATTTCAGCAAAGCTTCTGAGAACAAACTTTCTGTGATGACCTGAAGGGAAATAAAATATTAGAATTAGCATTAATTATAATTTATTATAATATACATATTATTGCATTAACATATGCATATTATATTTATGCAAACAATAATTTACATTATATATTAGTATATAGCAATTTAAGATATAAACTATAACACATGGTATTTATATAGCACCAGTAATTTATATTTATATATAGAATCATAGAATCATAGAATAGTAAGGGTTGGAAAGGACCTTAAGATCATCTAGTTCCACCCGCCCTGCCATGGGCAGGGACACCTCGCACTAAACTATGTGGCCCAAGGCTCTGTCCAACCTGGCCTTGAACACCGCCAGGGATGGAGCATCCACAACCTCCCTGGGCAACCCATTCCAGTGCTTCACCACCCTCACAGTAAAGAACTTCTTCCTTATATCTAATCTAAACTTCCCCTGTTTAAGTTTGAAGCCATTACCCCTTGTCCTACCACTACAGTCCCTAAGGAAGAGTCCCTCCCCAGCATCCTTATAGACCCCCTTCAGATACTGGAAGGCTGCTATGAGGTCTCCACGCAGCCTTCTCTTCTCCAGGCTGAACAGCCCCAACTTTCTCAGCCTGTCTTCATACGGGAGGTGCTCCAGCCCTCTTATCATCCTCGTGGCCCTCCTCTGGACTTGCTCCAACAGCTCCATGTCCTTTTTATGTTGAGGACACCAGAACTGTACGTAGTACTCCAAGTGAGGTCTCACGAGAGCAGAGTAGAGGGGCAGGATCACCTCCTTCGACCTGCTGGTCACGCTTCTTTTGATGCAGCCCAGGATACAGTTGGCTTTCTGAGCTGCAAGCGCACACTGCCGGCTCATGTTAAGCTTCTCGTCAACCAACACCCCCAAGTCCTTTTCTGCAGGGCTGCTCTGAATCTCTTCTCCACCCAACCTGTAGCAGCTATAAAAGTTATATATTTATATTAAAACATATGTTCACCCAAAACCTATATTATATTCAAGCAGTATATTCTGTTATAGTAAATATAAAATATTCTTATATTGTGTGTAGCATCAAGAATTGTATTCTTTTTATATGTATGCATTTAGTGATATACATATTATATAGATATGTAGATATAAATATATTAAAATGAGTTATAATGCAGCTATTAAACAAGAGAGGGTAGTTCTTTTTACTTATGCCCAGAATAAGTTGGTAGAAGCTAACGGCTTTTCAGAGTTGTAATGAAAAGGAAGAAAATACTTTATAGAGCGATCAGTACCTTTAAAGGAAATAGCATTCATAATGACAATTATTGTGGATTTGGTGCTGTGATACTTTTTCTCACCAAAGGAGATTTCCGATTCTCAGATCTCAGTAGAAACTTGAGGAGGATTTGGATAATCATTACATGTGGGCAAGAAAGTGGGGAGTTTACAGTTACAGATTAGTACTTATGGCTTGACAGATTTTTAAAAACATTTAAACATCTTAGGTGTTTATATCACTGAGTAAAAAGAGTTGGGAGATCTTTGAGTACTTGGGAACCTTTCCGCATTTCTCTATTTTTCTTTATCATGGGTCATCAAAAACAGAACAGAATTTCCTGAGTGTGTATTTCCCTCTGTCTTACTAAAACAAGTGGCCTAATTTAAAATCTGAACACAGACTAACTTAAAAGTTCAATATGAATTTGGAAGGAAGAATTTTGGAACCTCAATTAGAAACCTGAATAAAGAAACCTGAATAAAGGAGGTAATCCTTGATTCAGGTTTCTAATTCAGGCTCCAGAATTTAATGCAAATAAAAAATGAGATTTCCACTTTGGCTATAATTCTTTATTAACTTAACTGTAATTTCTAAACCTGAATTTGCTAAGTAATTTTGATAAATAGAAATAATTAATACTCACAAAATAATCACTGAACTGACCCCTTTTCATCTTAATCCCATTATGTCACTAATGAAGAAGACCAGATAGTTTTTTTTAAAACTAAAAAATTTTTTTTTTAAACTAAAAAACTAAAAATTAAAAAATGCTTCTTAATCAATGAACAGCGCTAAGCTAAATAATGCCTTTACAGCTCTGATAAGATTTGTGATTGCTAATAATAAAAAAATCCATTATGTCTAAAATGTTACTGCACTCAAACATGTGGGCTTTAGGTGCTGATAAAATGAGCAATTTCTGAGGATATTCACATGCAGAATGAAGCCATTATACGTTATTTGAGCAAACTCTTAACACTTGAAAAAAAATCTTGTGGTGTCATGGCTCTGCAGATGTGACAGGCCAAGGTTCACTGCAACTAATGAAATTATATTGCTTTTACCTTTTCCAATGAAGCTGAGATGACTGCCATCTGTAAGAAATTCCCCTATGGCCTAATGCTCAGCTAAATTTAGTGGTGCCACCTGTGTCTTTTTCTGAGGTTATAATAACCTTAATATTATAGGGCTGTCTTTGATGGGGCAAACGGTACTGCATCAGAAATTAAGTTTACATTGCCAGTCCTTGGTGCACATGACAACTCTAGATTACAACATCTGTTGAAATATGTCTGATTTTTTTACTTTGTAGGTTGTTCTCCATTTGCATCCTGCAATATCCTGAAGGTGCTTTCTTATGCCTTTCCACCCATTTCATCTCCTGGTGGACTTGAGCAATCAAAAAGGAGATGGAAGCTGGATTTACTCAACGCATAATACGTGAGATCTGATTTCTTATTATTCCTGAATCGAGACGTAATGAATGTGTTGGAAATAATGCAGTCATTACAATTTAAAACTGTTCAGTAATTGATACATCTGTCTCATTCCTTTCCTCATTTCCGTCTACCTCTTTCAAATACCATTTTCAGTACAAAAAATGTACTTAAAAAAAGAAATTAACATCCCCCAGGAAACATATTGGTTTGAATCTTTATGTAGAGAAGAAGAATCCACTAGCTCAGAAGAGCCTGCAGAGCAAAACCAAAAAAATTGTTGAGAAAATATTTTTAGTTCGCTGGGTTTGCAAAACTTTGATCCAAATTTTAATTGCTGAGTTAAGAACAGTAAAGGAAAGAAGGTGTAGCCAATGACTCAGAGAGTCTTTTTTAATTACTGAAATGCAAAATAATAAGCTTGGATCCATTTTATGGAGATATTTTGCCTTTTATTTTCACAACTGAAAGCAAGGAAAAGAATTTGGACAGTGACTTTTGAGAAAAAGTATTTGTTTTGTCTATTGGTATAGCTCTGCTCCTTGTAGCATGCAGCCAGTTAAGGAGAATGCTGCATCATGGCAATAAGGAAAAGCCATATGTTGCTCGTCTCACAGTAGTTGGTAATGGTGTGGTCGGCAGTTCAACACCGTCTTCAGAATATGCAGTTCTTAAAAAGAAAGTTTTATTTGAAGTCTGTAAAATGGTTTATTCACTTGGGAGTCTGACGACATAGTTTTTATAGCAAGCAAAAAAGCATGAAAGATTCAACTACCCATATAATTAGACATCTGTAATGACAGATTAATTCATGGTGCCAAAGAGATGGGGGTTTTATATTACATCTTTCAGTAATCTATTTACCATAGATTACTGATGATTACCATCATCATCTATTTACCATAATCCACGAAGCTAGAAGGACTTTAGGAAAGAACTTTGAAATGGAAGTGTAGATAGGTACAAATAAGTTCATAGACATTTCTTTTATAGTTTGTGGTCTGTTTTTAATTCATAGATACATTCTTTAAAGTCATGTGCGCACACCCAACCACCAGATCTTCCACATTTCGTATAGTGGAAGCAAAAATACATATATTCAGAGCATGTTGCTATGGGGGATATATATCACTATGCTAATAGACAGACCATGTCCATGGCGAATACTTCTTATGCCCCACTATAGGACACAGGAGTGTTAGTCATATACTGGAGATATATTTTGCTGCAGGTAGTACGAAAACAAAATAAGAGGTGTTCCCCATAACAAATGTGTTTTGCAAGATGGTGTTTCTTGCATGTCCATAGGCCCAATTAGACCTTTCAGCATCATTGTGAAGTCCAAATAAAAAGGAAAAAAGGGGGACTTTTTTCCTAAATATTTAATGAAGGGGTGGGGGGACACACATAAAAAAAATGACCACAGGGTTTGAGAGAGGAATCAGCTTGTGATTTGTTTTTTTTTCCTAGGGAATTTCGCTGATTTCAGCTATGAAACTTGGCAGCCTTATGAAAAGTCTTGTGAAGGATACACTGGGGATATGTTAGTTGGGAAGCAATAGATTAGACCTGCCACAGTAACAGGCTTGTTGTCTGTTGCACAGAAAAAAAATTAAGCATGAGGAGCGTACTGCGCAAATGGGGAATATAGAGAAGACAAGAAAAAAATCAAACCAAGAAATTCATCCCTGGATGTGGTAAAAAGAATGCCCCAAGTTTCTAGTCTGATGCTTATTATTACTGTTAATGAGACAGTAAAACCAGGTGTCAAAGTATGGGCAGTGTCTCCATATTCATTCTGCATGTTTGAAGAACTTATTTGGTGGTTTTTCCGCTTTTCTCAATCTGCAGAAGAACCACAAGGTGATTCCTACCAGCATTTCCCAGTATGTCTGTACAGGAGAAGCAGCTCCCCTGCCATTTTTCAAGGTGGTTTTAGGCACAACCTGCTTCTTTTTTTGTCTTTCACCACTTCTTGTGGTCTGGAAAAACAGTTTTAAATTGATCGCTCTCCTAGGATGTACCTCTCCGAACTAAAGGATGGCTCAGCTGGTGCACAGCACACACGGTGTGCTGGCTGTCTTCTGCTTTCCACCAGCCCTGTGGAGAGAGGAGTCAAACTTGGTAATTGTGAGCACCAGCTTTCTCCTGTCACCTCTGAATTGCTAGGGACACATCCTTTGTGTCATTTTGAGCAGAAAAAGGAAAAAAGCCATGAAATCATAGGTTTCTAGAGAGGTAAAAAAAGCAAAGCCTTCCTCTCCACTCAATCTGTTTCTTTTAATTAAAAATTGTTTTAATTTAAGCAGAAGAAAGCAGACATTTTCTCCCTGCTATTGGTCTAACTGGCAAGGTTGAACAGCTCTAATGCATAATATCTGTAATATCTCATTAATTTAGGTCTCGCATTTCTTGTTTTTTTCCTTTCTTTCAGTCTTGTTAACGAAAGTCTCATCTACGGAAGCAAATAATATGCTCAAATAGTGGAAAGGAACATCTTTTAATTAAGCAAAGCTCCAGTAAAAGAACAGGAAATTGACACGTTGCACATACCAGTCAGGAGGAAGAGTTTAAAGGCAAGTGGGAATTCATACACTCTTCTCTTTCTGATACAAGAGCTTTTATGTTTTGTGGCAGTGAAAGGACCTGGAATTTGTTGCTTCTACTCCCCAAAATAGCGTGTAAGGAGGGCTGCAGTTTTCTTGGTTTACATGGGATTTACGCAATATTAACAATGAAGTTTTATCGTTTCAGCAGGATAATCCAAAACCAAACAGACAAACTTGAAAGCTTGCAGTAGAAAATTATTTTTACATAGGGGGAAAAATAATTGTGTATTATTTTAAAATTAAGCCCTTTGTTTGGATGCTCCCACTACAGTTAAACAGCTTTGACTATTCTGGCAATATTGCCATCATTTGTTTGAATATTTATATCAGTTTGGTTTTGACCTCAAATAAAGATTTTTTTTTAGGTTTCTCTTGGCAGGGTGAAATTAAGTTGGCAATAATGAAGGCAATATTTTTTTTCATGTGACATTTCTAGCAAGAGCGAAGAGGGCAAGAGCTGAGGATCAGCTGCGTCATGGTTTGTCTTTAGTTTCAGTGGCAAAGTCAGATATTTTAGTTCAAATCCTTCAGCTCTAACCCTGCAGGTTTTACCCTCTTTTACAACTCTGAGTATTTTATCACTTTACCTAATCATTCTGCTCTCTTTTACACAGTCTTTTCTTTGGTAAGATAGCAGTGGACATCAAGCTGTTTGCCACATTGTTGTCTCCAGATCAAAATTCATAACTATGGGAGACTCTTAAGGAAAGGGTTTCAGAGAATGGCCTGTCACTATACTGTCAAATCAATTTTATGTTAAATGTTAATAGTCTAGTTCAGATGACAACTAAGTCTCTCCAAGCAATTATTTTTCATCTTTATTTAATTGCATTTTAAAATCAGAGGAAGTACATTTGCTTTTCAGCTACCATGTTATTACAGATTTTTATTCACTACATCACTTTTTTTGTCTGAGCAAGTTTGTAGGAATCAGAAAGCAAAGGAAGAGGATGAATTTTTTATCCTATATTTTACTGGCTTATTATCAAATTATTATCGTCTACTAATGACTCCTAACTTTTGGGTGAAGCAAAAACCCATCAATACATTTTTCACATTTATGCAGATGCCTTGGTATTCACAGTCAGGTTTTGCAAGAAGTTAATCATCAAAGGAAAATAATATTTGCTTTACCTCACAAAATCTTCCCTATTTCCAAGCTTTGTTGCTAAGCATCTTGTTCTAAATTATAAAGTAAATACTTTGCTTCAAACTTGTCAAAATATACCTCCCACAGCCAACTCTTGTCTTATGCTCTGTGCATTATGGATTCCAGTACATTCAGCTAGAAAACATGCAACTCATTCACTGCAGATCCTTTGTAACCGTGAGCTCCTATGTGCACTGTTTGTAAATTAGAGAGTTGGTAAAACTTGGAATAAATATTTCTTCTTCTTTTTCCATGCAAAAATTTTACATGTTTCATCCAAAGTTGTGCGGTGTACTAGTGCTGGAGAAACACATGCACTGGCACCCCCTCCTCTCCCTGCCCTGTGCATTAATGGGTGCATGCAGACCACTTGGGTGTAGAAGTCATCATTATGAATGTCACAGTCACAGGCAGGTCCATATCTACAATAAGAGACTTTGGGTGGCTCATTCCTGGGGTGCAGTGTGAAATTCCTTATGCGTCTTCCGAAGCTTTGGTACAAGCACCTATCAAAGGCAAGAGTACAGATTAATTTGCCAATATTGGCTTAAGCTCATCCCTTAATGCATTTCAGGGACTATATTTTGGATTTTCTTTACCTTGCATTACGGAGTGAATTCCCACCAGCAGTTGGAGTGCAGTAGGTGCTTTCTTTAGAGAAATACCATAATTTAGTTTAATCCAAAATTATCCAGGTGTTGTGTTTGGAAATGACACTGCTATTAAACTACACAGCATGCAAACAGGTGATTTACAGATTAATATAGTCCTGATATAGATGTACCTGTGCTGATGTAACCAAGTGAGACACATTAGCAAGTGAGACTCAGCAGTTAGCTCCCACAGTAGGAGGCTTGCTATGTTCCTCGAAAAGTAATAGAGGATAAAAACATAAATGTAAGAATATATGTAAGTGTAAATTAAGTAAAAACTAAATTCAGACTTTTAAAAACTAGGAGTTTGCAATATAGCAATCTTTCCTTCTTCCACGGAAGTATCTTGCTCTTTGATGAGATATGATCTGAATATCTGCCAGCTGGATGTAGGTTATGTTTTTCAGATTTGGATCTACAATTAAGACGTATTTGTGGTGATTAAAAAAGAAGCATATTTATGTCTTTGCCAGGCAATGAAATTAGTTTATGTGTAGGTTCAATGCTATCAAATCTGGCATGTCATCAGCATTCTAATAGCCTGCTAGTGCTGTAAAGATACTTGAAATCACATTTTTTAATTTGTAACTGAATGAAGCTGTGTTGAGCGATTTGTGGTTCAAATACTGTTTTTAGGAATAATATAAAAGGGGAATTTGATTTGTATGAAAACAATTGTTCAGAATCTAAGGTCTATATGCATCACTAGTGTGAATATATCAGAGCCGCTTTCTTTTTAATGCTCTGTACATTTTTATATTCCACAAATTCTTCATCCAAATACATGAAGGTTTGTGTTTTATTTATGTTTAGTAAAAGAAGAGCCCTTATCACCTTCTGGAAGAACTTTAATTTGCCAAATATGATTAGTGAAGGTGATTTTACAAGCTAAAAAAAGGGAAGTTATGTGGAGAGCTAACATTGGGTTATTTTGGTTGAACCCTCATTTTAAAACCCCTAAACCACTACTTTAAAAGTATTATGAGCCCTTTGCTCAACATCATCGAAATTTTTATTGTGAAACTACTTCCTTTTAGCATGTCTGTTTTAAAAAGCAACACAGAGTTTCCCTCTAAAATTCAGTATCATTCACTCTGCCTTCCAAACAGGACAGACAGGTTTTTGATGTGATGAACAATGGTGAAGAATAAGTAGTCTATCCCAAGTGATAAAGAAATGATCCTGCTTCAAGTCTTATTCAGTAAAGATTTCCACTGCAACAGCTGCAGCTGTTTACATGAGAATCTGAAATAAGCTGCATTCTGTTGCTGCTGAGTAGTGTATAAAGACTCTGATAATTCAGGATAGGTATTTTAAATGAAGTGTCACATAGCTAAATTAAAGGACAATATCCGTTTCATTAAGTTGTATCCCTGTGCATGAAGTTTGTTGAAAATTGTACAGCTGAAAATGTTTCAGAGAAGCAGAAAATGCCACAGATGAGAAAAATTGACTCAAAAAAGCAATGGACCAATTTTTATCTGATTGCTTGTGATCAGAAATAACTGTATGGAATTAAATTATTCCTCTGGGCAGTCCCAAATATATTCTGCATTCACAAACACCTAAGGTAAGCTCACATACAGCCTTTGTATAGCCTTTGAAAAATGCATGTGTTTTAGTTCTAGAGCTGGGTAATCCTAGCAGCCCTCTCTCAACAAATATTCAAGAAAAAGTTGAGAGGTTGTGTGAGCCGGTTTTCTGTTGCAGAGTGCTGTAACTGACCTGAAAATATGAAAGACATATTAAACTGGAAGGCATCTGCTAAATGAAAAAGGTGTTTTCGGGCGGAGTTGTTCCAGTCCAGATTTTGGTCTTGATGATTTTGAATGTTTAATGAAGGATTCGATATTACAGACTGTCAAATCAGTATGAAAGGATCAAGTATATAGACAGGTCTGCATACAGACAATATCTTCCCTGGAGATATTCAAGGCCAGACTGGATGTGGTTCTGGGCAACCTGGTCTAGCTAAAGATGTCTCTGCTCATTGCAGAGGGGGTTTGGACTAGATGAGGACTAGATAAGCTTTGAAGGTCCCTTCCAATGCAAATTATTCTACCATTCTATAAAGGGCTTGTCTTGGGGTAACGATTGAAAACCATTGCTGTGTACACTGTTTCCTCTTTCTTAGCTCTGTCTTGTAACAATTATTAAGAAACTGAAAGGTGCCTTCACACAAGGTGGTGGAAGGGACTGTGTGGAAGTGAGGTGAAGAGTGCTGAAAAATATCTTTTTTTCATAGGGAAAGATGAGTGACAGGCAGAGGGAAGCTGTGGTGAAGCTCTTGATGCCATGCATAAAGATAACTATTTTATAAAGGGAACCTTCCACCTAGAGGAAGTGGGATTCCAATTAGAGTTGCCATTTCAGTAGCCAACATGTTTTCAATTTGCAGAACAACCTTTTCTAATGTGAGACATGAGGGCATCTAAATCCACCCAGCCATCACCGTCAGCTGGTGTTGAAACAGGTACCTCCTGGCAATCCAGCCTCACTCTAGCTCCTGCTCTGTAGCTCTCTGTACCCTCTGGCAGGTCTCGTCAGATTTAACTGGGTCACTGTAGCACTGTTTCAAGCTCAGGTTTTGAATGTGCTGCATACCTAAAGGCCTGTCTAGCTTTCTTGGTGTGCTCTCTCCAAATAAACTCAGATAGCAAATATAAACAAATCTGACAGTTAATTTGTGCTAGAAATCAACCCAGAAACCTGTAGTAACCTGTGTTAAGTGTCTTAGTTCCTTACTAGGTAATACATCTCTGGAATGCCATTACAAACAGAAAACCTGTGTCAAGTAATCTGCTTTTCCTTTAAAAACATCACGGATTGACATTCTTCACATGTAGCAAAACTCTTTGGTACCATTATAATCACATTTCTATCCCTCAGCACTGATGTCAGTGTAATTTATCTATCGTCCTGTTGCAAGACAGAAATTGATTTAAATAGATAGTTCTATTTTTATATAGGTGGGAATTAACAGAACTTTTATCTGAATTGTGGGGAATGTTGTAGAAATTCTTCTGAAGCCAAACACTGAATATGATTATATACAGCAAATTAATGCCTTGTGTTACTGGAGTCAGGAAAAGCTCTGAAATAGTCTGTTTTTCTCTTACGTTTCTCAGACTTTTTTTTCTCGGCACTTTTACAAAGTCCGGCTGAGCTATTCTAAGGAACTAAGAGCTGCTGACTTCACAACTGAAGCTCTCAATATCAACTTGCCCTTCTTGGTGATCAGAGGAAGACCATCCAGATTCAGCAAAATACAGATTTATTTTTGTAGACAGTTTGGTTTTTTTATATATGAAAACTGTTCTCTGGTGAGGTTTTGTTGAAGTATGGGAGGCAACAGACGTTGTTGATGGATGTGCACTAACGAGATAAATGATTTATTCTCTGTCATAGGTTGTGGACTCTAACAAACAGAATAACTCTTACTTTATGAACAAAGGGAATGTCTTTCAGACATTTGCACGCAGAACCCCAGGTCCAGCAGGAGGTAAAATCTGTGATACTTTATCTGATATTGGTCATCTTTGGTTTTTTTACCATCTCCCAAGTGGGAAAATATTTATTCTTTTTAGTATGTCTCTGAGTAAAAAGAGGCAAAGCTCTTTTATCGTTCATAATGGCTATTGTACATCTTTTTCTGTGTGATATGTTCTGATCTTAATGTCAGTTATCTCAGAGATGAAATTATGGGAAATGGGGTCTGCAGCATCTGCAGCTTGCAGTCCTTGCTGTCACTGCTTTAAAGGACTGCATTTCGAGTGAAAGCTACAGTGTTTGCTCTTCCCAGAAAACTGGAGCTACTGCCTGTTTTTAAACTCTAATCTCAGCATGTAGAGAGAGATTAAGCCATTAAGCTCCTATGAAGGTTAATTAAAGTTCTGAAGGCAAAAGTTTGAAATGCAGACATGCTAAAGAGAAACACATTTCCTCTAAGGATTAAATACAAGTCAGTGACTGGAGCGCTTTTCAGCTCCCTGTTAATTCAAGTCTTTCTCCAGGTGATTTTTTTTTTCTCAGCAGAATAAGATCTGAACTGCTCAAGACATACACTTGGTGAGCTGGGATCCTAGCCGTAGCTGAAGCCCATAAATTAACAAGGCGCCATCAGACAGCAGAACATGATCAAACAAAACCTAAAAATAAACTCTTTAATGATTCTAAGATTTACAGCAATGAGAAGGGAATTGAAAGATGGGTTAAACATAAACACTGTGATCTGAGAGCACTTGCATAATCTTTTACAAAAAACTAAGCACTTGTCCATTTATTTCCTTTTATTTGTTTGTCCAAAAATGGTGAATATTTATGAAAATCCTATTTTTAACAGCTCTACTGCACCAGCTTGATCTTTCTAAAATGAAAGAGAAGATTCAGCATTGGAAATACAACAGAAGATGAATATTAGCTAACTGGATGCTAACAATTTCATAGATGTCTGCTTATCATGCAAATAGTTTATTTAGATGCGAAGACACATTAGACTCCAGTGATCGGAAAGTGAAAAATAGTAGTTGCTTTAATTTGTTCCAGTGTATGTGATCAGAATGCTAGTGTGATCATCTGATAGCAACACTGAAGTAAGCAACATAATTGACGGATGCTCTGTATATACAAAGGAGGCTTGATTTCAAATGTAGTGGGTATTAGTGGTAGATGATGGGCTGCAAAAGAACAGATGCCTTTAAATCATCAAAAATTCAAACACATGTTAACCAGACAAAGCATCTAATTTCATGTACTGTACTTCTAATTCTCCTGCCATGCTGATCACATGCAGATTTCAGTATGACATTTAAGAAGTCTCAGCTGGTGTGTAAAGCAATTTATAAACCCTTATTTGCAAAAAGCCAAACGGATGATATTACTTTTTTCTTCCGGAAAATAATAGGGCTTTTAGCCTACTGTGAAAAATGAATGGGTTTTCATTAAAAGCTTAAACTTAAACCTAAACTGCTTCTTTCACCAATATCACACCTATTTTTTCTCCCTAAATTATACCCAAATCATAAAAAATGGTACGTCGTTTTTATCTATTACTATTCCTGACAATGAGTTAGTCTTTCTACCTAGTGCGGTGACCTTGCACAGAGCTGATAAGATGCGAGATGAAGATCCTCCATTTAAAGATGGGTCTGAAAACTGTGTCTCTTATAGGCAGATATCCTGCACAAGAGAACTGTTCTCTCTGTGCTGAACAGAACACAGGATGTTTTAGCGTCTGGAAAACATTTATTTATACTAGTTATTTCTGAACAGCACAGATGAAAGCAGAATTCTTTTCTGATGAGCTTTTGATCAGTGCAAGTACTTGAAAATGTGGGGAAGAAGTAATTTAGAAAGGCCTTTCTGCTGCTTCGCAGTGATTTTGTGTTAAAGGGAAACACCATAAATGTAAAATTGAAGTCGATTGTTCACGTTTTCCATACTAAGTATCCAATCTTGTTTTCTCTTCCTCCTCTGTTATCACTTACCAACACTTAACTGATCATTATATTGTTGAGGTGGATAGATGCTCTGCACAGCAACTACAGGAGGCAACTGCCCTTGGCTGCCCATCACCAGCAATCCCTGTCCAGTCAGCTCTACCAGCCAAAAAAGAGAGCAGCATCAGAGGGTGGTTGTGGCCACATGCCAGCTCTGCACAGCAACACAGAACACATGGTTTTCTCCATGTGTCCTTTTCATGTGTACCTCCATAATGTTAAGAAGAAAGTTGCGATTGAAAGTCTGAATATATGGCCTGGTCTGCTTCGTATTGCGCTGATGTCCATGAACACAACCAACAGACAACAATTCTTCCTCTGTGTAATTGGAGAGCTGGGGGCTGAGCAACAGAAAGCTATTAAATCTAAAAGATTTGTGGGGTCATTTTGTACGTTTTTCTCTGGTTTTCAGTTTTGTTTTGCAATCTCTGGCAGTTGTCTAGTTTTAAGGTATTAAAGTTTATATATCAGTACTATTATCAATTTTTCTCCTTAATAGTGGAAACTGGGAGGAAGGAAAAAGAGGAAAAGATAACAGAGTCTTGCTTTTTGATCAGATTATCTTTATGATTCCCTTTTGTTTATTCTGCAGTGTACACCAAGTATCAATTGCTTAAAATCGTAGAATCTATCAAAGTCTATAAATACAATAAAGAGGTATCACATTGTTCTCTCTTAGGTGGCAGTGGTGGTAAAAAAAATCTGAGGCAATATATTGTCCAAGCACGGGTTGTTCTAACAGCATATGCATATGTTTGAGAAGACAGTGGTATCATCAAAAGGATGACTAAAACCGATATTTTTAAGGATGGAATAAAAGGATATAATTTTTTAACTGACTTTTGTGTTCTTATGTAATATTAATGAATAAAAAGGCATCTAACAAACTTAAAATTAGTTTTATCCAAGGAGTTGTTGTGTGTCACTTTATGCCTATTTTCTGCACTTTAAATACATAAATTCAATAGCATAAAAGATTTGCATTGTTACTACTGTGGCAGGTACACGACACCCTTCAAAGAAAACTATTAATATGGTTAAATTCTTGTCTTATTTTTCTCAATTTACGTCCAACAGAAACCCTCATGGATTTTACTTGATTTGGGATTAGCCTGTGACTGTAACACGTGCTATTGATAAGCAGGCGACACCACCTCCTATTGATAAGCATGAATCTTGTTGCTCATCCAGCATGTCTGAGAGTACCAACAAAGAGAAAATTTTTCAGAGGAAACAGATATTTTACTCTTGACATGATTTCACTCTGTGCATGCCTATATATATTTTTCTGCATTAGCCACCCGAGGAAGAGCCATGCCTGTGATTTAATGCAGTAGTTTTTGCTCCGGGTAAGAACATCTACTTGCAGAAGTGAAATAACTACAGGAGGATCTACCTGCAGAGACATGCTTGCCTTAGAAGCATCCCAGAAATCTTAAATTCTCAGTTTCTCTCTTTATTTTAGCATCGTTTTTGATTTCTCTATCTGGCTGTGCTTAGCCTGGCACCAAGAAAAGCATGACTGATATTCTTTCAGCGAAGTGCTACGTTTTGTGGGAAAATTGTGTCCATGGGGTGCTCGGTTGATTTAAGCAAATTTTTCTGGGATGCCAGACACCAGCCAGCATCAAACCTGAGAGACGCTCCGAGTACATGTCTGAACCTTGAGGATCCTGCACTGAAAACAAGTGAATATTAAGAGAGCAGCACAGCAATCTCAACCAGATTTTCAGTGTCTGTTTTTAAATGTATAGAAGGGTGACATCAATGAGTGTTTGGGGGCACAAGAACAAAGAATGGATATGCTTGGAGAGTGTTTCTGTTATTTTCCTACTGATCTTGGTACTTTCATATTACATTGCACTGTTTCTTTAGCGATACTTACAAATTTGGGATTAAGACCCATCCTCCTGACCCGGAATCTTATGGCTAATTGGGAAAATGAAAATAGACAATAAGGGAAGGCCAGAGATGGGTTTTACAGCATCAGGGATTCAGACTGATGGAAAGGTGGTGAAGCATGAACACCTTCTGCTTGTAAACATTGCTATTTCCTGACAAATGCTTTTCTCTAGCAGAGACTTTTATTGCTTTTGGAAATCATCATCCAGAGATATGCTTGGTTTCACTGCATTGGATACCTGAAAGCTGGAAGTTACTACAGTTTTAATTGGCTTCTCCATTTACATCAGATATGCATTTATTTACTACTCAAGCCAACCGAAACATAAAGAACCATGTTTGTCCCAAGTGACTTGATTAGGAGGCGGGAATGTGCCAATAGAGACCAACAAAAAGCTAATTTCTTCGGAGAAGCTTGTCATCAGAGCTTGGTGTGAATCAAAATCAAATTGCTGGAAGTCCTGCTGTGAAGAAAAAAAATGACTTGGAGCTTTGCTGAGATGGCTGCTTGGGGCTGGAAAAAGTACATTGAGGAAAGTGTCAGGAGTGTTTGTTTGATATTTTCTCAGAAAAGCTGAAAATGATTAGGCAGAAGAGCAGCAGAAGTGTTTGCTTAGCAATTTCTCTTCCAGTGATGAGCTGAAGGACAGCAAAAAAGGCAGAGGAGAAACTTCCAGAGGGCGGATGTAGGTAGTTGCTCTACTCGAGGTAGGAAAAGAGATAATTCGTGTGTGAAGCAGATAATAGAGGGTGGTTGAGGCACCTGATTTTGTTACTTAGCACTAGGCCCCTCCCCAGGTAATAGGAAAGTTTTGAGACTTCTGGGATTCAGCAGCCTTGTGTCCTTGCCATATGTGACAAGAACGGCAATTAGCAGTTGATGCTGTAAAATGTCTCTGCTTCTCTGCAAACAAATCTAAATTCTAAAGTCAGGATGAACTCCTCCACTCCCTAAAGATCTTTGGGGAGCTTTTTTTGTAAAAGCATGTGGTCTCACACTCTCAAAAGATGGTGGGAGGAGAACACAGCCCCACTTCAGAGGAGCAACCTCCAAAGTCAAAGCAGAACCAACTGTAAAACTAATTTCCAAATTATCCAGGACAGTTAATCTTAAATACCCTAAACAACCAACACTGCAAAGCAATGTTACAATTCTCTGAACTCTACACCGCAGCACAAATCAGCAATGTGACAAGAAATTAGGTATAGAATTCGATTAAATTATAATCCTTTTATTTTATTTCCAGTGAATTTCTCAACCCCTTGTAACAGGACTTCTCCCTTGTACCACACAAGACAGGTGAGCTCGCAGTTTGAGATGACTGCTCCATCTAGTAGCATAGAACAAAACTGTTAGCCGAGAGAAGAACACATAACCACTCTAAGGAGGTTATATGTGGTGCTTTATTTCGAGGCCCCGGGAACCAGGGGTACCCACCCAAATCTGGTTCCAAAGACCGTGACAACGCGCCCGCAATTTATCCTACTGAGATTTCACAATCTAATGTATATTCAACAGGTTACATCCTCCTCTCATACATATGTATTTATAAATTGCATCCTCTCCTGATTACATCATCAGTTGTTTCTGCGCTTGCGCAGCCCCCTTCTGGTGGTCGTCAGGATGAAGTAAGTAGTCTTCCTCAGATGAAGTAAGACGTCTTCCTCGCTATGTCCTTTTTACCTTTTAGAGTCCTGGATAAATCCCAACGATTGTGCTTGCGCCAGTATTCTTCTCTCTCTCCTTGACTGGTTCTTAGTATACAACTCTGTTTCTTAACACAATTAAAAGTTCTACCTGAATAATCTTTAAAGTACTGTTCCTACCAAACCACCACCTTATAAGGATATCGCTTGAATAGTCTCATAAATCTACGTCCACATCCTAGGTACTAGGCCTTTCTGACCTAGTAACAAACTTAACAAAACACAAATCAACCAAATCAATAAGACTAAATACTATATATATATATTGATTAAAACTTGTTTAAACTTCTGTTAATCAAACGTTATGATTTCTAACAAAAGCACTTAAGGGTACTTCCTCCCTTCTATGGCTTTTATTTTTCCTGGACATAAAAAGGATGTAAAGGAGATCGGTTGTGTTTTAATGGCTGTGTGTGCAAACACATGTTTTCAGTCTGCAGGAGTTTTCCATTGGTGTCCAAGCTCACGTTGAGGTGGAGAAATGGACACAAATGTAACCAAGAGAGGGAGAAACTTTGTGGTTCATTTATTAAAATAAGAAAAAAAGTATGAGGTTTTTTTTCTGGGAAGTATGGAGAAAAGTTGCTTTCTAAAGCTTGTTATAAGCACTGGATAAGTAAGTGCCAACAGAATGCAGAAAAAAAAGCTGAGTTTTTGGTGTGCTTATAGTTTGACAGTGCTTAAAAAGACACATAAACTAGGAGAAAAGAAATGCACATATTTCTTATTAATTTTGCCTTGAAGTACCAAAGAGCATTCACTTGACAATATATAGGGTTTTGGTTTTATGTATTGGTACTTCAAGTCAGTGCTATGAATACAACATCGTATGAGTAAATTTTTATTTATTGAACATTCCTTCTAATTAGCTACATTATCTTATTTGGTAACATGCTGGATCTGGTAACTGCAGGTAGCTTTTAGAAGAATTACAGGAATTGCATATACGGTCTCAGCACTTCAGGAATCCTGTCATTTTGCGGTTTTTTTCCCATTCCCTAACTGGAATATCTCTTGCTGCAACGTCTAACCATTGCCTCAGACCTCTTTTCCACGCATGTTTTATGTGAAACTCTATGCACTTTCCCAGCATGTTACATCAGAAGAAATCGTCAGTAAAATGGTTCACATTCTATCAACGACAGCAGGTAAAAGTGGTTTCAGATTCAGATTAGTAGAGAAATTAGGTCTGATGGAGCTTTCTACACAAATTTGTTAGACATGGACTAGCTTTTTATTCCTTACATGCCAGGTTGAAAATGACATTACGCCTGTTATGTCCATGCAGTTTTCTTTCTACATCTTCACCTTCTGCAAATTCCTGAATGTTCTTTGTTCTCCCAGTTAGTGCTCTGGCTTCTGAAGACTTTTTACAGTGAGTCCTCCACTTCTAACTCTGCTCTACGATTTACACAAAAAGAAAATGAAAGTAAGAAGTAGTACGTATGTCAAAATAAGTTCTGTGGCTAAAATGCTTTTGCTCATGTTTTAGTTTTCTAAAAAAACATTAGTCTTTCTCACAGTTTGCCATGCTTTGGTGTGAGAAGTTTTACTGCTAGGAAGGAAAGTAAAATGATAGCAATGAACCAACAAAAAGGTGTGAATCCTGAGAGAGATGTGGACCTCAATCACAGCCCATGCTCTTTGGTTCATGACAGTCACGCTGCTAAGAAGGGAACACATTCCTCCTTGATGCTGCTACCACCCCCCTGCAACTCCTTCACATACTACCAGTTTGTGTTCAAGGCAGCTGTAATGCTGGAGGGTAACGGAATGTATGAAGAAAAGAGAGGCCTGCCTTTCTATTCATAAATAAAGTTGCATTTTGTGAGAAGAAACAGCTGGCAGGAGATTATAGCCAATGCTGGGGTGCAGGCAGGTGTTACAGTTAGAGCTAGATTAGAATTTATATAATAGATAGATTTAGAGATAGAACTTACATTCTGCATACAAGCTTTTATTGCTCTAATGAGAAATCATATGCTCTATAGTGGAGCATTATTGCAATTTTAGTTAATAAAAATTGCATAGGTGGTTCTGCCTTTTGCCTTGCCATGTGACTTTAGTGGTTTTATTTCATTCAGCCATATAACTTCATCATGAAGGTTGCTGTTGTTTACAAACCTGTTCCATTTCAGAGACGAAAGTACTTCCGGAGAAGCACGCAGCTCATTCCAACAAAAACAGCAAAATGAAAATCGTGTTTTTTCTCTTAAGGCTCTTTCTTTTTATCTTAATACTGTAAATGGCTAGGATACCACAGTTACATAAAATAACTCACGCTTGATAGACCTAAAAAGTGATTGCTGAAACTTGTTTTTTAACACATTCTTCAGAAGAACTGCGTTTGTGCTAATTTCATACAAACTTTTTTATTTAAGATAGCATTGATGCTAATGAAACCACACGTACTGTAAGAATATGTAAAAATGTGATCCAGAGAAAAGAGTAAAATAAAGTTTAAGAAACTATATTTTAACATGAGCTAGAAGATGCCCACACTAACAGTGGAGGGAAATCTATTGAAGAGAAAAACTGGTTATTTTAGTAACTTGATAAATTTCAGCATGTCTGTCTGAGACTTTATAGTGATGCAATGTATCTATCTGCCTTAACACTTTTACAGTCACATTTTACCTTGTAGCATCAATTTCTACAAATTGTGTGTGTTGTGAACTGCATCACTCAAGAACTGTAACAATTAGAAGAGCTTAAGAATCATAGAATCATTCAATGATTCAGGTTGGAAGGGATCTTAAAGCTCATCCATTTCCAAATCCCTCTACGGGCATGAAAAGTCTGCTCTCTGCAGGAACAGAGTTATATCTTTCCCCCTCCTTTATTTCACAATATTTTGCCAAACCAAAATATTTAAAAAACACCAGACAAAAAAAAAAAAAAAAAAAAAAAAAAGAAAAAAACCACAAAACCAAAACCACTTTTCGGTGGAAAAGCCAGGCTGTTTTAAGAGACCATTTTATGAAATCTAACATTAAGCTTAATTGTGATTTCATTATGGTTATTTTCAGATTCTGCATTTTCAGACTTTGGTGATGCTGATTCCAGTCGCTCATGACATAGTCACATCTTTTTTTAAAAAAATGAGTACTTAAAAAGAATAAGAGTGCTGTCTTGTTTTTAGTCATGAGCAGGTGAGAAAACATCAAGGCACAAAGAAAGTTCTGCTAGGAACAATTCACCATATATCTTCCAAAGTTTTTTCTGCTGCAAGTACATTTTAATTATTTTTACCACCTGGAGAATTATACTCAACTCTTAGGAGGAAAAATATCACAGCACAGTATAACATTTTTCAGACCAAAGATATCTGAAAGGTAAGAATCTTCTCATCAGCTTTGCAGTTAATAATATTAAATTATTAACTTTTGATTTATTTATTTATTTATTATTAAACTGTTATTTAAAAAGCTCAAAACAATCCCACCAGTGAGCAATTAATTTATTGGTATATTTCATATCAGCTCCACGATGCAAAACCTCTCAGAAGTAGGAAGTTCAAGATCAAACGGTACAGTTTTTTTAAATATATATACCATCATGATATGAAGGCTCATATTTCCTAGGTACTGTGCAATAAAAATTCTTGGAAAATCTCAAGAAGCCAAGTAATGAATTTGTGAGAGACTGAAATTTTTCAGCTATTAGAATTCTAAAAGATCAAAATCCTGAAAGACAGCCAAGAAAACCTTAACCAGCGTCGGTTTTTTCTGCGTCTCAGTACTCTTAAAAGAAAGACATAGTCTATTGGACTCAATACAGTCATCTGATAGATATTTAGATGGGGTCACAATCCTCAGATCATGCATGGCATGATGCATGAAATTTTATCGTAAAGTGTTTAGCACATGAAAATGATGTTTCTCATGTTTTTCCTGATGCTATCAGACTTTAAATCCTTTTAAACTACTATGCTCATTGAATGTAGAAAAATAGTGAAAACTGACCATATGAATGCAAGCCAAAATATTTACTAGGAAAAAAATAGCAAAGAACTGCTTGTTCTGTTTATTTTTTATTAAGTCATGCACTGGTCTTAAATGACAGAAGAGAAAAAAAGACTCTTGTCAGTGCATCACGTGAAAGAATCTGCAGTATATATGCATCAGAAAGCACATATTGCAGTGGGGTTAGGGTCTTTTTTTTGGGTCTGATCAAAAGCAAGCATTATTTCTACACTGCTTGTGTGTTCTAGCACACAACTTAGATAAAGCGTGAGTGCCTCTCCTGCAGACCATATGGGGATATAAATCAACGTATTCTTACTTATTTCTCTGCAAGTAAACTCTATGTAGTGGTTACTACTAGTTAGCAAAAACTGTTTTTCAGTTTAAAATATTTTGGTTTAACTGTTTTGTTCCTTGGAGTCACATGCCGCATCCTGACAATTAATTCTTTGTGTCAACCTGGAGGTTTATGAGAGGCACTTACCTTGTACTTTACAATCTCTGTGGATGTGGAAGTATAACATAAGCAGACTTGTTGTGTATATTTTACTTATTTTTCCATCTCTTCTGCTAGAATAGGTGACCCCTGATTTAAAGAATGGTGTGTGTTTGGGGCCCAAAGATAGGGGATTGAGATAGGTGGATCTTGACGCAGCCTCCTGATGTGACCAGGATAAAATATTGATTGACTCTTTTGCCTCCCTCTTGAAAGGAAAAATCTGTAAGTGATGTCAGGCTGAACTGGCTCTCCAGCTGTATCTTCATCTGGTTGATTAGATATTTGTGTCGTGTAGTCGTATTACCGTCTCATATAATAATTTATGTTGGAAAAGATCTGTAAGAGCGTGAAGTCCAATTGTAAACCTGACACAGCCACGGCTATCACTAAACCATGTTCCTGAGTGCCCCATGTATTTGTCTTAAATACCTCCAGGGATGGTGAATCCACCACTTCCGTGGTCAGCCAATGCAATGCTTGACAACCCTTTTGGTGAAGAGATATTTTTCCTAAAATCCAGTTTTAACCTCCATTGGCACAATTTGAAGACTTTTTCTGTTGTCCTAGCTCTTGTTGCTTGAGGGAAGACACCAGTCCCTGCCTTGCTATAACCTCCTTTCAGGTTGCTATAGACTGAGGAATGCTGAGGGAAGGTTGCGAAATCCACCAAACCCTGGTGGCAATGGAGATGTTGAACATGGCACCGGCGTCCACAAAATCACACTGGCTGCGTTTACAACAATTGAAAGGAAATATATGACGTTTAACAAACTTCAGTAAATGTTTGCCCTGGGAGGCTGCAGTAAAGATAGGCTTTGTCAGCACAGGGCAAAAAGGGTTGTTCAGAAATCAAAACCATGTAGATGAGGCCTTTTTAGTGATATGGTTTAGTGGTGGATTTGGTAGTACTGGGGAAACAGTTGGACTGAATGACCTTAAAAGTCTTTTCCAACCTGGTTGATTCTATGATTCTATGACACTACACCTATGCGTAGCAATTGCAGGCTGTGAAGGTTCGGGAGGGAGAATGAAGAGCAGATGGGCCGCAACCGTGTGCTCTACACAAAAAAACTACACACCGTCAGCTACCTCCTTTTCCGCACAAGCATAGATGGACTTGGGGAGCAGTGCTTAAATTCTTATATTTGCATATTTCCATCATCTTCAACAGCACAATCATGGCTGAGTGCACACTGATGGAGCACGTCTACTCAGGTGGAGCTGATGCCAAGTACCACCACCTGTTTTGTCATTCTGCATGGCTCCATTTTAGCTAGGGAATAGGAAAGTCCACTTGGATGTTAGAGTTTTGGGTCTGATTTCAGAAGTACTTCTTTGAGCTCAGTATTTTCAGGCTCTCCTCTCAGGAGGCTGACGGGGACTGTGCTACTCTTGTGGCTTGTTTTGGCTATTGGTCCAAAAACAGGTAAACCAAATTAGGCTTCGTTATGGTAATGGACCTATTTCTAATATTTCTGCTCTTGTAAGTCCATGCTGTATTTTTTCAGTCCTGGTGAGCACTTTGTTCTCCTGTTTCCTGAGGGAGCTTTGCTCTTTTAAATTAGTTTGGTCTTGACCAAGTCGTCTCAGCTCATTGCCAGAGCATGGCCTTCTTTATTCTTCTCAATGAACCTGGTGCTTGGCTTTATATGTCTTTTTTCTTTCTTCTCCTGCACTCTTCCCTTTCAAGAAAACGCGTAGTGAAAAAAATTGCTTTTCTTGTACGTGGAGAAAGGTACGGAGGGACTTCGCTTTCTTTCCTCCCCTTTGCTTGATTCAAAAAAGCCTTCAAGTGAATGGATGGAGGATAGGAAAAAATTTCTAGAGAAAAAAAGACAATGGTGGTTTATGTGTATTTTAATTGATATGGTGCTTAGTCTTAATAGAGAATCTCTGATAATTTAGGTAGGTTGTGCTGCAATACTTTTTCTAAACATGTTGGGTTCTTTTTAACCACTGAATTTTAACTGGTGTTTGTGATAGTAGAGACACTGAAATCTCGTTAAAATTATAAGCAAACCATGCATGAGCATTACAGATATGTACCTTTGTTCTACAAAGTTATATTTTGAAGCAAGATACTGTCTACATGTCATGCAGAAACATGTAAAAAAAGCTGTTTGGAAAACTTTTATATTCATTATAATCAAAGAGTAAAAAGCAGAGATTTTTCACTTTTATTAACTGAAAGAATTTTTGCTGTTTAATTTCCTATTTAAAGTAAACTTGCCTCTTTCCAGTTTTCACCTTTTTTCCTTAAATAATTGCAAGTCAATTTTGTTTTTTTATTGAAAATGACTAAATATGACATGACTAAATATGCATAGTCATGACAGCTGAGTGTTGTTTGGGTCATGCTGGCAATAAGCAAAACAGCTGGGTGATCAGAATTTCTTGATCAGTATTAAAGTTTTAATTTTTTTAAAAAGGATAATAAATTTTTATTTCGTAAGTTTCATAAAAGATGCTTATCAGTCTGAGAAACTTTCATAGAGGGAAAGCTCTCAGATTTTCACAGCAAAAAGCAATAGTATTAGAAGCTCTCTTCTGAGATAGAATTTTTTCTTTGTTTTCTTAAAATCCCTGTATTTATTTGGAGATAAGCAAATCAAAAGCTTACCCAGACTGATAGGGAGTGGCTGAGATTTATGTTATATACCAATCAAAATTAAGGTAACAATTACTTCTTGAACTAAGTCTTATTTCAGACTACCCAAGACCAATAAATTTAATTCAAAAGTATAAAAGTCTCTTCAATATTTGCAATTAAAACCAAAACAAATATTTCCTTGTTGAATGGAGACAAGGCATCGGGTAACTTAAGTGTTCATCTGTACGTTAATAAGGGGAAAATAGGGGCTCTGATGTTTTTTCCTTTACTGTAGAGATAGAATGACTTCATGATAAGCCTATAATGAAGTGAACTTCTCTGGAAGATACAAAGCTCTACTTTGCGCAGGAGAAAGATTGGAGGAACTGTTTCAGAGCTAGTGCAGAGTGACTAGGAGTACAGTTTTTGCCAGACAGCAACTTAATATTACAATAAGTGTGTATAAATTAAAAAGTTTCTCAAGTAGAATTAAATGAATCATCCTAAATCAGCCTATTATTAAGCAATAAGAAATCAGTATCAAACTTCAAAATTAGTATAAATATTCACCAATCTGTTGACATTTTTCCCGCCCTCTTGATTTATACGTGCCCTTGTATTCTATAACTTGCTTTAAACATCCCTCCGCATACACATGTGAGCAAACACTTCTCATGTGAATGATCTTTGGGAAGTGGCGAAAGAGAAAAATGTCTTTTCGGAACAAGAAAAGCCTGTCTTGCTACTGTGAACTTCTGTTTTACAGTACCGCTCTTGTCTTATTGCCATCAACTGACAGGATACATATGTTTGCAACTGATGTTAATCTGTCATCTGTCATTAGGGTATTCCTATTTGTAATAAATTGCTTTGTGCTTGCAGGTGAGTTTTCTCTCTCGGCTTTGGATTTTTGACTCATTAATAGTTTGTTGAATTTCTCAAAGCTGGGTAAGTTTCAGCAGAATTAACATACTAATTATGCATATTTAGATGCATGTCTGCCAGAGTCACTGGGCAAGAGCTGAGGCCAATAGCTATACCACTTGGTAAGTAGAGGCGATTTGGTGTTCAGAGGGATCTGAAGGATCACCTCTCAGCATGCTGAAGAGGGTGTGCTCAGACCTGGACTTGACTCTGCACAAGGAGCATAAAGCTCTACGCTTCCATCATCCTCCAGTGTTCATTACATTATCCCTGTCTCTTCTGAAAGCTTTTTTTCCATTCTGTCCAAGCCGTTGGCAAGCTTAGGCTGTTCGAGACATAAGGGCTGTGTGAATATTTAAGTTGATTTAGCAAAATGGTAATGAGTTTATGCCTTTTTTCACTCCTCCACTTCACTACAATTGAAGTGCTTTTATTCAAGGTTTGAATGTCCTTCCTTAGTGAACCAGTCTTAATACACCAATGGAACACACAAAAGGATTAGCCCATCTGCCTTCTGTGTATGTCTCAAGCCATCCTTATTTTGTAATACCCAACTAATTGCTGAGTTTGACGCTACCTGTTCAAATGCCCCTAGGAATTACCTAGGAAGAATCCAGCTTTTTCAGGCACTTGGTTGAGACAGGAGAAGTGTCTTCATTCTGTCTTCAAGTCAAAAAGTCACAACGGCTGTCAAGGCACTTATCTAACTCAAAACAGACCCAAAATAGCTTTGTAACCAGGAGTTATCAGCCTTCCTAAAAAGTGGCCTCTGGGTATGGGACTTTACTGGTAACATTGTTGATCTGAGCGTCCAGAACTTTCTACCTGATTTTCTTACCTTGTGAAGGGGTATCAAAAGCATGATTACTTAATTTTCACTGTATTAATTTTATTTAATACTATTCTCTTCTCATGTGATATACAAAGTGCTGAGGTGAGCCTCGTATTTTTTGTCCCTTACTTAGGTTTCATACTGTCTCTAGCTGGAAAATGCTACTGGAAACAATTTCTATCTCACCGATAGCAGGAATGTTAACTAGGAACAGAACAGTGGTGCAAAGTCCAAGTTTGAATGTTCTTCCTTAGTGAACCAGTCTTAATACACCAATGGAACATGCAAAAGGATTAGCCCATCTGCCTTCTCTGTATGTCTCAAGCCATCCTTATTTTGTAATACCCAACTAATTGCTGGGTTTGACGCTACCTGTTCAAGTGCCCCTAGGAATTACCTAGGATGAATCCAGCTTTTTCAGGCACTTGCTTGAGTCAGGAGAAGTGTCTTAATTCTGTCTTCAAGTCAAAAAGTCACAACTTTCTATTTTTAATGACCAGGGAATTTGGATTCTTCCTCTCTTGAAAAACTGGCTGTACGTTGTGACCCTTTGCTCTTTTTTTTATCTTGGCTATGTGTTTAGGGTTTTACAGATATCTCTTTAAAATTTCTGGACAACTTTCTTCATGCTTGATTTGCTCTATTAACTGTGCCTGCAAATTTTGGATTCTGAGGGAGAAAGATCTTTGTCACAGCTTGTTTTGGTTTTGGGCTTTTTTTGTTTTTAAAAAAGCAATTAAAACCTTAAAAATTCCATTGCCTTTTTCCAAGGGTGAAACTATTTGACAAAGTGTCCTGAATTCAGTAACAGCTTTGGTGCTTTAGAGGCATCTTTTTGCCTCCAATGAATAAATTATTTGCAAATCGTTTTTTGCAAAAAGTGCTACAGTATAACCAGAGGAGGCCCTTCCTGATTTTGTTTTCTCATTACCAACAATATAAGAAGATGATGGAGAGATGTAAGAGAGCTTAGAGGAAATTGTTTATGTGGCAATGACCTTACACTTGGCTCTCAGCTTGTTACAGGTTCATAGCTTTTATACTTTCCTGAATATATGTTAAAAAAACTTTTTTAATAAAAGCTTTTCTCAGTTATATTTTAATTTTTGTTCAAATTCCTATACACCTAATACATGTCTTACACAGGAAGGAGTTTGCATCATCATTGATTCTCTGTAAGGTTTCAAAACAAATGCTGCTTAGGGACTTTTAGTACTCCTGAGGAAGAGTCAGACAAATATTTTTTTGTCAAATAGGCTTGTAGTATAAATGGTGGAACAACCAAGAGGAGAAGAGCCTCTGAGATCAGACCAATGGGAGTTTGAATTTTCAGGCTATGCAAATTTTGTTTCCATGTTTTCATCTCTGCTTGCATAATAATATGCATGGAGAGGAATTAATCATGGACGTATGGAAGAATGAGTGAAAGAATATCTTCCTATCTTTATAACTTCTCTAATTTACTTAAGGATGTATTCAAATATCAGAAACTTATCTTTTCTGTATGCTTGCGCTATAACTGAGGGAAGCCACAGAAACCTGCACTCCCAGTTTCTGACTAGAACACTTCTTTAATTTTCATTCCTCTGTGCAAAGCATGTGTAAATGTAATTGGTTATGTTTCACACAAGAGTTGCAGATCAAGGAATAGTCTCAAAAAGGAAGTAATGTTCTTTTTAAACAAAATATATGCTTTTATTTTCTTAGTAGACAGTGTGAGCTGCAGTGAAGAGTGTACTGCCGTTTTAAAGAGAAAAGCAGCTTCCCCCCTCCCCCCCAAAAAAACCCTCAAAACTGTAATAAACTTGTAAAACTCGTAAAATCCAAGCAGGTATTAGCCACGGATCAGTGGGCTGACAGCTGACTTGAAAAGAGAGGAAAAAGTCAAGCAAGAAAATTTTGGAAGTGTGAAAAAATTTTAAAACTTTTAAATTGTTGGAAGCTACATATTTTTGCTAGAAACAAGAGAGAACCTGAAGAAATTTTACTGAAAAAATTAAAGTTTTACCCTGTGTTATATGGTTCCATTATGAAATTCATATTTTTCTTCTTTAAGAGATGTAGTAATTTATATATTGGCCTTTGTATGTTATTCTTACAGTTCTTACACAAGCAAAATTATTATTCTTAGTTTGCTACAATAATCAAAGTTTTAAGGAGAAGAGTTTCCAACATGCTTCTGAGAATATTTAGATAAGTGTTTAAATATCACAAGGATTCTTCTGCTTGTTGTCAAGGCTGAAATGAGTTGCTGATTTCATGTTGACTCTTTCAGTAAGTATTGAAAATGAATAATGCAGAAGTGATTGCCCTCCTACAGAGGTAACAATGGAAATAAGTATAAAATCACTTTCAATATCGTTTTATATATGGAAGTTTTAAATTGTTGGTGGGTTATAATGTAATAAAACAAATATTTTGGAGAGAAATGTTTCAACAACTTTACAAAGCCCTACTTTTTCAATTTTTCTTGTTAATAATGGAGAAGAAAAATGGAAAAAAGCTTCCTTTTATGCTGGTGTAGAGAAGTACTGTAACTATGTATTAAGAATGGTCTTATGCAAAACGTGTTATACATGACTGAGCACCTTTAGAGCAAACCAGAAAGAATCTATCATTTCCATAAGTCAGAAATCTCAAGATTCAGCACAGAATTCTTTATTTGAAAAAATAAGTTTGCCTGGGATATTTGCAGTGAAGTGTTTGAAAAGCTACAAGTATGAACTCATATGCCAAAAGAAAGTAAAAATCCTTTTAACACAAATCTTTGCTTTTTGTTCCTTTTATTTATTTATGAGATAATTATACTCAGTTTTGACTGTATAAAGCAACCAATTGTTCCATGGCTCAAAAACTGGATTTTTGCCTTTTAGCAGTTCCATGAAAAGTGCTTGCAATCAAAGGGAGTATGTTTTCCTTGCATCACATAATTTTAACTACACCATAAAACGGTGGTGCAATTAATGACAACTCTGAGTCTTATTTACTTCATCTCAATAGTTGAGATTGTTTTGTGTGCAGCTGGATCTCTGTAGCATGGCTGAAATGGGAACACAAAGATTTAAGTGGATTTACTCAAAGATGTGGTGGATTGTCCATAATTGGCAATATTAAGAGTTCTTTGGAAATATTGGCGCTAGTGTCCTCCCTTTAGACAAGGATAAAAAAGAGGAAAAATTTTGCAGCATTTATCCACTTCTTTTAGTTTAAAACCCACCTGCCTATTGCCACTCTCCCTAAGAAAAAGAATATAGCTTCATGAAGAATATTCAGTACTAGACCACTGAATTTGCTCTAGGTTATTGAATCTGAAGCAATTGCTTTCATATATTGCATGTATTTAATGTAGAGAAAGAAGTCTAAATTGGTTTTTTGCTGGGGTTTTTCATCTGTTGTCATTATTTTCTGGAATAATTATGACAAGTAGTGAAATTACTATAGCTACAAGATTGAGCAGCAGGGGGGGTTAAAGGTAGCGGAAAGACAGAAAGTGTGTCTTCGAAGAATCTCCTTTTGCTGTGGTCTTACCTTGAAAAGGCTTTAGATGTCCCTCAAGACACTGTTGTTTGACATCTTGGGAGAGAAAAGCATGCTAACAAATGATGGTGAATCAGTAATTCTTGTAAATCGAAATATAGTAGAAGATAATTAATAGTATACAAGATAATGTCTACCAGAATTGTGAAACAGTATTTTCTTTTCTTCGTGAGATTACAGAGGATCGTATTCTGAATTCTCCCATTGGAATCATTTGTCAAATATTGTGAGAAGTCTGTTAGAGCTTAGAGTATAACTATATTTAAATATAAATAAGAGCTATAATTTTTTCTAAAGCTTTCTGAAAATGTGCCTGTTCTTGCTTTATTAATATTTTTCCTAGTAAGAATCAAGTGTTTTGTTTGTCTTGGAGTGCACTAGTACTATGTTTGCAGGGATTCTTAAGCCTCACTTCAAAAAAAATTATTTTCATGGGGATCCTGTCCCTTTAATACACTGAACCAAGATGGATAAAGAACCCTTAGAAAAACTTTTAGTCTTCAGAACATATTGATGGAGTGTTTTCACAAAATATGAAAAAAAAATGTGGTGAGAAAAGCTTTAGCTTCACTACTCATTTTTCAATGATACACCTCCTTGTTTATTGGTGCATCCATAATATCTACATTTAGTGTACCAAAGGAAGCCTTAGGTTGCATGGTGTTGAGTGTAACACAAAAGGATTGACAGGCTTTCTAGGGCAAGCTTTCTCATTCATTGTTCTGTGCTAACAGAATTTCCAGAAATACTTGTAAATGTATGAGATGATTGAAAGTCTAATGAAGCAAAAAAATGCATTTTAAAGTAAAACTATTTGCTAATAGAAGAACTGTGAATAAGAATTTTACAAGAACATGATAGTGACAAAGGAGTTATAAGAGAGGCTATGAAAAAGCAAAGTCAAGGTGAGTGAGAGAGGTGGTATGAGAACCATGTTAAAAACTACTGAATACTTTTGGCAGCAGGTAAGATGAGCGAGAAATGAAACATGTCAGAGTGTAGACAAAAAAAGCAGGAAACCTCTTCAAATGAAGTTGACATCTTGTTGGATTTTTTTGATGTTACTTTAAGAGATGTTATGAAGGAGAATGTTTCTTGACTATAACTAAAGAAGGGTGCCAAAATCTCTAACTATAGGTATTGCATTGCATGAGCAAGATCTGCTGCACTCTTTCTACAGACAAGAGGAAAGTATTGAAGTCTAGGTGGCATGCAGCTCTGTTCTCCCAAACTCTTACTGGCATCTTCTGTGCTTCCTGTCGCAATGAAATGTTGCAGTTTAACTCCAGCTGATGGCTAAGTGGCAGAGAGCACCTTGCACTCCCCCTGACCTTGGTGGACTGGGAGGAGAATTAGAAAAAAGTAAAAGCCACACGGCTGACATGAAAAGAGGGAATGGAGTAAAACTCGAGAAACCAAAGTGATGCGCAATACGATTGCTCACCACCTGCTGACTGATAACCAGACTGTCCCCAAAGAGCAATCTCTGCCTTCCATGTGACTCCCTCCAATTTCTATACTGGGCATGAAGTGAATAGGAAAGGAATACACCTTTGGATAATTTGGGTCAGGTATCCTGTCTGTCCTTCCTTCCGGCTTCTTGTGCCCCTCCTCACTGGCAGAGCATGAGAGGCTGCAAATCCTTGATGGGTGTAAGTGCTACTTAGTAAAAACACCGGTGCGTTACCGGCGTTGTTCTCAGACTAAAGACAAAACACAACACTGCACCAGCTGCTTATGAGAAAATTAACTCCAGCCTATCTGAAACCAGATTGTAAGGGAGTCTGCAGGTATTGCCTGACTGAAGGGTACCACAAGCAAGCATATCACTGCAGTTCTAATGAGGTTTTTTTTCTTAGCAGTGATTGTGCTGCTTGTCTTTCTGCTCTCCATCGCTCGGGAGGATGCTCAGCCAGAGGGTTAGAGGAGGGTCCAGACATCGCAGGGCAGCAGCTACAGAGTGTCCTGGCTACACCACCTACCTGACACAGCAGAAGCTGGTAATTTGCTTCTAGCAAATTAATTCTTGCAATGCAAGCAGAATAGAAGTCTACACTTAATGGCAGTATGGGGCTTAGTCATATGTGATAATGTCAGGAGGTCGTATTAAATCTCTAAGACTAATATTACAGTGTTACAAATCTAAAAGAAAAGATTTCTAGTTTATCTGTAGAACTATACTTGGTACTTTTCCTAGATAATATATAACCTGGCAACTACATTCAACAGCGAGGGAAGAGAAGGCATAGGCAAGCGACCTCAATGCTCTCTGAAAATGAGAACACACTTGGAAGCAAAGAATCATTACACGTGGAAATGAATAGAAAGTGGAATTCTATTATAGTCTGGTTTTTAACAAAAAGGAAACTGTCTACCTATCATGTTTTAAGCCCAGCCGGTAACTCAGTCACATAGACTTTCTCTCACTCCACATTTCTTCCCTGCCCCGCTCCAGGAGGGAGGGGGAGGCGAATCGAAAGAAGGTAACTCCCACAGATTGAGATAAGAGCAATCCAGTAACTAATGTATAATACAAAACTACTACTGCTACCATCAATAGCAATAATGATAAGGGACATAACAAGAGGAGAGAAAAAAATTGCTCACCAAAGACACCCAGCCCTACCCGAGCAGCAATCTGGGCCTTCCAGGTGACTCCTCCCAGTTTACATACTGGGCATTACGTGCTGTGGTATGGAATAAGCCTTTGGTAGTTTGGGTCAGGTGTCCTGTCTCTGCTTCCTCCGGGCTTCCCCTCCTCCCAGGCAGAGCATGAGACTGAGAAAGTTCTTGGTCAGAGTAAACATTACATTGCAAAAACTAAAAGCATCCATGTTATCAGCGTTGTTCCCAGGCTGAAAGTCAAAAACACAGCACTGTGCCAGCTAATAAGAAGGAGAAAAATGACTGCTGTAGCTGAACTCAGGACACTACCTTCGGGTTCTAATAACTCCTTAATGCTCAACAAATGCATTTCAAGAAAATTTTATGCCATTTCCTCTAGGAAATTATTTTTTAGGTGGAGATGTAGGGGAATGATACAGAGAGAACAGGTTGGACAGGAAATACAACAGGTTTCATTAAACCGGTAAATAATCAGTGCGATTCTAAACTACTTAGTGTTGGAATCAGAATGTCATTAGTGACCTGAGAGTGGGAAATGAGTATATGCGCATGAAATCTGTTGACAAAAATACATGTTGGGAATATTTAGAGTGCTGAGAAGGTAATAATGATCTGATATTGTGCCACTTTTTGTCACCACAATAATAGGAATTGGAATGGATCTAATCAAAGAGTAACTTTCAGCAGCTAGTGCGATGGAGCTGTGAAAAACACAATGTGATTTTAGAGAAAAGGAAGCAAGACATTTCTGCTGAAAAGAGGGAAGTATTATTGCTGCATTTTGAGGATATGCAGAATCTGATTTGAAATACTGTGTACAACCTTGTTAAAAGATAATTGTATGTAAAATGATACTATTGATGTGAGTGGAGCACGTGTAAAATGAAACTAGTTTATTATCTGGGGTTAATAAAATCAGATTGTTTTGTAAGCTGATTGAACATATATACATATGTAATTCTTCTCCTGATGCTAAGACAGACTAGTGCCAATGAGTAAATACTCTGAAGTTCAACATACACTTCAGAAGTCTTTCACTTTTAAATTTTCAAGTAGCTGAAAATTATTTCATGTGGGACAGGAGGAAGAGTACAAACCATGTAGTGAGGAGCAAAGTTATTCAATGGGGAAAACCTAGAAAAGGGGAATTTCTGGAGAAAGTGAAATTTGAGTATTATTCACTGATATCTTCAAAAGGTTGTGAGAGGAAAAGGCTGTGCTTGCTTTCACCAGGTCTTTTTTTATGATTTATCTTTTCCCTTTAGGAGTCCAGAAAGCCTTATACTTTGATACATTATATATTGGACAGTTCCTCAGTTCTTTCACCCTACCCTTCTCTGAGAACTGGAATTGAATATCTGTCCATGATCACAGAGGACTGCACTTGATGACTTGTGTGGTTGGTAACATCCCTTTTTTCTCACACTAACCTCAAACATCTCTTTCTTTTCACTTTGCTGCAGAGATAAAGATCTAGCTCTGAGACAGTTTTCAGCAGTAGCAATGACCATCTTGTGAGACAAGTTTTCAATAAGCATATCATGATTTTTAACAGTTAGTTTTTTGATTCTTTTCCTCACAAGCCATTCAGTTTTTTGTTCATGAAAGCTTTTTTGTTATGGAAATTACTAACCTGAACTTTACACAAAATATTTTTTACTTTATAGCCTTATCTTCCTCTATAGCTTTTTATCTTCATCATGAAAAATATTCTCTTCCCTTTGCTAAAAATGAGGATTGGCACTATTTGTAGTGTGAGGGTGTAGGTCTTTCGGCCTGATGAAGTGCTTACGGTTTTCTCTTACTTTTTGAACACTTGCATGTCATTAAACTTTATCTATATCTTCTCCTTTGTTTAATGAGTACCTCAGATATATTGAACTTCTAAAACTGTATCGCAATGTTTGATTTTGCTTTTAAGGCATCTCCTTTGTTCTACAATTAGATAATCTGTCTCCTCTAGGAGAGAAAAATCTTGTAAGTAAGCAATCGAGATGGTGATTTCTTGATAAGAGCACACCCTTATTTTTAGCTTAGTTTTCTTCTGTTTTTCTCTTTTAACATCCCCCAAATTTCTGTTGAATATGAGTGAGACTGGCAGAATCTGGCCTTAATTTTTGCAGCGTGGCATCTATCTGTGGTCAAAGAGATATTCATCAAAACTATTCGGAGTATAACACAAAGAAGGTTTTTGGGGCAATACATTATATCAGTGTTTGGTACGAGGGTGGTGTTGAAAATATATTACTTCAACCACTTTCACTTTTTAACTGCGAAAGAACCTTACTAATGTTGTAATTCTTGAGGTTAAGGTTTAAAAAAAGAAAAAAGGTAATGAGGAGGAAATGAAGGTAATTTGGCAGTTTTGCTGAGGCTCTTGATCTTTCCCTCACACCTTTACATGGAAATATCAGGCTCTAGCTGGCTGTCCAAAAGTGGCTGCTAAATCATTTTATCATAGAGAGAAAAGGGAAAGCAGTACCAGGACCAGAAAAATCCTCAGACACAGAGTTCCTGCCATCTCTTGTCAAGATGGGACCTGGTTCAAAAGTAGCATCTCTGCTGTGGGCTCTAGAAATGCTTCCCAGACCTGTCTTCACACATGCATGTCTCCAGATATGCATGCTCTGGTTTTGTTTTCCAGTCCCTGCCAGTGCCCACTTTGCAGGAGGAAGTAACACTGCTCAGAGGAGGGGACTGCAGGCAATCAGCATGCCTGCCTGGTCTATAGAGGTTACAAAAGAATAAAATTTGAAAATAAATTTGCTAGAAAAATGTTTACTGTAAATTTGGGCACAAGCACTTCTGAAATGCAGATCTTTGACTTCAGGGTTTATTTTCTCAGTTACCTGAGGCATGTTTAATTTGGCAATACCTTTTTTCCTGCCATGGCTTTTGAAAACAAATCCACAGAATACAAAACACAAACTCTTGAGATATCATTTGATCTCTCCTTTTTGAAAATTAATTCTTTTATAGTTAAACTTGATAGTTCTTATTGCAAAAACCAATCCGTGAGTTACCTTATTAGAAGTCTTTTCCTGAAGAGAATTTCAGAAAAATTTCAGTCTCATAAAGTTTAAGGCTGAATGGTTAAAATATTAAACATACTAAAGATGCTCTTGAAACATCTTCACCCATGCCTGGACTTCAACAGACAATTCTGAAAGAAAAATTACACTGCAGCGTAAAACACAGAGGTCTTTCATTGGTCATGTGAGGAGAAAAAGATGATTGTGTCTGCATACAGTAATAGTTGTCAGGGCTTAATTTATGACATAATTGTTATTAAGATTGAAATTATAAATTTCTGGCCAAAAGATTCTCTTGGAGTCAGAATTTTCTTTTTATATCAACCAGCTAATTTTGTAGAGATATGAAAGTAGATGTTTGCCTCTCTTTAGACACAAGGCATGGTATGGTTTTGTTGAATTTATGAGTAATACAATTTTCATTTAATCAAACAGTCTTTCAGTCCTTTCTCTGATGGACAACTTGCTGTACTATTTGTTTTGTTCAGGCACAGGCACAGGAGACTACGGTAATGAAGCAGGAAAAGAACAAAACAGTACAATTGCTGGTACTGCGATAGCTGTTTTAATTTAAGGGATATGAAAAAAAGACTAATATGAAGTTGCTATTCCTACGCTTTTGTACTTGTAAGAACCTCCCTGAAATGCCAAGCCTGACTCTGACATTTACTTTTGGCTAGCACTAAGTTCTCTGCAGAGGGGCTGTTATGAGCGGAGATGTAATACTGAAACGTATCTCTCCCTATCTCATTGTACTGCCCAAAAAGGGTTCAGACACGCATACTGTAGGCTTTGCTTGTCACTAAGAGATAAAGCCACAGGGTGGACATTTTTATATATGTGAAAGAAGAATGGTTTTTAGGGGTAAATTTCTTTCTAATTTTGATTTCCTTTCTGTTTTGCAACAACCGTATGATATCATGAAGCGACTCAGGCACCTAGTAGCTAGTTCAAATTAATTCACTGAGTCTATAATTCATGAACTAAATGTACTCACAGTTCCTCAGCACTGGGAAAATACTGTGCAGGTAAAAAGACTTTATAGGTGAATTTTGAAGGATTAAAAGTGACTTCGAGTATTCTGATAGTAAATACAAGTCTGGATCTTGCAAGAATATATGCTAAAGTTTGCATAATTTAGTGCTTTGAGTAACATTTACAGTAATTGTCTATAAGGAACACATATTGAATTTCACAATGAGATATCTTGGGTTTTTACGTAACTGATGATTGAAGGTTTTAGCATTTCGCTTCCTGCTCCATAGGACTAGTTACTATATTATATTCCCACATGCCAAATTCCTTAACAGGTCAGTTTCCTAGAATTTTTTTAATGCAGTAAGTCACCTCTGTATTTTGTTTCAAATACAGCATTTGCTGTCATAAAATAAGGATTAAAATGAAGTATTACATTTCTATTGCAAGTAAGATTATAGAATTAATATCCTTGATGCTCTGCTTTGCTTTGTACTTGAATAAAAAAAATCTTGTGCACAGTGTCAGAAAACTCAGGTGAAATTTTTAAGTGCTTGACTGTATTATGAGAGTTCTTTTCAGGAAAGGAAAAGGTTCCAGGTAAAAATTGACTTTATTCTGATTCATTGGAGTTTTTTGAATAGCCAAGTTTCTAGTTTTACTGGTAGAAACAGCCCATTGGTTTAGCCACATCAAGATTTTGCTATGTTAGTAGCTGCAAATGAACTTTATGCCTAATAAAGTGAGAGTCCTCTGTGCATTAGGGAAAACAGTCGTTATCTACGTATCTGTTACCACTGTACGTTCACCTACATATACCATGGTGATCATGGGCTGCCTTTCTCATGATCCTGTTTTTAGTAAATATTTTTCCAGCTAGCCCTGAAAAATAGCAGCCAAAAATTGCTGGTGTAGAAAATGTTCTGTTTTGCATACACTTTCTGATGTCATTAGGTCTTAAGTAGTGTGCCTTCTTGTCCTTCTGAAAATACAGATTTGAGAAGAATGTATTTTTTCTAAATAGAATTAAAACATGTAATGGTTACTTAAATCAGTGTCAACACCTAATATTAAATCTCAGTTATTAAATAACTGCCAATACTTTTTGTAGGTTGCAGTCTGCACATGAGAAGTAACAATGAAATACTATTTCAAAGTAAAAATGTTAGTTGAGGGACTAAACAAAGTCTAAAGTACTAAACTCCTGTAGCTGATAAAGATGTTTTAAAGACTCAGGAATTTACACTATGTTTCTTTACACTATGATGGCAAAGCATATTCTGTTTTAATTTTGTGTATGTATCTAGTAAGATATCTATCTAGAGAAGTTAGATTGGTTTAAATTGTCTTTAGGTGAGCTATATAACTAGGAAGTGTAAAGATTAAACAGGTTTGAGATTTATGGATTGCAGTTCATGAAGTCTGCCTCTATCAATTTAATTTTCCAAATAATTTTCCTTTTTCACTTGGTAAAGTTTAGTGACAAGTATGCCTTCTCTTTATGGAGTGCTTTTTTTTTCTTCCCCAGAGAGAATGATTATCACTATGTCTTATTTTAGAATAAGGTTTTACTGAATACTGCAAGAAATGTTAAAAATTGAACAATTTGCAGTAAATTCTAAAAGGCATTTTAAATTGTTATGGGACAGTTAATTTAAAATTTAGCATTATTATTTTCTCCCAACAACACCAACAAAATGAAATTCATCAAGATTGATTATTCAATATTTTTGGGAAAATATTAATTTGTTAGTTCATAAGTAAAATGTAGCCAAAATTGTCTCACTTTTCTAGCACTCAAAAATAAAATAGATTGTATAATGAAATAGTCAAACCCCATTTGTGCTTGTTTGATTTAGCAGGCAGTCTGAGGTATTCCTGGGCTGCTTACAGAAGATAGACAAGAGTTTCTTCCCTACCCCTCCGTATAATTCAAATAACTGCTTCTCTTGAAACCTAAACAGGTAACTCTTCAATTAATATAAGATACCATCAAAAGGTGTGCTACAGCACAAACTTTTTGCTATTTAAAAAATGATCATGGTTTATTACAGCATAATAGCTTTATGGTCTCTCTTTATAAGAGAGGAATTGTTTATTTCCTGTGTGAATCAAATTTCTTCATGCTGAAGCTGTGTTCAGCATGGGTTTTGCTTGCTTGCAGGGTAATATCAATGATTTTTAAATCACAGATGTACCTTAGGTTTTGTTCTAGAGAACCAGACTTTTCCTGTGGAGCAAGGAAAGCCTACATTTTGACATGGTAATCAATTATTTGGATAGCTTTTCTAAGCTGATTCATACAGTTAGATATAAGAGATCCTTGTCATGGTTTAAGCCCAGCCATTACTTAATTTATTTCCTCTCTGGTGCTGAAAAGGTGCTCAGGTTGTGAGCAGAGACAATGCAAGCAAAATCTTTATGCTGTTTCCGATATTAACTGTTGGAATATTCCACCCTTAACATAAACAAATATTGACGTGATCACAGCACAATTTGTTCAATTGAATTTTATGTTATTTACAGGTCTGTTTTAGGAAGGTGCTCTGTCTTGCTCTTTTATTGTTGTCAACATATCTTTGCCTGTAATTCAAGAGGTTATGACAAGAGGTTAGGCATACTGCATCCATTCCCCAAAAATACTTTTTTATTTTAGCGCGCTTGTTGGTAATGGACACAATACAGTCCAAGTAGAGGAGGTAATTAAGCTTGGGTCTCTCATTACAAGAGTTCCTTAGCACTGATGTGTTGAAGAAAGGGAAAATTATATTAACACTTCTTATTAATGATATAAACAGTCACTTGTATTAAAAAACAACCCTCAAAATTCACTGAAAATGAAATTCTACTTTTTCGTATATTTAGAAAACTTACTTTGACATAAAGCTCCTAATTATTTTCTTTTGAGAAAATAGTATTTATACCTGGACTCTATGAACTCAGTGTAGTTGCATAAAAGCTGAATGGAATAGAACCTTTAAATTTCTTGTCTCTGAAAAAAGTCAATATTATAAATGCACTCTCAGGTACATTTCACAACGTACAGTTGTGAAATATTGACAGTTTGGGGACATGGATTTTAAAAAATCATAAATATTTAAACATATGACAAAATTGAAAATTATTTAAAAATATAAGAGTCTAATGACCAGATTTATTGAAATTAATTATTGTTTACAGCTTTATAACTGTAGTCAAACTTCTGACAGTTTGAAGGAATAGCAAGTTCTGGTGCTTTTGGTTTCGTTAGATACGTATATGTTTGTCTTTTGGTACCAAAATTAACTTTTGAAAATTAATTCTTTTCCATGATACATACAAAGATCTTGTTCAGCTGTCTTGCCAGAAGTGAGAGTCTTTGATAATGCAGGGAGGAAAAAATGCAACTCAAAACTGCTTGATGAAGAAAAATATATTAAAACAGTAAAATAGCTCAGGATTCCAGTTTTGACACCTATTTGAGAAGAAGAAAAGGGCCACAAAGTGAAGTAGAGGTGCCAAATGAAGCAAGGCTTCAGCTGCTCCCAGGCTGGCTGAGCTCTGCAAGGTGAAAGCAGATGCAGTTTTAGGCCCTTCATCTCTGGAGGGAAAGATCTGTAGGCATCTGTTTCCTTTCAGGTCTTCCACTTCCAACTAACAATAAGTATAGATTATCTTGTATCAGACCTAGAAAATTGCTTTCCACCAGGTTGGAAGTTAAAAATGAATTAAAAAAAAGAAATTCTTTATAATATGTTGCCATCTTCTCTGCCTTAAAAGATGGCCCTTACCCTTCAGCAGAGATTTTGATAGTTCAGGGTTCTTGCATGAACTATATAATGTGTATAAAGAATAGAACAATTTGGGGATTTTCTAAATTGCCAGGAACAGTACACTCTCTTTTGTCATATGCGTGAAATCAAGGAAGGAAAAAAAACCTTATGCAAATGAAGAAATAGTCACAGACTGTTAAAGACTTAAAATGCCTTTGACTGACATAAATATTCAGTTACACTGAACTCTTAACTGTAGGAATAGTAATAAGATACTTTATTTTTCAATTAAATCACGTTGAGATTAATGTCATTTGAGAAACTAAATCTTCAGATAAGGCTTTGTACAGGAGGTGAAATTGCTCACCTGTCCAGGAAAAGCTACAAGAACCTAGCCAAGGAAAGTCTAAAACTCTTAGGACACTGAAAAATGACTCTGCATCTAGGCGTTTGTGATGCTTTGTCTTCAGAGGATTAAGCTTCTGTTTCCTTTGGAAGTTTTGATATACTGGACTTATTTATGTGACAGCTCCATGTTTTGCATATTTGCAAAAGGGAAGTGCAATTTAAGCTATAGATTTTCTTTGAGACACATTGATAGGACTGTTGCCTCATGTTAAATTTCCCACAAATTTATCAGCCTGCATTTTCATTTGGGGATATTTCTCTCAGAAATCAAAAAAAGATTACTTCAGCCAACACTAACGGCATAACTAGACTTTACATATTTAAAGGATGCAATGCAAGTCTGTTTTGCTGTTACTTCCTTTTCCTTTCTAGTGTGTGCTGTGCTCAGTTTGCCTTCCAAACACTCTGCATTTGCTTGCTTTCCCCGTTAGATAAGCTTTTCTAAATCTTAGTTAAGTCTTGTGGCACTGTCACCAAACTTTTTCCTACCCCAGATATGCATTAATTGGACTGAAATGAAAACCAGAAAACTGCCATATATTATTTCTGGCCTCCTTGGAAAGCTTCCCCTGTGATTGATTTTTTTTTATCCCATTTTCGTGTTGCTCTACTTACTACCATTAGCTTTGTTACTTCACTTGGTTTCCTTGCAGTGATTGTAACCCATCTAGAAAATTCTTCCTATAAATTCCCTTAATTTAAGGAAGTGTCCCTTTAGAACATTGCCTTTTATTTTTTAACAGCTAGTCCCTGGTTGAGGATGTTTGCAGCCTGCACATGGCATCTCCACCTGCTCCCTGCTTGCATAGCTATTACTACGGGTACCAGCAGCAGCTCCGTTTAAACCTGGCTCACATGAGCAGTGGCAGGCCTGAGAATTCACTCTTATCAGGCTGAGTTTAGCGTGTTTGGATTTTTTCTGTTTAGCAGAAGCTGCATGGCCGCATAGGTTTTTCTTGCATTATTTACTCCTTTTTTGGTACTGAGGGAAGAGAACCTAAGAAACTGATAAGGTGTTAATAGCTGACAAGTCGGCATGTTGTCTTTTCTCTAGCTAAGTCTTGCCAACTTTTTTGCTAAAATCTCTCCTGTGGTATGTTTTCATGAATGACAGTTTATGCTTTATCAGCTCTGCAGCTGTGGCGTTTCCCACCATCGCCAGTGGGTGACTCCCTTGCCACTGCTTATCGTAGTTGACGGCTGGCTGGTGGGACAGTGCCTGAGGAGAAACGGGTCTTTTTCTTTTCTAGAGTTCTTTAGAGGTTTATTTTTATCTAAGGAAAGATAAAAGCTCAAAAGCCTTAAACCACTTGGCTCAGTATTACTAGCAGTGTTTTCCTTCAAAACAAATTTCTTAGATTCAAGACTCTGAAATGATAAAAGGAGAAACTGACAACTATTCCTTGTTTCCAAGAACAGTGTAGTTTGTGGTCATTTATCTTGCTACACATATCCCAGACAAAGACCCTAGTGTTTCCTGAGGAAACAAACTGTGGCACAAGTAACTTCCATGGTGTAGCTGCCAGGCTCTGTTGGGTTGGCTTGAGGAATGTACTTGCTTCTATTGGTATTGCTTAGCCCCTCCCAGCTGAACCAGTGGGTAACAATGTGAATTAGAGTCTTAAAACTAAGTTAGTAAATTCACAACTTCTCAGAAATACAGATGTCTCCACTTATTCTTGTTATTTTTGTAGCGGCTATACAGAGATACCTTGTTGTCACTACAAGAACAGAAGAAATTTTTAAAGTAATAGTTTTCTTTCTTAGAAATGAGCTGCAATATTTAGCAAATGCCATTGAGCTGGAAGAACAGCTTCAGGAAATACAGTTTCTCAGTCACTGACTTAAAAATTCTTTGCACTACACATTTAGGGGAAATTTTTTGGGTGATTTTTTCCCCAGACTGCAAATTTAGGGAAGCTGAACTTAAAGTGGCTTCTTCTTCACCTTTTTTTTTATACTGAGACTGTATTACAATGTCAGCTGTGATAATTGAACTGGATAAGCTTTCTTCAGATGAGATTGAGATCAAAAAGGATTCCAAGTCAGATTTTAAAGAAGGCAAATTCAGTGAACTCTGTGCCGGTTATCACGCTTTTCAACTTCACTGCTCATATTCTGCACCAGCTGGTAAGCATGCATTTATATAAGCTATTTCCTCAAACCTGTGTCTATTTACTCAAGTAACATTTTGCAAGTAAAGTGTAAGACCCAATAAGAAAAACAAATGTTTCGTTGCTGTTACATGCATGCATGCATTATATGAAGTAATTTTTACTGTAGAAATAGGATAGAACGGTTGTCTTTTAATACAAATCTGTGTCTCCTGATTACTCTGGATGTAGGGAACTGCTGGAAGGAGAGCCAGGAGACTGTTAACTTAGCACCAGCTGGAAGATGAGCTTTCCATAGGACATGACATGGGTTTTGTGAAAGTTGGAGCAACCCCAGCAGCTGCTTTGATATTTGACTTAGCAAAGTGTGTATTTAAGCTATACTCTCTAGTGCTTTACCTTGTGGCTCCTCTTCTCTTTTCTCTCATAGTTTTTAACCACATCAGGGCTTGTAAAGAGGGAACTGTATATGCTGTAAGATTATTTTTTCATTACCAGAATGGTTCATGGACTGTTTATATTTGTTGGCACGTGTTACATATAGCTCCAATTGGTACCCCAAAAAAATCAACAAAATAAGCATCAAAGAACTCTGATTTCTCTGAAAATTAATGGTCCTAGAGAACACAGAATGTAGCTGCCATGGATTGACTAATATATCAAGGGAATATAGTTATATATAACCATCTGCAGTTAATCGATAGCATCTGTTATGGCCTTAAAACCTTCTTAAGTATTGGATGGTCATTTACTTAGGAAACATCTTTCAAGAATGGTTCCTCTGGTTTCTTGTGTATTTCGACCTGCACAACTCCTAAGGGATAGTTTGAATTTGATCATGTTTTCACTTGCTTATGATCCCAGGAACAAAGCATAGACAAGCCAAATGGAGACTATCTGAATGTAAGTGACACTTTATTCTGTGAAAGGACATCTAACCTGTAGTTGTTGACTTGCAACTTTCACTTGGCTGAAGTAGGTGAATGTGTAAACAAAGCTTTGATATTCTTAACTCTGTAACAATCTTTTTTACTTGTAAATTCAGTTCTTACACATTAAAATAGTCAAATGGTTGGGATGTCATGCTACTTATTCTTTTGCAAGAAAAATACATCTTTTGCTTTCAGTAATAGAAACTTTCAGATTTTACTTTCTGTAAAGCCTTCCTTAGATTTTGTGAAGCAGAATTTTCTCAGGAGAAACACTTCTGAAAGTTTGTCTTGTATATTAACAGGTTTTTGCGAGGTCAGGAGTCAGGTGGCTCTTCTGTTCCTCCTGGGATCCTAGAACATAACTTTAAAATTAACCTCTTCTACCTCAAACGAAGTTCCATTAAAGAATTGATGCCTGTGCTAGGTGATATCGTTTGCTAAATACCGAAGTAACCTATTCTAGCCTACCTGGCAGATAAAATGAACTTTCAGCGTGAGCAGTCTATTGTTTGTGGAACTACCCCATTCAGAGTTCTACTAGAAATAGATAATAAAAAATCAAATCTCATTCTTGGGATTCCTCCTTTTGGAAAAATAATTATTTTCTTTCGAAAAGAATATTTGCATATTTGTTGCAAACAGGAACAACACTAGCAAGCATCTTTGATGATTTTTTGGCAGAGTTTGAGGATTTTATTGATTTGTGGTTTTGCATCATGAGAAAAATCAAATAAACAATGATACCTTGTCTTAGCATTTTGGGGGTTAGTATTTTTGGGGTTTTAATGAATGATGAATTAAAGCAAAAACAATCTCATATTTTGCCTTCTAAAATTCTTTGATATTTTATCACTGTTTAAAGTTAGGTAAGCCCTTTCTAATTTCCAGTGTTGCGTTGGGTTGCCTGAAGTCTGAATGGAACAGTATAAACCAGATCTCTTTGGCTTTCAGATGTCACTTCTTAAAAGGAAATTCTACTGGCTCAGTCATGGCTACTAAATATAAACATCTCTTAGTTATACTGTAATGATAGACCCTCTTTCTTGATGAGCAGACTATTCCACAACAATGCTTTGACATTGTTTGACAGGAAAATTAAAACTTTGAGCTATTGGAAGTAACTGAAATTTTGCTCCAAGAATTTGGGTTTGGTTGGTTTGTTTTTTTAAGAAAGCACAAACAGTATGAAAAAATTCAATGATAACAACATCCTACATCAAGATGCTGCACTGAGGTTTACTAGTGTTGTCTCCTCCGCCCCATAGGACTCCACCCTCTGCCTTGAGAATCTTGCATTTAGGCTTAATGCTTCTTTTTATTTTCGATGTGTTTGTTTTGAGGATTTGAAGAATTCTCAAATTACTCAAATCACCAACCAATGATAAGATGAAGTATGTAAGCTGTGAAAATGTGCTAATTGAGTACCTACAAAAACATGTTAAGAACATATCCTTCTATTCAATCTGATGTCCACCTAGTCCGTTATGACAGACGCTTTAAAATCCACAATGCTGTGCTTTTACTGTGACTTTCTGTATATAAAGCAGAGAACTCAATATAGAGAGATTATCACTTAAGAAATACTTTCCTTCTTGTAGTACTATGTTAATTTTAAACATAACACCTAACAGTGCAAATACAGAAGAGTGAATACTCTTACAATGCGGTGTCCTGAAATAGTCCACTCTCAGAATGGAAAATGGAAATGTTGCTGGGGCAGGAAAGCATTAACCATATGTTAATTTTTCCTGCTTTCACCAAGCCCGTTCCAATAGGATGTAAATGTGAAATTACTTCCCTACACATCTTGTTAAATGAGAATGAATTTTGCCATAAATAAGCTTAACTTTCTGTATATCACTCAATTTTCAATTCTGATGCAAGTATGAATCCTAAGGCTTATTTATTTGGGATCTGAAGGTTGATAGAATAGATTCATAGAATCAACTAAGTTGGACAAGAACTTTAATGTCATAGAGTTCAACCTTTATCCCAGGACTGCCAAGTCCACTACAAAACCATGTCACTAAGGGCCTCATCTACATCTAGGGATGGTAATTCCACCACTTCCCTGGGCAGCCTGTTCCAATAGCTGAGCAGCCTCCTGGTGAAGAAATATCGAGTATAAATCTCCCCTGACACAGCTTGGGGCCATTATAAGTCAGAATACATTGCAGAGAGTAACACCACTACAATTAGAAGAGTAGTAGTGTTGAATTAAAATTCCGTGTATAGAATAAAGACATTTTCCATGTAGAGTGTCACTGAAAATTTTGGTGTTTATCACTTGCACTGTAATACTGAGATATGGCTTCAAAGAATGAAATCCTGAAATGAGTGACCAAGCTCAGTGGTTGAATGCTTCATGAATAGATCAATGACCAGTGTTGGTTTCCACAGCATTTGGATTACCTGGGCTCTGGGTGGAGGTTTGAGTGAAGCAGTGATACTTGTAGACACAGCAGATAATGTGGGATTGGGACAGGTTTTTTTAGAGATGAGAAGCAAACATCAGGAAAATAAATAGCCCATTTTGATGCAAAGAAGAGGTTTTAATAAAATACAGCATGAATTCCAGCTACCACAATTTGTCTTCACCAGTAGGTAACAGGCTTTTCACAATATAGAAATACAGGACTCGATCTCTATTGTATTTACCTGGGTAGAATTTCCTTCACCACCTGGTGTGTCTGCTGTTCAGACTTCTCACTGGAAGCAAAGCTAATCTCAATATTGCAGCTGTACATATTTGTGCAGATTTAAACCTTATTATGCCTGATATATGTCAGTCTGGATATGGCTGAAATCATTCAACCAACAATCATGTACTATCTCCGAATCTTTCTTTTACAACAGCAAGACAAATGATAAATATTTCTCCACCTAAATTTTCTAATATATTCCTAGAGATGGCTTTGTCCTAGTAACTCTTAATCAGGAAGGAAGAAACCTCTTAAATATATATTAAAAGAAATGCATGATCAATAAGTAAGGTCTTAGCATAAGTGGGGGAGGTCAGAGTATACCACTCAAACTTCTGAAATTAGACATGCATTAAATCACATGGATTTGATGTTGTGGCTTTTGGTAGATTAGTGCTGGGCTAGAGAAACAAATTTTTCTCCTTCTTTCTGCCTTTTTTGTGGTTCTTTTACTGAGGATTTTTTGAGGGGAGGTATATGGGAAAGTTATTTTCCAGAGAATAGTTGCGATGTTTGAAAAGTTATTTTTACTGCTGGTCTATTTATGTATCAGAAACCCTCATAGAGCATAGGGGTGATATAAAAGGAACAAAATGAAGCATTAAACTTAGATCAACTAAAAAGGGTTAAAAAACAAAGGACACATTCCTGCAAAATGTTTTGATCCATGTAGCACAAAACCACAGCTAGGTTTTATGGGCTGCTCAGGGAAAGGGAAACAGGAGTTAGTGGGTAAAGATGATGTAACTGAGTAAATACTTTCAGGTGTTTAGTGTTTTGTGTTCAAGAATCATCAGTGTGCTAAGCATGTATACGTTGGTGGAAACAACTGTATTTTTCTATTTTAGCAGGGCTTTAGGGGCAGAAGAGTCTTTAGGAGTCAGAAGAGCAGGGGGGTGGTTGGTTGATCTTCACCAACACAAGGTCCCTTGGACATCAGAATGAGTGAGGGTTAAGAAGAGAGGATGAGCAAAGCTTGTCCTCATTTGCCACCAGAACGACTATGACAAAGAAGACAAGAATTTAGCAGTTTTCCCCGCAGCTATCTGCCATTCTTTTCCTTTCCAAGATGGTTATGTGAAAAGCAGCAGCAGAAAGAGCTCTGAGTTGCTTGCTTTTGCCCTTCCCAGCAACCTCTCTAGACAACCTGCTACATTACCTCTCTTAAGGCTTCTCACGATGCACAGACAGCTTCATGAGTGTTACTTTGCAGAGGAGTAAAATTGTGTGCTTTGTGACATCAGATGGAACTAGAATGTAAAGTGATGGACCGTTGTCTTCAAAAATAAGAGCATTTCCTTTATTTAAATGGAAATCTTTAACAGGCATTTTAGTGGGGGGTGGGAATCCAAAGTTATCGACAGCTTATGCTTTAAATTTCTGTGATTGCAAAGACTTATATGAACATCCCCTTAGTGAAGATATTTCTATCATTCCTGAAACATAAGAATATTTCTGCTTACTGAAAATCTGCTAAACCCAAGTTTCTTAATTATGAACTTGATTGATAATATATTTTAATTGGTAAATGAATTTTTCTCTTCACTTTAATTTTGAGAATAGTGCCAATCACGCTTGCATCTCAGGGTCCTGGGAATGGAAGAAATATCTTGTAGCTGTGCATGTAAATCTGTACCATACTACCAATTTTCCATAATTACTCACACTAGGATTAGAGAATAAAACCAAGAAGGAAGTAGACACAAACTGCAAGAAATTAAGTGTAATAGTTGCAGTTGAAAAGAAGTCCCTGTCTTGCAGTGAGCTCAGTAGCAAGCTGCAGTACAATGCAGTCAGGAGTTGAAACACCTACACTAAAGCAATTTTTGAAATTGTGTTTTCACTTGAAGTGAAAAAACCTGGCAAAGTCATCTTTGTATAAAGATTAGGTGCTATTTTTCTTTCTTCCTCTTCTATTTTCTGTTGTAAAACAAAAGGTCATTTTCCTGTCATTTCAAGATGCAATTGAGAGACTCTGGTCAGGAAGATCAATATCCAGAAATAAAGCTTTTATTTGTCGAAATAATACTTAAATGAAAGTTATCAAAAACCGTAATTAATTTTGCAGTAGAGCAGAAATAGAAGTTATCAGTCTACTAACCTCAATGCAGCAGAAAGTATTTCATGATTTCTGATGCGTAAAATTGTCTTGAATTCTAATTTTCCCTTTGCTATGTCTAAATGGCCATAAGTAAAATGCTGCTGATTTTCAAAATGAAGTGAGCATCTTGTGTGGTGGTTGCAGGTGGTGGTGGAAAGCAGGGAGAAGGTGTATTTGTTCATCTGTGGATGGAGGCTGGGAGTCATGTAGTTTGTCCTGAGTCAAGCTGAGACATCAGTACAGGCAAGGGTTACTCTTTTTGCTCTGCAGACTCAAGGTGGTACTATGAGCTACCACTGGAAAATCTTTATTTCTCTTTGGCACATCTTTCTGTATAAAAAGTTGACTAACCATAAGCAAAATAAGCCTGTAGCTAAGGAATAATTCATCAATTGTGGCAAGGCCTAATATACTGAAGGATTCACCTCTGCCCCTGGGGGTCCTGGCTTCTGTCCTTACATGGCTGCAACAAACAGAAACTAAGCTTGGTATAAAAATTTATTTTTTCCTAGAGGCATAATTTCTCTTCTATTCTGTGCTCTTCCTTCCTCTAAAGAGATATTTACTTTCGATGCAAGAGGGGCTAACTCTGAATAAAGACACCTTAAAGATTTATGATTGTAGATTTTCTTTCCCAAATTCCTTCAGTAGCAATAGATGAAGCATGTCTACGTAAACAATATGCTGCCCTCGCAGATATTACTGAAACTTCCCCTGACAGGGGAGCTGAAGTCAATACTTGGAAAACAGATCAATGGGGACATGGTAACAGAGGTCAAAAATGGGGATAAGAGTTGCTTTGTCTAGCAGAGTATATCTTAGACCTGCAAAGCCTGAATACAGCAATTGAATGCTTGTATTTTAGTTGCTGGAAGAAGTGGTTCTGTGTGCTTTAGTCTCTTCTTGAATAAAGAGCATAAATTGACAAGCAGGTCTCCAGTATAATACAGGTTGGAAGATGACTCAGTGTGGATGGGGAGGTTGCTGAATTATTACAGGTTTCTTAGATCCTTAAGTCTGGGGATAGGTTTCTACATGGTATTATAATGGCATGTTTTAAAAGAGCAAGTCTGAAGGTCATGAGTGCTATAAGTAGAGTGGACTGATGACCATGTACCAATAACTTGGGTAAAAAAAGGATGCTCCTCTGGTAATGCAGAATAGTTGTATTTCAGGTTTGGACACAGACTATTATAAGATCTAATGGCAGTAGCTAGACCACATGCAATAAGTAAACAAATTATGTCATTTAGTACAAGATTTGAAAGTTATTGCTCATGATTGAGGTTTTTTGTGTGTATTAATAATATTTGAGTTTCTGTTATGTCATCATAAATGTATAGAAACTCTAGCAGCCTTTCTAGACATCTGTGATATTTGTACCAGTATTTTAATATGACCTAAGTTAACCTAATTTTAAAACGAAATTAGCAAAACTTCCTGAAAACACTTTAGAAATATTTGGAAGGAACATCACGGGAGAGAGAATTATACACAGAGTTATCTGTGCAGGCAGCTGAATGTTATAAATAGAAAGAGTTTTGAGTGGTGCTGGAAGAGACAAGCGTTTTTTTCCTAAAGTACAAAGTGAGAAAGAATTTGGCTGCCTGTTAGTCTCAATTCTAAAATGTGCTGGTTTGCTGGTAAAATAATAAATTGAGATGGTACCTGTAGGAGTTATGTATTTATATATGCAGCAGTATTAGTAATTATTTAGAACTTTATCATGTTTGCGCTCCAGCCTTTTGGGAGTATGGTGAAGTTACTTAGAGCAAAATATAGCCATCTCTTCAGCCAGTATGATTATGCCAAACCTCTCTATATATCTTTCATAAAGAGAATTAGCCTTGAGTTTCTTTTTTAATGCTTTAATAGATTGAACATATAAGATTACTATTTCTAAAATACAGTGTTCTTTTCTGTATCAAAATGAAATAGATAACACTTCAAAACAGCATCCTACATTACATCATGTACCATAAATCTTTGAAGAAAGCAATAGCCTTCCTTATTCTGCTGCTCTACTTCTGTTCTGTAATGCATTGTGCTTTATGTAAATTAATGTTTTAGTCAGCTACTAATATTAATTATTTCAGAAGGTTGCTGACAAGAAAGTTAATAAAATGTTTAACAAATTTGGTTTGAACAAACAGGCTGATGTCTGTTGAAGATGACCTATATTAGTCTTGTTTGAATCCTTAAGTGCAAGCTAATTTCTATAGTGCCTTTTTCTTACATATTTTGAAACAAAGAAGTTCTTGTACTTTTTTTTCCTTTGGAAAGGCAGTTCTTTCTCACATTTATCTGCAAGGGTTTTTATCTGGTAGTAGCTTTAATTACTCTTTTCTTTAATTTCTTTGTTTTTTCACATTCTTTTCCTCCTGTGATATGGAATAACAGGTAAACTATACCGTGCATGGCACTGAGGCTGTGAATAAGACATTAAAATGATTTCTGCTTTCCCTACCTAGGCATTGAGAAAGGGCTAATTACTGGAATTCCACGAAGTTTCTAAAAGAACCTGTGTTAATCCCCATTGCAAGCTTTTTCTCATGTCATCTTGGTATATCGCCTTTTATATTCCAAACATTTTGATTTTGGCACTCTAAAGCTGCTCTCGCACTCTTTCCATTCAAAAGTTTTCAGTTCTGTGACAAAAGATTATAAAATATTCAAGGAAAACTCCTTTGTAGAGGTATCCGTTTACTCAACCTTTCCTTCATCCCAACAACATTTTACTGAACCTGAACAAGGGAACTAATGAATCATTTAAGTGAACCACCATCAAAATCTCATGTTGCTATGTAATAGATATATGCTCCCTGTTCCTGCTGTCTGATTCTATTTTGCCAAAGGAAAAGACATGCAAGGTCTGCACGCTTTTTCTGCTAGGATACTCACTGAGGCAAGCTTTGTTACTGCATCTTTAAAGAGACAAAAATTAATGAATAGAGGTTCTTGCCCTGCAAGCATTGCCAAGCCAAACTGGCTTTTTTTACTCACTGGCACTTTGACAGACAAAAGACTGGATTATGGCCAGTCTTTTGGAAAGGCAAATTCTGATGTATATCAATCAAGAACATAATTGCATTCATCTGTGTTTTTCCTAAAAATGTCTTGAAAAAGGCATGGACTCTGGAAGTTGTCTCTGAGAAAACAAAGGATGAGAGAAGGAGAACCCTAATTTTGCTTCCATGCTTGAGTCGGCTACTCATTGTGGCTCTGAGGAACGCCTGGTATGAGCTGCCAATTGTCTTGGCTCAACTTCTGTTGACTAAACTTAATGTTATTTTAGAAATAAAACAGTAGTAAAAATAGCATGTGTATTTTGGGATAGCACTGATAGATTTTGTTTCTGTCAAAAAAAGACATTCAGTCATTCAGGATTAACGAACTCTGTGGCTGTGTATTTTTGTGCCCTTTGTATTTTTGTTTATAAAAACCCAAGGAGAACATAAATCTTTAGAATTGAAAAAGATGATCAAAACAAACTAAATTGAATAAGGCTTCTTGCAAATGTTGACATTTTATTCATGAGAGTGATTTGGCCTTGTTCTGTGATTAAATTAACTAAATTTCTGGAAAAATGCAGTTTTGTATACACTTCTTACAGAGGATATACTACTAGCTTGTTCAGTTAGCTCAGGAAGGAAATAGTGAGGGCCATTCAAAGAAGTAGGTGTCCCATTTATAGACATTGTCATCCTGAAAATTCGTAAAGTTTGATACAATGCATTTTTTGGCATGTTCTAGTCTTTCTCTTAATAGTATCTGTTGCAACAGAATTAAAAGTGATAACTTATTTTTAGAAAACCTTGTTTCCTAGTGTTGTAATTTTGATCTTCACATGCTATCCTTCTGATCTTTGCTGGGAAAAACAAAGCACAGAAGATTTGGGAACTCTGGGAGGGAACTGTCATGTTTTCTGTCCTTTGTAGGACTTACAGGAACTCCCATACTGGCTCAGGTCAAAATCTACCGAGTTTGGTATCCTGTTTCAGGCAGAGATCAGTATGTGCTATTTCAGAGGAAAAGAGAACAGGAAAGCATGCTGCTGGCCATGTTTCTGTTGCTGCCTGAAGGACATCCTGCCACTTGACCTGCCTAAGAAACACTGAAGTCCTGCAGGAGGTATAGCACTCAGCTTGAGAAAAATCAGTATTCAGTTTCAAAAATGCAGGGTTTAGCCTCTGCTTTTAGCTAGCTCAAAATTGGGGCAAAGTGTGCTTAAATGAGTCTGGAAAAAATTAAAAGACCCTCTAGAACTGATCATCTTTTAAAACTTCATAATTAACTTTAGGAATTTGCCCCCTAATCTTGTATTCATATTTTGGTACCAATGATGATTCCCTTCTTTCTTTGTAGCTCATGATTTTCAAAGTTTCACAAGGTCTATAACTGTAATTTTTCTTCAGGACCAGAAATTTTCTCCTCTCCCTTTTGATTTACTCTGTATAGAGCATTGAAACAGTCTTCCTCTCTGCTCAAACTGCCAACTTTTTCTTGACCTTTGCACAAAGGTAATTTTTTCATCTGTCCATCAACAATTCTGACTCTGTTTCATTTCACTTCTGACTTTTCACTTCACATTCCATGTCTATTTTTTATTTTTTAGCATCTGTTTCTCCCTTGTTCCTTTATACCTCTCACTTTTCGAGTGATGACTATTCCCAAGTATAACACACTTTAAACATGCATTTTAAGCTATTTTTTCTTAAAAACCAGTTGTTTAGTTTTCAGGTACTTCCAGTACCTTAACTTTTCTTACCCCACTCCTTTAATACTCTGACTTGTTTCTCATCAGTAGGACACTTTTTGTAACTTTCTCTGCTGGTGCCAACAGCATGATCCTACTGATGTTAATTATTCTTAACTATTTCCGATTCTTTCATGCTTTCCTTTTCTATCTTAATCAAGCTCAGAACTGTTGTGTCCTGACTAGAAGGAAATGTGACAGAAGGCCAGGAGGCCTCCATGGATGGATAAGAAACTGGTGACTAATCTTGGAAGTAAAAGTGAAGATTATAAGACATAGAAAGGAGATAAGCGGCGTGGGAAGAATACAGGGACATTTTCCAGGAAGCTAGGGATCAGGTCAGGAAAGCTAAGGCCTACTTAGAATTGGCAAGGGATGTGAAAGATAACAGGAAGAGGCTTATATAGGTATGTTGCAAACAAAAGACAGATTAGAGATAATGTGGGCCCTCACCGGAAGCTAATGAGAGGACTGGCTACACTGGGTTTGGAGAAGGCTGAGATTTGCTATGAATTCTTTGCCTCAGTCTTCACCAAGCAAGTACTCTGACCAGGCCACCCAAGTCTTGGAAGGTAGATGCAGGGACTGTGAGAATGAAGACCTTAAGCCCACTGTAGGAAAGGATCAGGTTTGAGATCATCTTAAGAACTTGAATGTGCACAAGTCCATGGGACCTGATAAAATCCATCCACGGGTCCTAAAGGAGTTGGTGAATGAAGTTGTAAGCCACTGTCCATCAGATTTGAAAAATCATGGCAGTCAGGTAAAGTTCCCAACGACTGGAAAAGGAAATATAACCCCCATTTTCAAGAAGGGGAAAATGGAAGACCTGTCAGTCTCGCCTCTGTGCCTGGCAAAACCTTGGAGCAGATTCTCCTGGAAAGCATGCTAAGGCACATGAGAAACAACGAGGAGGTTGACGACAGCCAACATGGCTTCACTAAGGGGAAATCCTGTATGACCATTTTGGTGGCCTTCTATAATGGGGCTACAGAACTGAGGGACAAGGGCAGAGCAGTTGGCATCATTTACCTGGACTTGTGCAAAGTGTTTGATACTGTCCCACACAACATCCTTGTCTCTAAACTGGAGAGACATCAATTTGATGGATGGGCCACTCAGCGGATAAAGAATTGGCTGGATGGCCACACGCACAGACTTGTGGTCAAACGGTTCAATGTCCAATTGGAGACAGGTAACAAGTGGTGTTCCTCAGGGATCTGTGTTGGGACTGATCCCGTTCAAAATCTTTGTCTGTGACATGGACAGTGGGATTGAGTGTGCCTTTAGCAAGTTTGCCCATGACATCAAGCTGTGTGGTTCGGTTGATATGCTGGAGGGAAGGGATGCCACTCAGATGGTCCTTGACACGCTTGAGAGCTGGGCCCATACCAACCTCATGAAGTTCAACAAAGTGAAAAGCAAGGTACTACACCTGGGTCAGGGCAATCCCAGGCATAACTACAGGCTGGGTGGAGAAGTGATTCAGAGCAGCCCTGTGGAGAAGGACTTGGGGGTATTGGTCATTGAGAAACTGAACATGGCCTTCAGTGTGCACTCAAGCCCAGAAAGCCAACTGTATATTTGGCAGCATCAAAAGAAGTGCGACCAGCAGGTTGGAGGAGGTGATCCTGCCCTTCTACTCTGCTCTCATGAGACTCCATTTGGAGTACTGTGGGTAGTTCTGGTGTCATGTCCGTAAGGCCATGGAGCTGTTGAGGCAAGTCCAGAGGAGGGCCATGAGGATTATAAGGGGGCTGCAACACCTCCCATATGAAGACAGGCTGAGGAAGTTGGGGCTGTTCAGCCTGGAGAAGAGAAGGCCGTGTGAAAACCTCAGAGCAGCCTTTCGGTGTCTGAAGGAGGCCCGGAAGGATGCCGGAGAAGTACTCTTCACCAGGGGCTGTAGTGATAGGACAAGGGAGAATGGGTTTAAACTTAAACAGGGGAAGTTCGGGTTAGATATGAAGTTCTTTACTGTGAGGGTGGTGAAACACTGGAACAGGCTGCCCAGAGAACTGGTGAATATTCCAGCCCTGGCAGTGTTCAAGGCCAGGCTGGACAGAGCCTTGGGCAACATGGCTTAGTGTGACGTGTCCCTGCCCACGGCAGGGGGGTTGGAACTAGATGATCTTAAGGTCCTTTCCAACCCAAAACTTTCTATGATTCTATGAGTCTTTCAAGAAAGAAGAAACTTTTAATCTCTCCATTTTCAAAGAAATCTGCAAAATTGAATTTTTAAGATATACATTCTGTAAATGAGAGAATTAAAATATGAGGGGAAGTTTGGAGCTGGTACTTGTAGGCATTTTTTTTGTGAATGCAGTTGACAAAACTAAACAAGATCAGATACGATATATATCATATATGAAATTTGAATGTCTCCAGTAAAAAGAAATATTCTCTGTTATTATTTAGGCAGTTTTATTGAAAAAAGAGATGTGAGGAGTTTGGGGAGCCTCAGTTAAAAAGAAGCAAATGCTCAAGTTCCTTCTCATTTTGCGCAGTATGGGTCCACTCAGCATTTCTGGAAAAATAAGAAGTGCTGACTGATGTGCCCAAGGCTGTGAAGGATCTGGGCAGCCATAAATTATATAAAGCTGCTTGTGGGTTTTTAAAAAGACAAATAGTAACTATATTTTTAAATTTTTCCCTAATTATTAATTTGGCATGTCTAAGAATTCTTACTGGATGTAATTCAGCAAGAATAAAACATAGAATCATAGAATGGTTTGGGTTGGAAAGAACCTAAAGCTCATCTAGTTCCAACCACTGGCAGGAATATGTGCACTGACACCTTCTACTAGGCCAGGTTGCTCCAAGCCCTGTCCAACCTGGCCTTGAACACTACCAGGAATGGGAGAGCCACAGCTTCTCTGGGCAACCTGTGCCAGTGTCTCACCACCCTCGCAGGGAAGAATTTCTTCCTTATATCCAACATAAATCTCCTCTGTTTCAGTTTGAACCCTATCACTGCAGTCCCTGATGAAGAGTCCGTCTTCAGCATCCTTGTAAGCCCCCTTCAGTTATTGGAAGGCTATGAGGTCTACATGCAGCTTCTCTTCTCCAGGCTGAACAGCCCCCATTTTCTCAGCCTGTCTTTGTATGCAAAGTGCTCCAGCACTCAATTAATCATTTCTGTTAAAAAAAAATCATAAAGCCTTAGCTATTGAGATGGAACACGTGAGGCGAGTTTCAAAGAAAGATTTTTTTTTTCCTATGTGGTTTTTTTTCAATAGTCAAACAAGTTGATTTTTTTGGAGTAGGGCTTGTAGATAGCTCTGTAGAAATTAATTTGTAACTAACAGCTTAGAGTGAGAAAATGCATTAGCTCTTTCTCCTGAAAAGATAAGGGAGAGAACCAAGGAATCTCTTGGATTTGCCAAACTCAGGACAGCATGTTTTTTTGAAGCATTTATGTGATGATTGGAGATCTTGCTAAACCCTAGAACAACTCACAGTGCATATATACATACAAACAGATTGGGAAGGCAACCACTCAGCGCTCTTTTGTTCACTGCTGTGCATGTCATGTGCAAGTGAAAGATAGATGTGGGTGAGATCCAGGCTTTAGATGTGTAACAGCAAGTAGGACAGAATCATATGCCCGAATGTTCCCTCTCTGCTTTTAAGATTTAAAAATAAGGGGTATAAAAACCCATATGACTGTTGCAAAGATGAAGCTACCACACATTCCTCATTGGCTTCTTAGCTTTGTTCAAACTGTCCTCCACAAATATCTCTGTATAGATGAGGCCGTCAGTAATGTGGTTTAGTGATGGACCTGGCAGTGCTGGGGTAATGGTTGGACTTGACAATCTTAAAGGTCTTTTCCAACCTCATTGATTGTATGATAGTGCCACAAGTTTAATGATGCCGTGGGACTAAGTTTCTGCTGTTGAGCAAGACAAAAGTTTTCTCTAATTTGTCTTTTTTTTCTAAAGTAGGAGAAAAAGCCCTAAATATGATGTTTGAACACATGAAAGAAACACCATCTTATTATTTAATTAGCAAAGGTTATTCAGGGTTGTTCTGCAACACCAGCTTTTATTAGTAAAGCACTGGAATTTTTTACAACAGGCTAGAGCAGCTACTTGCTGTCAGACTGAGTAGTGCCCTGACCAGAAGTTTCCTTTCATTACAGGTACAATTAATACTAGGAAACATGATCCAAATAACGTTTAAAAACTTTAAATAGCAGTCATTAACTGATACAAGGCTGTAAAGTTTTTAAAGACTTTCAATTCAGTAGAATATTTTCCATACAAAGCAACTACCAACAAGCCAACTCCTTTCCTTTATTCTTTAACAAAGCTCCCAGAGTCCAAATCAGCTCTTCATTTCGTTCCTCACTCTGAAGATGGTAATCAGATGTAAACAAAAGGTACTGCACAGAGTTCTCGTAAGAAATCCAAGCATGTTTTAGAACTGTTTATGACAAATCGAGGGTTTGAGTGTTTAGAGTCAAGCTCATGGTTTTGTTCCCAAAAGTGGAATCTACTATAGTCACATATTTTCTTCTTGCCATTACAGTATGAATTACATTTTATAGCTTTAAAAGTATTTGCCAATGGACTGAGACTCCAAGCAGGAGTACAAATAATTCCTATTGATATTTGCATGTCGTGGGAGAAGCCTTGGCTCCTGAAATTGCTGCTGTGTGAGTAGCCCTCTTAGGCAGTACATTGCTAACACCACAGCAGAGTACCCAATGCTCTCTTAAGTACTCATGCTTCTCTTTGGTTCCGTGTCGTGTGCATGCGTTTTCCTATGAAAGGGATACTGAGCAGCCTGACTGCACAAAGTTCTTTTTTTCCCCTCTGTGCACTGGCACACACCAGCACTGTTCCAAGGCTGCTTGTTTGAGACATCTTGGGCCTTGGTCTGCGTTCCTCTGAATCAGCTTTTTTAGCTGCAGCACAACATGGGGATAGGACGTAAGTTGACTTGAATGCCAGTTAGTTCTTAAAACACTCTCCAGTAAATAGTAGTTGCACAGCATCAGTATACCACAAATACACTCTGTCTTGAATTTAAACCTCCTTTGTTGATTATTCCTTCTTGAAACTTTAATTTCAATTAAAAAATGACAAATCTTACGTGGAGTCAAAAAATAAGTAGTTATCAGAATTTAGTCTTTAAATGTGGGTACTTGCACAAGATCTCAAAAATAATAAAATATCATGAAATTCTGATGGTGAATTTTAATTTGGTGATGTTCTTGCAACAGATGCTTATGCTAAAATCTGGTATAGGTGTTTCACTGTGTGTAGCTAAAATTAAGAACTGAGTGTAGTGGGAAGAAGTGTAAGCTTAGTCATCTCAAGAAAGGTTTTGTTGTACGGAAATAAATGGTGAAAATTACATCCTTTAGGGACAGAATATGGAGATTTCGTGATTAAAGCTTGCTTTCCTTTTACAAAGGCATGAAAACCTTCCACTGTTAGAAAACCAGTATTTTGCAGAGAAGAGAGCTTGTTAACAAATAGAATTAACAAGGACTTTCACCAGCTGTGTGTTAATTGGATATTTGTGTTTCTTGACACTTTTTTCATTATAAAACCCTTCAGAATTCCAGCTTAGAGAAAAGATGAGGATTTCAGTGGAGAAACTGGATACTGCATACAAAGAACAGAACTAGTGACTAAGTATGACATGTTCTTCATCTTTGTTATTTCTGATTGTTTAATACGTTTATTTAGCTTGTGCACAAGTTAGTACTTATAAGGAAAATCATCAGACGACTGTGAGTCTCAACTAATTAAACATGAAAAGGTAACAACTTAGTCATAGTCTGGCAGTTCCCACTCTATAAGCTGAAGGACTTGCTTGTTTAACCTGGGGGTAGAATCTGTTAAAGGGTAAAAATGTAAACACAATAGTTCAATGGGAAATTAATATTTAGGTGTTTTGATTATTCCATTTGTGCTTATTTTTAGGGACTTGAATAACTTGCCTTAATCAATCTTGTGATTAAACATGTGGCTGCACTGTTTTGTGCTTCAGGGCAAAGCAAAGGTCAGGCATTGTGTTACCTGCCTTGGTAGCTGCTGGTTTGCACATTCTTTCTCTGCACTACCCGCTGCACTGAAAATTAATGGTGTTCTCTGTGATCTGAATGTAGTCATGACTGGTTACCACTGCTCTATGCTACACTGTCTTTTCTATGTTTCTCATGTTGAGTTTTTTGTTAACAGCAGAAAGTTTTTAAAAACCCATCCCTGCTTTCTCTGTTTCGATTTGAGCACTAAATTGGAATAACTTCTTTTTTAAAAACTCGAAGATTAATGTTTTACCTTTTAAATGCTCTGCAGAACACTTTTTTCTCTGTGTGGAATGGTTTTTGTTTGATTTTGAAACTATTTGATAGTGTAAATATTAGCCTACCTACTCTCCAGTATCTGCTGCATGGAAATTACTTGTTATTACAGTCTAAATCTTGGCTTATTTCTTTCTTTAATACTCATCTTCTGGTTTCCTTTACAATGAAGCAAATTGCATGCACTACTTTCATGCAAGTTCGTGTTGTCTGGTAAAATGACTTACATAGATGAATGCAGAAAAATCTATGAAGTTATTTACATCTACTTGAAGTGGGTTCCCAATAGGTAAATCCCCAAAGCCCTGCCCCTCAAAAATCTTGTCTAAATAGATTTTGTAAGCTTTAACCTATTCTGACTCACTCCTTGTTAAAGATATTAGTATATTTGAATGGTCATAACTTGTCACCAAAACCAAATGGCTGTTATAAGTTAACATATTGGGATATTCTTTTCATTATTTCTGCCCATCTTCACTCATCTTTGATGTTGGCATATTCTGATATATGTTGATCATACACTACAAGTAAGTTTGGATAAAATTTGTGCACTTATTTTATCAAACAGGCTAGAATTATAAACTACTTCTTCATTGCTTCATAGCAGTATTCAGTATATTTTATTTGAGTTGATAAAAACTATTCCTGACAAAACAATAAGTTGTAGTGTATTCTAGCCTTATAAAGCAAATCATACAATTAAATCCTAGATGAACACTCTTTTTTTTAGCATTTGGATATAGGAAGAAATATCTGAAATTGTGTTAAATAATTGAGTACAGATGGGAATTGTTATTATGGAAATTTTAACTGTCTGGATATAGAATAAGGAATAAAACCCGCTAATTATGGCAGGATTGATTACTTGTAAACATTATATCAAATAGATTTTTCCAGTGTTGACTGCCACAACAAAATGAGTACTGTCATAAGTAAAAAGCATGATCTAGCAGAATAGACAATAAAAAGTAACCTTTAGAGGAAGTAAGATTATTTCTATCACAATAATATGAAACACATATGATGTTAAGGTATATGAACTAGAAATTTTTAATTAATTCTTCACTTCGAGAACAGGTATCAAAATGTGTGCATATTTGACTTCCAAACAGAATCAAATTCTAAATAACGCAAAATGCAATCAAATTATCTGTTTGTTAGAAATATTATACAAAAGTTTGGAATAAGTGTGAATAAAAGGAAAACTGAAGGTTTAGAGAGAGATTAAGAATTAAATGCAAAATTCTGTTTCAGAATCGTAGATCATATCAGGCAGAACTCTTCTAATGTATCAAACAAAACACTTGGATTTAAGGTAAAACACAATGTGAACCTACTGGGAAATGAGTACTTACATGAGATGGGCAATCCCATTTAGTAGGAGAGTTGTAAGTATTGAGATATTGTTAGGAAGAACAAATTGCCAAAATGGTAAGTTGTAGGTATATATCATGGTTGCTTTCTGTGAACTTATGCGACATGGAGGAAAGTAATGGAGAAGCCTCACATTTAGGATTGCCAATGTTTGGAAAACAGGAAAAAAGGGATTGTTTACATTTGGGTTTTTTGTTTTTCTTTTTTTTTTTTTTGTTTTGTATTGTTTGATTTGGGTCTTTTTTAAATGCTCCAAAAGGATACAAACCATTGCTTAACGTGATAGGTTTTCAATGAGTTTTTTGTTTAAGAAGCAAAACTACAAATTGTTCTATACACTTCTAAATAATAAAGGAGGAAGATGGAAAGCCTGTTAACAAATAGAAAAACTTGTATTGAATCCATGTACTATGGCTTCTTGGCAGAGCAAACCCCCTCGGGTCTTTCTCATGTGCTTCTATTCCCAACTGAAATGAATAAGTCTGAAAAAATACCCCTATGACAGCACTTCATGTTAGTATTTTTATCATAAAATAAGTCCTGTTCTCAGGCTGACACGTATTTGAAGCATGTATGTCTGTTCTTGATGGGGCTATTGCTTCCAGATATATATGACTGACTATAGGCTGAGTGGCTAATGACAGTCCCTGTATTAAGGATAATACATTTTATAATGTGTTTTGTCTAGCTCACTATAAGTGGATCTTGATCATTTTCCCCAGAGGGCCCTCATGGTGGTCCATAAAGACATTACTGGCAAAGACAAACAAAGTTGTGCTAAGAATTAAGATGCTAGAATAATGATTATTTGGAGCAGAAAAGTTTGCCCATTTATTAACAGGTTCCAGGTTGTTAGTTTTTGTTTGCCAATAAGACTTCTCGGACAAAGTCAAAATATGGCTATATCTATTGAATTCTAATCTAAATGGACCTGTCTTCACAGCACAGTAGGATTATGTTTTCCTTTGTACCTGCTAAAAATTTTCTAGTTTTGGACTTACCTATTGCAGTGCTTTTTTTGTAAGCGATTAGGTTTCTTCTGTGCAGCCTACCTTTTGAGCTACAGTTCTGGTAGTCGACTAAACAGCAGTTTAAGATAGTGTGAAATTCTACCGTGGGCAATTAGCACTTGGCAATTTTTCAGAAGATGGAACCTCATCTGCAGTGCTCTGCTTGGGTGGGTACAAGTAATTAGATTTATAAAAAGGATAAAAGAGTGCTTTATCAAGTCATTTCTATATTGCAGTAATCAGTTTCCTGAGTCATGTAAATTGATTTTAAAATGCTGCATTTTACCTTTTATGCTATCTTTTGTTTTTCAAATGTTATCGTAGTGACAAGAATGGTATTTTAGGATGCTTAGACATCAAGATGACTCAGTTTTGTTGTTCAGAATAACCTTAATTTTAAAACCTGGCCTTTGTTTTAGATTCTTTTTGAAAATTTCATATTATTTTTCTGTAGTCTACAGTTCTGTAGCTTTTAATGTTCCATTTCCTATATGGAAGCAGATTTTATTAATTGATTCTGTGCAGCAACCTTCTTCAACAAAAGGGATTTCAAAGCTGTAATTTTATTAATATCTTTGCACCTAAATTATACTTGATACAACTAGGTCTCATGAAGTAATACAAGGGATATTTCCAAAATTTTAAAAGGTACCTGAAAACTTTTTGTGGTGCAGGACTGATTTTCTTGAACGAAAGTTAGTTTGTCTTTGGAAATATTTGGGGTGGCAGATAAGAATTTTCCACTATTTTTAATACCTTAAAAAGGTAAATACTTCAGGGGTTTTTATTCCAATGAGGCACAAGGTATTGAATATTTTTGGAATCTTAGGCCTTGAAATTCTGTATTTCCTTCACACAGTGCAGATTTATTTCTAGTTGTTGCTCTTTTTCAATAATAGTGTTCTCCTTTTGAGAGAAGAGTTAATGACTAAGGGACTTAATATTGAAGACTGACTTTAATTTACTACCTTGAGTTCATGTGGCTTTCTCTCTTGTGTTGCTTTGGAAACAGGAAAGTGGCCTGAGAAAAGATAGAAAGGGTTCAGAATACTGGCTGGATGTCAGCTCAGCTACTGCAGGACTGATGTCTAGTTTCTCTACTGCCCCCTGCTCAGGGGTCCATGGAGGAAAAGTAACCAAGTCTTTTCCAAAACTGCCACTCTGGGCACTTCACTGTGAAGGGCTGGCAGTGATCTCGCCCTCCCTTCAGGATATGCCAAATTTTGGACATTGGATTTACCAACGTCACTCACTTCACCCCAGGAGAGGCCTTGGACAGGCATCACTGGCCTTTGGTTGTTTTCAGGTCCCTGGAGTCAGTGTGACAGTAGCCTGAAAGAACAAATGGTGGAACTGGTTAAAAAAGCATCCTCCTCAAGTTCTTCCTGACTCAGATGCCAGAATGAAACAACTAAGAAATTCTTGCTAGGGTGTAACTGAAGTCGGCTTGATAGATGTCATAATTCAAAAGCCCAGGCCTGTCAGCACTTGATGAAATGCTGTCTGTGTCTTTAAAATAAACAGGAACTCTTCTGTGTTTAGTTCTTGAAGGGAAGAATTGAATACAATTAACAGTTTATGCGTTATGTGTAAACCACATGTTAACCTTTCAAACTTAAGGTTTGCAGACTTTGAACAGTTTAGAAAATTTCTTGATAAAATTATCTGCTTTCTTTCACAGTCTGTAGAATGCAGAGAGATAATTTTCTGAAGAGCACTGTTCTTTTGTTGCACACTTGAAGCCTGAGCTCTTCTGCAGCTGCAAACACACAGGACCTCTGCTTGTCAAAGCCGCTGTCCCAGGACAGCTCAGTGTTCCAGCAGCACTGTGTTCAAAGGACAGAGTCTTTTGCTGGGCTGGAGCTTCGCTTCTAGGGAAGCATGCTACCTCTTAGTAGCATGAGAAGACTTGGGGTGAAACTGTGGTCTGCTACAAACAATGCCCAAGTCAATTCAAACCCTTCAATGGATTTTGGATGGGAATCTGCATACATATAGAATGCAGCCAGAAATTATAGATGATGGAATGGAAAGCATTAAAGAAATCCCCTGACATCTGGTATTGTTAATAGTTTGCTGGCATGGTATCTTGCAGATTTCTGTACATGCTGCCTTTGAGAACAAGTTTAAGTATTGCTCTCTCCCATTATCATTAAAAGTGTGAATGTGGTTGGGAAGAAGGGTGTAACAATAATCTGTCCAAGATCAATTATGTGCAGGGAAAAAGAAAGCTCTACTTTGAAGTAACCTTGTAGCTATTATCTATTACAAAGCACAGCTTTAGCAGTTAACTGTTGACAATACTTGGTATGTAGTACTGGATACTGTTATTTTCCAGATGATATTACATGCACTGCAATTTGTTTTACTATACTTTCATCAAGTACCATTCTGAGTTAACAAAAAACAATCTGTAAACTCTCTGGCTAGTCAAAGCATAACTGTTTATAACATGGAGCAACCACGAGTAAGATTGAGTTTTATAGGCCAGCATGCAGGTCTTTTGTTTTTGATTGTGTTGATTTATTAAACCTCTTTAAGCAATTGCTTTGGAATGAAGACACTGATAAAACAGAGAGATTTCCTCAGACAAGGAGCAGTAACACTCTGCATCCTTCATTCAAGCAGAAGGTGCCTGAGGCATCTCAAAGAATATTAGAAATGTTAGTTGAATTGAGCCTTGCACTGTGCCTGGGTAATAGTGGTTAAATGAATATGGAGCTAGGATTTTGCATAACATCACAGAATAAGATGATGATGATAAGGACAACTTTACTCTTTTGATTACTCAATTAATTCAGGTTTAATAGTAGCAATATTAACAAAAGTGTAAAATTAATGAAAGCTCATTATTAATTCATCTGGTGAAATGCCAGTGCCTTTATAGAGGAAACACAGTTGTGCTGTATCTTGTTAAACATTCTGGGCCTGAATTTCCCACATGAAAGGACTACTTTCATCTTTTTAAAATAACATTACTAGGAGAAAATATACAGCTCAATTATATTACCCTCTCTTTATAGCCTCATTTAAGGCTTTGTCATGTCCTTGTCCTGTCCTTCAGGACTTTTTAGATGGCTGATTCAAACTGCAGTGCTGTTACATTTTGGATGCCTAGGTGAATATATTGGGAAACCATGTAGTTTGAGTCAAAGAGAGAATGCATCCAAAAATCTTTAATGCACACAGAAATATTGTAGGAGGTATTTAGAATACTTCTAAGATATTACAAAGCTACCAAGCGGAAAAATCTACCTGTTTCCATTGTGAAGGTTTTTTCCCACTATTCAACTGAAGCATGTATTTCAAGGTAAACTTTCCCATTAACTTGCACAAAAAATTAATGTAAAGAAACACCCTATTAGCAAGAATATAATTGGTGCAGACAAGAGTCTTCTGTGGCAAATGGTCTGTTCCTAAGCTCTGGTCTCATTTCATGCTGTATCCTGTGGTGGGCTATATGATATCTAATGGATTTTTAAAAATAAAGATATAATTAAAACAGACAAGTGCTACCCAAAAGGTATGTTATCTCGAAAACATCTGCCAACTCCTGGTATTTGAAGGACGTTCAAACCTTAGGACTTTAGCTCTCTTGATGTCCATAAGTAGTCTTCTCTGTCTTTGAACACATGAGGGCATACATTTACTTTAGCATTACTTTTGCATAGATTCAGAATCAGCTGGTAGGGTGGCTGCCATGTCCCTCTGCCAGGTCATCTGAGACTCTGACTTGTCACATTCTCCTTCCTGAAAATGAGACAGATGTAGGGCTGTGGCAAGGAGGGGCAACAGCCAGATCTTTCCTTTGTGCTCATAAAATTCTGACTGTGAATGTATGACACCTTTGAGTTTATACTTGTAGTATTATGGATTTCCTGTCATGTTCAAGTCCTAATTGGTCACCATAAGGTACTGTTTCAGATCACTCCATTTTCTTTTTGCTTAACAAGTTCCAATCCTCTTGTCCAAGGTGACAGAAGCTCACTGTCTTTGAAGGTCAGTGCTGTTCCCAGCACATCTGCTTGCAAGCTGAATGGAAATGGCCAGATGAGAAATGCCTGCAAACCCCATTTCCATGATAAATGTTCATGTTTTCCTAGTCTACTCTTTAGTTTACATTAAGTTCTCCAATATTTTTTAAAGACAACCATGCCTTTGCCCGGGTATAAATGCTGACCTTTAAATGAACGTTGGTGTCCTCTCTCTGAGCTACTTAGCTGCATCTGTTCTGTGCACCATACGAATTGAAGTCATAAAAGAAGGTAGAGGATTTGAAATAGGAATTACGGACTCAGTTTTTTGGCTGTTGTTGGGTTTTTTGCTTGACTAACTTGTATGCTGTTTCTGCTATAGCTGAGTTTTCAGAAGCAAATGTCATAAGACTTTGTTGCACCAGAATTATTTCATGAAAATTGGTAAACTCTGATGCAAAAAAGCTGTGCAAGCCCCTTGAACTATAGCTATGGTGATGGTTTTGAGTATAATAGCACATTATGAAAGGAAGGCATGTGGTCTAGTGATTAGACCAGGGCACTGGGGCTTCTCGATTCTTTTTTTAACTATTCTGCAGTCTTGCTTGAGTAGCTTTGAGCAAATCAGTTAAGCTTTTTGAAGCTCAGTTCACTCATTTGTAACGCTTCTTTAATGCCTGTGGTCTAAGGTTGCTGCATGCCACCTGCAACTGATGTTAAAAACTTAATTACTGTATATTTTTATACTGCTATTGTTAATCAGTGTGTTAAAAAAAAAAAAGGGAGAATCAAATTCTATAAATGGACAATTGGTATCAGAAAATAACATAAAATAGCATTGCAATTACAGGTAATTTAAGCAATGAATGAAGTATGGTATTAACTGCCAGACTAACAGAACTGAAGGTCTAAATCAGGAGAAACTATGGGGCTATATAGAAAAAAATTAGTTAATAGCTATTTATTACAATTTTCTTTGTACCAGTAAAACTGGTGTTGATCTCATAATTTTTTTAAATTTTAGTGCTATTCTATAGAAGTATATATTATTCCATTCCAAGGGGTACGGCAGAATTCACTGTCATGAAATATGTTTGGCTTTTCCTGTTGAAATTAAAAGCTGTTGGCATTATTTGGAGCTACTCAGCAAATCTAAGCTGCATGTGAAAAGCTCACCAAGCCATACAAAATAATTTTGGGTTTGCAAATATATTTTCTTTTGGCATTTTTCTGGCATTGCATCCTTTTTTCCTTTTTTTTTTTTCTTTTTTGGTGTTTTCTTCAAATTAGTGCATCAGGATTTTACAATGGCATCAGTGGTGTGAGATGACATGTTCATAGGGCTTGTGACTTTGTGATTCTGGTGGGCATCAGTGCAGTGAGTAGCAGCGAGAGGTATTCTCACTCCCCTTCCCTCTTGTTCCCACCCACAGCACACAGTATGCACCAGCTCTCCCATGCATGGAGCTCTTTGGTGAGCTGCTTCCACTTGCAAACCCTGCAGACAACCCTTTTCTTCCCTGCCAATTTGATTTTCATAGAATTATAGAATCATAGAATCGTAAGGGTTGGAAAGGACCTTAAGATCGTCTAGTTCCAACCCCCCTGCCATGGGCAGGGACACCTTGCCCTAAACCATGTGGCTCAAGGCTCTGTCCAGCCTGGCCTTGAACACCGCCAGGGATGGAGCATCCACAACCTCCCTGGGCAACCCATTCAAGTGCTTCACCACCCTCACTGTAAAGAACTTCTTCCTTATATCTAATCTAAACTTCCTCTGTTTAAGTTTGAACCCATTACCCCTTGTCCTACCACTACAGTCCCTAAGGAAGAGTCCCTCCCCAGCATCCTTGTAGACCCCCTTCAGATACTGGAAGGCTGCTATGAGGTCACCACGCAGCCTTCTCTTCTCCAGGCTGAACAGCCCCAACTTTCTCAGCCTGTCTTCATACGGGAGGTGCTCCAGCCCTCTTATCATCTTCGTGGCCCTCCTCTGGACTCGCTCCAACAGCTCCATGTCCTTTTTATGTTGAGGACACCAGAACTGTACGCAGTACTCCAAGTGGGGTCTCACAAGAGCAGAGTAGAGGGGCAGGATCACCTCCTTCGACCTGCTGGTCACGCTTCTTTTGATGCAGCCCAGGATACGGTTGGCTTTCTGGGCTGCCAGCGCACACTGCTGGCTCATGTTAAGCTTCTCGTCAACCAACACCCCCAAGTCCTTCTCCACAGGGCTGCTCTGAATCTCTTCTCTGCCCAACCTGTAGCAGTGCCTGGGGTTGCCCCGACCCAGGTGTAGGACCTTGCACTTGGCTTGGTTAAACTTCATAAGGTTGGCATCGGCCCACCTCACAAGCGTGTCAAGGTCCCTCTCGATGGCATCCCTTCCCTCCAGCGTATCAACCGAACCACACAGCTTGGTGTCATCGGCAAACTTGCTGAGGGCGCACTCAATCCCACTGTCCATGTCGCCGACAAAGATGTTGAACAGGACCGGTCCCAACACCGATCCCTGAGGGACACCACTCGTTACAGGTTTCCAACTGGACATCGAGCCATTTACCACAACTCTTTGCGTGCGGCCATCGAGCCAGTTTTTTATCCACCGAGTGGTCCATCTATCAAATTGATGTCTCTCCAATTTAGAGACAAGGATGTCATGTGGGACAGTGTCAAATGCCTTGCACAAGTCCAGGTAGATGACATCAACTGCTCTGCCGCTGTCCATCAGTTCCGTGGCTCCATCATAGAAGGCCACCAAATTGGTCAGGCAGGATTTCCCCTTAGTGAAGCCATGTTGGCTGTCACCAACCACCTCGCTGTTTTTCATGTGCCTTAGCATGTTTTCCAGGAGAAACTGTTCCAAGATTTTGCCAGGCACAGAGGTGAGACTGACTGGTCTGTAGTTCCCCGGGTCTTCCACCTTCCCCTTCTTGAAAATGGGGGTTATATTACCCTTCTTCCAGTCATCGGGAACTTCACCTGACTGCCAGGATTTTTCGAATATGATGGACAGTGGCTTAGCAACTTCATTCGCCAGCTCCTTCAGGACCCGTGGATGGATTTCATCAGGTCCCATGGACTTGTGCACGTTTAGGTTCTTAAGATGGTCTCGAACCTGATCCTCTCCTACAGTGGGCCTAAGGTCTTCGTTCTCACAGTCCCTGCATTTGCTTTCCAAGACTTGGGTTGTGTGGTCAGAGCATTTGCTGGTGAAGACTGAGGCAAAGAAGTCATTAAGAACCTCAGCCTTCTCCAAATCCATGGTAGCCAGTTCTCCTGATAGCTTCTGGAGAGGGCCTACATTGTCCCTAGAATTTTCTGTTACAATAGCTGACTGAAACATCATGGAGGGGTATTCGATGAATGCCAGAGTGAGAGCAAGAGAGCAGGCAGGAGCATGTGGCTGGAAGACGGGGAAGCAAGTTTGGTGGGGTGCAGAAATAAAAATGCTTTTGCGACCAGCTGGAATGACTTACTGCTGCCAGAATTGTATGTAGCTTTTCCTCTTCCAATCAGCAGTTTCTCATTTTGTGGCAGATGTCAGTGTTGACAGATTTTGGAGCCTCTCTCCTTAAGTTTGCAAAGAATTCTTCCTCCTTTTGGCATTTTGTCTTCCTTATTTGCCTTTTTTTTTTTGTCTTTCTACTGTGACCATTCAATAAAATCGTGATGCAGGTATAAATGAGCTTATTTAATAATCCCTTGCCTATAAACAAAGGCACTCTTCTCCTCCCACTTTCTTCATACCATCCATAATCTCCAGAGGGAACCCTGTGGTACACCATTTTAAGAGGGTGGTCAGCCTGCGCGTATTTGAGTGCTCCCAGATTTGCCTGTGGAAGCGGGAATGTCTGCAGTGTGGGCTCTGTTGTTCTCTCTACTTTTTAGAGACTTGTGGACACCTGCACAACATAGCATTAAAAATATTCCTGACCATTAAACATTTCTTGTCTTTTCCTACTCTGTTGGATTTAGAGCTATTTTCACTTCTTCAGTGTTTCCTACATAAACAACAGGCTAGATAATTGCTTGAGCACTGGGCTGTACTTGGCACCTTTTGCTGTCTCTTTCCACAAACACAGGTTATTCAGGTGTGACTCTACAAGAGTTGCAGAATCTGAAAGACACAGCAGCAGGGATGGAAGTTTTCTCAGAGAAATGCATGAGCTCATATGCCAAACTAATTGTTTCTATTAGAACTGCCCTTAAAAAAAAAGAATTGCTACAATGTGGTGATTTATAGGGCAAACTTTAACAGAGCATTTGGACTGTTAATATTTTATTTCTTTTAGACTTACAGAGAAGATGTAACCTCCCTGCAGAAGCCCAGGGCTGCTCTTAGGTGTTTCCAAGCTAGCCCAGCTCTCCTGAAGTCCAACTAGCAGCGCATGTGCTCCAGCCACCTGACGTGCTGCTCCAATACAACTGCTACAATCAATGTTTTGTTTTGTAAAATTTTCTTGATTTTTGGTATGTACTCGCCATGCACCTGCTTTGTAGCTCTTAATTTCTTATAGTGCTTACGCACTGCTGTCACTGTTGAACACAACAGCTAAATAGCAGGAACTATTGGATTTGTGACCCCAAAAAGAGGGTGGTAAGGCACCAGTCAGTACAGGTTGCCCAGAGAAGCTGTGGTTGCTCCATCCCCGGCAATGTTCAAGGCCATGTTGGATGGGGCTTGGAGCAACCTGGTCTGGTGGAACATGTCCCTGCCTGTGGCAGGGGGTTGGAACTGGTCCCTTCCAACCCAAACCAGTCTGTAATTCCATGATTGCCTAATGAATTACCTCAAACTACTTCAGTTTCTATGTTGATAAACTTTGCCTACCCATGTTATGCAGTTCCTGGTTCCCTGTGTGGTTTCAGGGAACGTACTTGGCTACATGCTGAAAATGTAGAAAGCTTTGTGTAGTATCTTGAAAACATAGTACCCCACATGTTCTTCATGGTATTATACAGTGACAGTTGTTTTAAAACTTACATTACTTGATTTCATATCTTAAATTGTTTCAAAGTATACTCTGAGATGTAAAATGCATGATTTTTTACAATATAAAATCTGCATGAATATTTTCCAGAGTTTTTTTTACTTCATTTTATAGGAAATCTGAAAAGTAATAGCAGCGATTTTGTATCTTGCTTTGCCACCTGAATGGATTATGAACAATATTTAGCTCTTCATTAAAAGTGTATTAAAGAAAGTCAAGGTCAGCCTGGCTGCATTCACCCTAACATAACTGTTGATTTTAAATAAAACTTAACTGTGTACAAATCAGATTATTTGTTTCCTGAAACTTAGTCTTAAGCCTATTGTATAAGTACTGCTTGACCAGCTCCACATGTGGATAGTGGTCAAACATGCAGATAGCTTGGATTTTGTGCGGGAGGGACTCCAACCATTCACATCATTTGACATATGTACATTCATTTGTGTTGACCAATGTATCATTTTCAGTGTCTTTGATTTGGAATTTATTGCTAAGAACAAAACAGAAACCTGAAGTAACAATTATGTATATATTGAAGTGGAAGAAAATGTAAAACAGCTAAATTTGACCAGTGTTTCAAATTCATGCTCTTTGATGAAAAACTGAAGGTCAGCACAAATAATCAAATGCGTATTTGTAATGACAAAAATGCTTTTATCCCTACCAAAAAACAGCTATAATTTTGAACCTATATGAGGTTTTAGTGTGTACATCTAAATCTTTTAAGAGAATTAATCTGTGTGTTTTATGTGCTGAGATCTAAAAATATGTTTATTCTACAGCTAGAATATGCCTCCACTGGAAAGAAAAAAGAGTGAGAATTTTGTGGAATTTAAATACCATTTGATTTCCTCACATAGCTTACCAGAACTTTTCATGTCCTTTTAAAGGCAATGAATTTCCTGGGGAATAATACATCTTGGATTGAACTGACCAAATGAAATATAGGACTTCAGATAAAAAACCTAAAGTCTGCCAGGAAAGAAATCAATAGAATCCTGCAGCTTTAAGGTACAATACATGCATGGGTTGAGGTGGGTTGGAAATAAAAGAAGCTGATGTGGACTTGAGTATTTCCAGAAATATCACACAATTGATGGTACCAAACAGTATGTGTAAGCTTTACTGTTTTCCCACATCACCTGTATCTCCTGTATTTAGCTCTATATGCTCCAAATAGTATGTTTTCATTGTCTTGTTCAATATTAAGATGAAGTTGATCACACGTTCTGAAATGACTAATTTACCTGGTGAATAAAGGGCTTCCTGCTGAGCAGAATTTAAGAGTTGATCATATAAGGAAAATTTTAGTCTGTTTTTATGATGTTTAGTACAACTTTAGTACAACTTGGGCCTATGGCATCATCTGCTATGTCATATAAGGCTTCCTTGGGTAGAATTCCTCATTGCCATTTCATTTTCTTATTGCTTTGCAGTGTTACTGAGTACTCGAAGATTTTAGCTAATTATTTGTCTTCAGCTGTAATGGAAATTGTAGTCCTTAGGATAAAGAAAAACCAGGTTTCTTATAATCATGCTGAATTGCTTATCTGACATGGTGAACACTTAAAAATGAGAATTCAGTAATCTAATTATAAAGGATGGTTGACTGACCTTTACTTTGGGTAACTTCAGCTACCATTGTTTTCTGTTGTGTTGCTTTATACTTTCTTTAGGAAAAGGGAATCCCCATTTGTCTGCCAAATTAACTGTACTGCTGGTTTTTTTTTTTTCCCACATCTATCTTTATTTTCTGTTCTCCAAAATTATTTTGGTAATTTCCTTTCTGCACTCTTTAGATCCTGTCAGGACCACAGCAATTGTCTCGTGTCTTACAGGCTTTAATGCATTTTTTCGAAGGGCCCCAAAATCAGTATCTACCTAACTCCTTCCCAAAGCCTCAGGAAAATACATGTGAGAAGTTCACTTCGTAATGACAACACAGTTGTGGCAATGGATTTCACGGTTTAATTAGGCTTTGTATGAAAATAGTTTTGTTTGGTTTAAACCTAGTTTTGAGAATTAGGTGGTGGGAGGAAAATCTTTTCCATGTCGTAATTAATTTTTCATATCAAAGTGGAAATTCAGCGCTGAATTTCATCTCACACTTTTTTACCTAGTGACTCAGTACCATGAGATCATTCTGTAGCTCTTCCTCCTTTGACCTTAAATTCTGTGAATGATTTATTATCAGCAACAAATTCTACCAGTTCACTGTTCACTCTTTTTCTTCCTCCTCATGTACAAACATATTGAGCAGCTTGTGTCCCAGTACATTATCCACTAATGATTTTTCTGCCATTGCAAACCCTCTCCATTTATTCTTATCTTTTGTTCCTATCATTTAAATAGATATTAATTTAGTTAGAAAAAAAAAGCAGTAGTATGTTATAGCACCTTAGTTGTTGGGGGGGAAGGGGGATTGGTTTAAGGTGCTTTAGTGAGGTAAATTGTTGAAAGGTATTTTGGAAACAACCATACACTATACCAGATAGTTCATTCTTTCTGTTTCTAGTAGCATTATGAGACATGATTTCTATGTTGCAAAGCCATGTTTTTGGTTTTGTTTTTAATTATCTATGCATCTATGAAGTCTAGGTTTTGTCTCATAATTGACAAAATATCTAGTAAGGAATTCATACCTTATTGATTCATATTTCTAGGGTGTACAAGGCAGAGGTGTTTAAATAGCAGTCACCTTTACTCTCTTCATACCTGTTGTGTTGGCCATTTCAAATGTTAGGATAAGCCACTGCAAATCATCCTAGAATTTATTATCTACCTTGCTAGAAAACAAACATACAGAATACACAATTCTATTGGTGACTTCTTTACAAAACAAATAATCATCAAAATATATATTAGGGGTTTTCAAGATTACAATTATTTTGATGCTTCAAATGGCTGTGTTCCTGTACACTACTCTTAGCTCTGTTTCATTGGATATATATCAAAAGCTTAGAAATAGAGATTTACTATGAATTTTTATTATTTATATTTTCAAATAAAAAATAAGACTGGAAGGCACTGCCTCGTTTGAAGCATGCAAATAATTCAAATTCAGTGAAATAATGAGTGCTCTTAGAGATATGTTTCTGCACTCTTTGCATATGAATTTTGACAGATGAGTTTGATACAGTCTCCATGGTTCCAGCAGTTTTATGGCATAAACTGTGCATCATGGGTTATACACTTGTGTATATAACCCATGAAGTGAAGAGCTGCACAGGACTTCAAGTAGATACTCTGAGACTAAAACCCGCTCAGCATCCTCCTTAGCTGGGGACTTCATCTTGGTATTTTGTACAAGGCTACCCCTTTTTCCTCTGTTCTGCTCCTGCTAGCAATTGGAAAAGCATTTGGTCCAATGAATATTGTTTCAAAAATCAGATGACTTTCACAGAATCAAATTTCTAAACAATTCTGGCATGCAGGGGAGAGTTCTGCTCTTTCCTCAGTTGTATTTATACAGAATGGTCACATAACCCATAAAAAATGGATTGTGTTTTTCTCTTTAGGAGAGAGTGACTTCTCTCTTTTAAAACTCATCAATCTTTGAATCTTCCCACTTCTACAAAACCCCTGTGTATCACAGTACAATCAGAGCCGCAGGGGAGTTAACTTTGTAAGAAGCAGGCGGACAGTGTAAGCGAGTGGCTGCGTGCTCTGTATTCTGCTGTTGTCCTGGCACAATGTTCCTTGCAATGCGTGGACTAAATGTCATTTCAGTTCACTGAGGACAGTGAAATACAATGTTAAAAGAGATTTCTGTCTTAGCTAACCCAATGTTTTATTTGTGGGTCAAAAAATGTTCATTTGGGTTTGAATCACTGTAATATAGGAAAGGACTGTCGTAAAAAGTGCTTTTACACTTTAAAAACTTCCTTTGGAGGATCAGAAAAGAACCCCCACGAATAAGTTGGGTGTGATTCCATAGTCTCACAGTCTGCTTTGTCCTTCTGTGCTCTCACATTACATTAATGGAAGATATATGCATATCTATGAGTTTTCAACTTATGTGAAATGAAGAAGTGTGCTCAGATAAAAAAAACTCCCCTCAAACTCTGACCAAATACCATAAGCAACAAATTGAAAAGAATATGACTCCATTATGGCATGCTATCTTGGGATTTTTCGCAAGTACTTTCCTCGCTGTGTTATGAAATATATATGTAGCATTACAAAAAAAAGATAAAGGTGAAATATCAATGAGCAGTGTATGGGATCAGGACTTCAAGTTTTTCTCACTGATGATCTGGAATTATGGAAATACACAAGACACCCAGAACATGTGTTGTCCATACAGGCAATTTTATGCTGAAATTGAAAAGTTATGTCGTCTGGCCACTAATTTTGTAAATTAGTTGTTAAATTCTTGGCAGGGACAACTGAAATCCAAACCACAAGGCTTAAAGATGGGATATGTTGGAAAATCCCCGCAGAAATCAAGATTTTAATTTTTTTTTTTTTTTCCATAGTATATACTATGCATGTGAACACTGACAGATCTGGAACAATATACACGTCTGGTGGGTAGTATTTATATGTGGTTAGACCCACCAAGCTAGAGTTACTTACTAGCAGCTAGCTGGCAGAGTCTTAGTTTTATAATAGATACATTTGTGAATGACATGAAAAATGATAGGACCAATGTTAAGCTATTGTTAATGTGCCAGTGGAACTCTACCAATTTTTAAATCAGCTGAGGATTATCCTGGTCATTTTCTGTTGTTCAATGTTTTGATGTAGTTTAGAATCCACAGGCTAAATTTTAAAACACACGATTTAACAAGAGAAAAAGGACTTGTATCCTTCAGATTAGTCAGATAAATCTGTGAAGCTGTAACTTAGATTCCATATCCTAAAATGCCATTACTCATTGTCTTCCTATATTTATCAAGTGCTATGAAATCTAGAGTACTGCTTAGGATGTGAGATGTTGCTGGGAAAAGTGATCAAAGAAACAAGAATACTGAAATGAGAAGAAATTGTTAAGATAATGTTTGGTGGTATGTAGAAGTTTATGTACATGGAAGGTGAAAATCTCTAGTGCTAATAAGCTAAAAAAATGATAGTCTTTCTGAAGCAACATACAGATTAGTTTGCTCAGTGTGGTGCTAGCAGTCTGACTTTGACTTTAACATTCATGTGTGAATTCACCACTTGATAAAAAGCAAAGCAGTGCTGGAGGAAGGGAGGGAAGCATATACAGCCTAAATACAGTGAGGAGCTTCATATTTTGATGTTAGCACCAGAAGCCTTATTTCTCAAACCAAAGTCATGTTGAGAAAACAAAATAAGAGTTGTTGCAGAAAAAAAGTTGAGGCCCAAACAAAGTATAATTAAGCTGTAACTTACAGCATATACAGCATGTGTATGGCCTTGGATACCTCCTGAAACACAACACAACTTAGGCTAGAAAGAAGATGGAAAGCGGGGATCTAGTATTTACTCCTTCGTATAACCCTGGGACTGGAAGATACTCCATGATAGGATCAGATGAGCAGAAATAAGGCAAAGGAAAACAGAGAAGGACATGCTTTGCCTTGCTACAATGTGTTGTAGAGTTCAGGAGATTTTGAAAGAGAGTTAGATAAATGTGTGTGATGTGCCAGAGGAAACAGAAAACCTGGCTCTGATGTTGGAGATCAACAGGCCATGCAGTGCAGGAAGCCAGCAGGCATTCCTAACAGAATAGTCAGACTCCATCTGAGCTCTTTCCTCCTTCTCATTTTTCTGGTAACCCTATACTGATATCCCTCAAACATGGTAGGGACATGTTTGTAGTAGCTAGTAGCTAGACAGGCATTTTCAAGAGCCAGTATGACCTAGCTAACCAGCTGAGGGTTTATGCTATGTTAGATCAACCTGGCAATTGCTGTTTCTTTAAGTCTCGTGTTCCCCAGTATCTTCCTGCCTGCCCAAAAGCCTTCAGCATCACCAGTGGTCATTGGGAGACATTTGGCGGCCCCATTGTTTCTGTATGACCAGTTGCCTATATGTTGATCTAGACAAAATGACAGTCCATGCCATTATCATCTACATACGATGCAGGACACGTGGTGAAAGCATTTATTAAAGTGTCCAGGGTGCTTGGTTTGGAGACTTGCTTACATGAGGAATACTTTTTATCCTAAATCACACTTAGAGCAAATTAAGGTAAAATGTTAGCAAAGACATACCTCACAGTGAGGTCTGCTGTGTTTATGGGAGTTTTGCTGTTCAGCTGCAGCATAGCCAGGATGCTACGTTGCCCTGCTGCAGAGGACAGGTAAGATCCATCAACCATTCCTCACTATGAGGTATTTGTGAGAAAAAAGATGAGATGGAGCTTGAAGCTTGCATGTCAGGAAATTCAGAGTGAGTGAGCAAACATGCCCAAAAAGTGGGGAAGCTGATACCTCTTAAGCTGCATTCCCTTCCCTACCTCTTCACTAGGACACTGTTCTTCAGATCTGATCCTGCACCACTGCACCAACAGTTTCTGGGTTTTTTCTCACCAGCAGGACAAAGGAAAGCACAGATTCAGATTAATAGAACATGTATTTTTTGCTTACAGGTAAGGCAGATGACAGGACTTCAAGGTCTTGCCCAAAGTTTTCTTGAAATCACTGCAAAAAATGACACTAATTTAAATAAGCTTTAGCTAGAGTCAAACACTTCTGCATCCTAGATTCATGTGTCATACAGGAGAGAGACACTATAAACTGGGAGTCAAGACAATCCCCTAAACATCCTTCACATATAAGGAAGGATTATTTTTTGAAGGCATATTGGTAAAATTAATAATGCATATAAAAATCAGTCATATTTCTGAGGTTTAGTACCAGCTTTTTACACTTTTATTTGATATTACTCTTTTTAGAAGAAATGAGCTTATACAATGCCACTTAAAATCATGTGAGAGTACAGTTCTAATAAATCTGCCTTTTGATTGTAGAAATGAGATGGAGACGTCTCTGGAGCCGCAATTTAATTTCAACTGACATCACTGACATTTGCAATTTTAAGGACTGAGCATCTGCTTTTTCCATGGGAAAAATCTTCCTTTGGAGAAGCTAAGAGGGCTTGGCCCTAGTGAGCTTTCTGACTTATGTTGCTGCTTACCCAATCTTCTGATGTTTATACTTATCTTACAGAACTACAGAAAAGTCCTCCTGCATCATTTTGTTTTGGTTTCTGTCTTTTAGACGTGATATGAAGCAAAAAGAGGCTACCCACTTAAATAGGAGTGTCTAGTTCTTATCAGACTAGACTTTATCATAGGGTATGTGTTCCTATTAAACCAATGTGAAGACTAAGCACAGATCTTTAACCAGGTATGGTAAATCTTGACTGATAATCAAAATAATCAATTGGTAATCAACTGATTCCATTTAGCTATATAAATACTCAAGACACTCGGTGTAATTATGAGTCATTATTCATATTCACAAATAAAGGACTAGAAGAGGTAAATACTTTGCTTTATTGTGCAGCATGTTCCTTGCAGAACGAAGATAGGAGCTCAGACCACCCATCTTCCAGAGTCACTTTAGAACATTAGTCCCTGATTTATGTTTAAAATTAAGATTATAAAAAATTCTTTCTGAGAAAATAAAGCATAATGTCAAGCACATCTATCAGTTTAATCTTCTACTGCTTGAGTTTGCATTATTAGAATGAAGCAACTTCTCTGTGTTTACTGCAAATCATATTTCTGCATTCCTTTCTAGCCTCACAAATGCTATAATTGACCTTTAGAGGAACTGAAAGGCTCCTTATTTTTTCAAGCACCAGCTTGTGCATCTGGGTTTTGCTGCATCAGCTGACAGTGTTTATAACATTAAATCTTTTCACAGACCTTAATTTTTCATATTTGTGATGTTGTTTCAGATATCATTACCACATTAAACTTCATTTAGTGTTTGTTGACTAAATGAGAGAAAAAGTCATCTTTATGAATAAATTTCACTCTGTGGTAATTTTATTATCTCAGCATTTAAGTAGTTAATATCATTACAGTTCACTGTATTTGGATAAATTTTCAGTCTTTCCTCCAAACTGAATAAATTTTTTTTGACCTATAAACCAATATTAAAAAAAATCATAGTGGTCATTAGAGTTTTAGCAGTGATGAAGACAACTCATGCAACTATCCTATTTTTTCATTGCTTGGAATGCAAAACAGAACGAACCATCTCCAGTATAGTTTGTTTATATTCATATGAAAATAACCAATGTATTACTATTGATACAATTTCAGATTTGTTAAGGGGTGCTTAACGATGCTCTTTGAGTGCTCAAATGTTGACTTTTTTTTCATGCTGAAAACTTTCATCTTACCTAGACTAGTTTCGTGATCTGTAGGCATATTTTATATCTAGACATTTCCATCTATTTGTAGGTTTTATTATTTATTTATTTAGGATTTAGGTTTTATTATTAATGTAACTATTCTTCATGGCAGCAACAAAGCTGTTGAGCTGATATTGAATTCAGAGTCATTATTAGCTTTATTTTTTATGTTTAATGATATTATCTCTAAAATGTTGTGAGCTTAATGTCAAACCTATGCAAAAAATGAAACTAGAAGTTATCCTAGGATAAAAGATTTTACTCTGAAGAATTTCTATTATGATTTGTTGGGGATGAAAATAATACATCCTGGTTATCCTAAATTTGCGGGTGTGAAGATAAACTTAGTTTCGATGAAGAGGGATTTTGTTGTGAAACAAATGACTATGGCTCTGTGATGACCCAGGCAGAGAGATAGTAAGTTTTTACATGGTTGAATTAAAATTATAAATTTTAAAGCTTATGTTAAAATAATTATGCAAAATCAGAATGTCCAAAATTTAAGAAAATGTGCTTCTAAAGTTGACTGTGAGAAAAAAGTTCCTTCTCTGTGAGATGAACCTTAATTGCACACAAGGCAACATTTTTGACTACATGGGTGAAAAAATATGTGCTATGCAATTGTTGATTCCACCATAACAGATGCAGAAGATGCTCTTTCAGATTCTACAAGCACCTCTAAAGTTGCCATTCCCAAGCTTTCAGGCACTTGGCTTTCCAAGTACAATAAAGTTGTTCAATAAAGTTTTTTGTGATGTTTAATTGTAGGCATGTGTCAAATGCCATCCTTACACTAATTTTTATCAGCTACTTGAAAAGTATTTCCGGATGTCAGATGTACTGTGAGAAATATAGGCTGTGTGACTCTAAATTTTGTGAGACTTTAAATGAAGGCAAACTGCATAAACTGTAAAAAGAATCAAAAAGACTAACACAGGTGTATTTCTAAAAGGCATCAATTTTACTAGAGCATCTGCTGCTTCTTGTGGTACTCCATTTCAACACTTATTCATTCAGGATAAGAAAATAACTTGGGAACTGATGCACTTTGATATTTTTTTTTTTTAATCTGAAATATGGTCAAGGACCTCTCCAGAGCTGAATTTGGGTTGTTCTCTCTACTTGTTTCTATATCTGTCACATCTGAAATGATTTTTCTTTATTTTTTAGCTTCAGAAATTCCCAGAAGGACTGTAAGCCCTTAGCACTACTGTGTTGAAAGATTCTCTCTTTTCAGTTTTTAAGTTGGTATGACAAATATAACTGGAACTGTTGGAGCTATGTGGTGAAGTAGGATCATGCTGTCAGAGCTTACCACTGAGGAACAGAAGGGAAGGAAATGATGAGAAAATGAGCTGTGGCGGAATTCAGCATTTATGGCTTTTGCTTTTTTCTTATATTTTTGTCTTTAGCATTTTAGAAGGCCACTGAGTTTCCTATTAATTTGCTCCACTTTCAGGTGGTCAGATGGTACTGTCACTAAAGGACAAAAAATAACTGGTCTTATCATCAGCAGAAACCGAGCTGAAACACAGGTCAAAGTTCAATTTTTAGCTTTATCTGCTGGAATACAGGACTGAAAAATTGAAAGATAGCAGAGCTTATGGCTAGTAAAAGGAAGAAAATTATAGCAATTGCACCTGGTGGGTCATTTCAAAGCTTTCCAGTCTTTAGTTTATAAGTGTGAAGGACTTAAAACCATTGTGTTTCAGGGGAAAGCAGAACTAGGATTGTTTTTAGAGCTGGATTTGGTCAATAATGAAAATAGTTTTGTATAATACCCTCAAAGATACCCACTTTGAGATCTTAAAAACTGATTCTATGAGACAGTACATTAAAGTGCTCTCTTTAATTAACTGTCTGCTCTTATTGCAAACTGCTGCTGCGGTAAGCCTGTGGAGGGAGATTTTCTCTAAGACAGTGTTGCATTGCTCCAGCAATGTTTCCTGACTGGAGGACTGCTTAGGAACTCAGGACCGTATGCAGGGACAGGCTGTGCTACAGCAGCTTTGCCTACAGAGCAGTGTACCTCTGAGATAAGGGACCTTTTTTACGTATATCTTTCTTGTCTCTCTGCAAATTGAAGAAATATTTCTAATGGAAAGGCAGCATTTGGAAGAAGCAACAGCTTTTGCACTGTAACAGGTTGTGCAAATCTGATTTAGTTTGAGGAATCTGAATATCTGTCCTCAAGGAAGCCTTGGGGCTGCTTTGAACACTTTCAGGACGAGTTTAAAGCTAAATTGGTCCCCCATTTCTCCTAAACCATGTCTTCTATAACACTTGTTACCCAAGGTGAAAAACATGTGTAAAACTCCTGACAAAAATCAGGACCGGGAACAAGTACTGGTCTTATGTAACTTCTTCTTACATTGTTCAGATGGTGTTGGAAAATCCATGTAATAGTTCAAATATTAATTCATTGGAATTAAGATTATTTGGTTACTTAACATTTTGTGAATATTTAAACTTAATAGGGCACATGATATTAAAAAAAACTCATCAGGAATAATTAAATACATAATCCCATAATGTATTTCTGTGAATCCCCATGAGATTCCTTTGGGAAATCTGGGATACTCTCCCACACCAAATTTCTGTGTTATGGTGGCTATAAAAGGTCGTGTTTTCTGACCGAGGTAGTGTAAAAATGAAATAAGGGGCCTTGTCTTTGAATTATGGGATCATAAAATAAACTATCCAGAGAAACAGCAAGATTCTTATAATCTTTCACAGCACCCCATGAATACTGGAGTCAATCTGTGGGTTGGATGTGTGTGTGTTTGTTTATTTGTTTAATTTTATTTGCTTAGTGAAATAGTTGGATAAAGAAGAAAATATTGAAGTTGGTAAATCTGTATCAAAACAAATGAGATCCAATGCAAACCTGATTTCCCAGTGATAAATAAACTCGGAGCTCCCTCTAGTGAGATTTAAAAAAACAATGACATGGTCTTTTTTCTCTGAAATCTTGTTAAAGAAAAATCAAACATTCCATTAGTCCATCAAGCAAAAATTATTAAACACATGTAGATAATTAATCTAAGTAACTTAGGAGGTGCAAAAATGTGGGAACATTTACTCTGTAGTTCCCTGTTTCTCACCCTCAAAATGTTGTAACTGATTTCCAGTCAGTGTGTCTCACTCTTTCTTTTCTCTTTGACTGCTTCCATTGACTATTTATAAAAAAGTTCCATAGGTCAGGTTCAGCTTGTGAATCATAAGCATTTCTTTTTTCCTCTTCCGAGGTGCAGTATCTCAGTGATTTGAGCCTGTACACTTGCCAGATGTGTTTTCTCATGAGTTTTCTCTTATTTCATGCTGCACATCATTAGCATATGAAATGCCTTTCCTGTGATATTTTGGCACTTCAAGGACTGATTTCAGTCAGAAAATGAAGAAGCATTGACAACTGTGATGATGAATTGTCAAGGAGTGCTTCAATGAGGTTAATTTTGGTTTTGTTTTGAGAAATGTGGGGAAGAGAAGGCTCAGATCAACAGCTGATGTAAATAAACTCTATTTTAGGCCCAAATCAGATCTGTCCCAAGTCATTTAACAGGAAGCAGTATCCAGTCTGCCTGTATCTAGTCCTTTTTCTCACTCTGTCAATGCCCAAAGAGCCCAAACAAAATTAGACACTCGCTATGATAGGAAAGGCTTGTACATTTTGTATGAGAAATAGCCAGTCCTCCAAAGTCCTCATGAGCTAAATATAACATAGATAAGGCCTAGGGGAAAGTGTTTTTATCCCATTTGATAAGGAAAAAAAATGGTTCTACTTCCATAAAGGAATCAAGGGTTTGTCCTCACTATTGAGTAGCGGTACATATGGGCTCACCTCACCTAGCTCTGAGCTTCCTTGCCTGAAATAATAAAACCTCCTGAGAGCAAGGGAATCTCCATTTGGGTACGGTCATCTGCCAAAGTCTACTGCACCACAGCAGGCTTTTGTTTTGCTGCCTCAGAAATAGATGAATCAAGGTGGTTACTGACTGCATCTGACTTAGATGCCCCTTTCAGCTAAAAGGCATTTCCAGTTTTTATACTGCCAACCATTTGTAGCCCCAGCTTAAGGCTAAATCCAGACAAGCTTATGTTCAGCTCTGCTGACTGTAGGCTTTGATCAAGCTGGGATTCATTAAGCATGCTTCTCCTACTCAAAAACCTCAGTGCAGACTTTGTTAGGAAAGTTCAGAATTTAATTGCAGCTAGTAAATGTCATTCAGCGCTGAAACTGCATAAGCAAACACCTTCTAGGGTTTATGTTTAAAATGAATTACAAAAAACTTTGGATTGACTGAGTGCCTGTGTCAAGTTAACTGTTATAGAGGGACAGCAGGTGTTGTTTCTTTTCAGTAAGATTTTTAAAAATGAAAATAGTATGTTAATTTCTTCTCTACAGGATGTTCTCTCTTATCTACCCCTAGTTAGCTTCATGAAGGTAGTCAGCATTGACTGTATTATGAACTGATGCTTTCCAAGAGTCATTTCAACTTGAACTGATTTATATGGCTCCCTAATCATACCTCATCTCTGCAGGATAAACAGAGCAGTGCAGCTCGGCCAGGTTCATCTTTGACCCCAATGTATCTTTATGTCAGAGAAATGGAAATACGTGTTTCAGTAGCTATTTCTCCTAAATATGTTGCAGTACCAGATTATTTCTTTTAGGGAATTTTTGTTTGGATATCTGCAGAAAAGCTTTGGCACTCCTTTGTTTTCTATGTGGCCAGGAGATACATCTGACTAAATCAAGATTATTTAGCCTTCAGTATGTGATGCTTCATAGGCTCCTTCTTCTTTCTTAGTCTGCATATACTCTTGGAAAGACATCTATGAAGCTGATGGTTTTATGATATGTTTCCCTTAAGAAGCATATAGCACTTAGAATGAAACTTGGCCTTTGACTTATCTTCTTTGTCAGAAGTTCATTGTTAAGATTGTTTGTTTCTTGCCTGAGCATTTGAAATGAAATCTTTTTTAGTGGGCATTTCCCAAATGCTGTTGGTGAAGGAATCTATGAAGAACTGGTGCTGACTGGGAAAATAAACTATTGTATTATGAATAGTTGTCAGAACTGTATCCTACTGACATCTTTCCAAAGGCCTCTCTGAGGATCCTTTCTATCAGGTCATGACATTCAAACGCTAGTATTTCTAACTGCTATTTTGGTGTCCTGTCCAAAGAGTTTGTAGGAACTGTGCTGCTGCAAGCTATCTCTTCAATTTATTCAATGAGGAATAAATAAGCCTGTGTTATCTAAATAGAAAAATGTACAGAAATTTTGGGGAAAAGATTCTCAGCAGTTTTCTTCCATGCTGTGGTTCTATCTCCTGTATAATGGAGCAATGGTATGTTACTTAGGGAGGTAAAAAGATAGAAAGGATTAAACATGGTTTTGAAATCTATTTATATATATCTAAAATACTGTCTTTCAATATCTTTCTGCACAAAAACAGCTTTCTGGCAGATCTCCCATGTGAATGGCCTTTGGACAGCTTTAGGTGACATACGTCAGTTTACTAGTGTTGGAATCAGAATTGGAAAATACACAAAAGTGATGTCTGTCGCTCACATCTGGAGTTGAAGCTTTCATACATTTTACAATGACAGAGTTAATCTGTTGACTCCTGAGAAGCTGAATCACCGTTATTGAAATTAAGACTTTTTCTTTCTACTTTGGATACCACGAGGAAATATGTTGTTGTTGACAAGCCAAATATCCTGCTAACCAGTGGCAGCAATTTTACCCACAGTAACATAAAACCATGAAGAGGACCCAATGCTTTCCATTAGCACCAGCGAGGGTAGAACTATTAATAATCATTTGATGTTTTGATCTGCTGCTGTAAATTTTGTGAAAGAAAGCTACTCTAAAACTTTCCTTATGTGCTTATTGGCTAAAGAAATCAGAGGCTAGTAAAATTATGATCAGACAATCGTGCAATCAAAAAGAACATGCACAGAGTACAGAAGATCAACAGTTGTCTTTAAGTGCAATTGAACTTGGACATAAAGTAAAATTAAAATGTGCTTCTATTTCCAATTAATAAAGAAAGGAGACCATTTAAGTTGATACTGTTGAAGGGACAGTAAACATGAGGAAAACACAAAAGCGTGCTGAAGAGCCATTCCTTTCCTCTGAATCCAGAGTCTCACAATTTTCCATCCAGCTGATTGGAGAGCAATAGGAATCACTTGGCCTTGAGGCAAGATAACTCTCAAATAGTTATAATTCAGCTGTTCCAGCCAGTCTTGTTAATTTCTAACAACTACTGGCTTGCATGAGCCAGTTTTAAAACTTATACTGTTCCCTGGAAATTCATTCTGAAACAACCATTATGCTCACATTTTACTTAAACAATTTTTCTTTTACTAGAAGTGGGTTTCATTTTTCTTCATTTTCATACCATTAGCGTACGTGTGGAGAATAGATTCAATTACGCTTTTGGGTGTCTGTTTTCGGATTGAAGTTGTAATTGTGATAATGGATATTATCAGTCTCTTCAATTAGTTTCAACGCTTCTAAAAAACTATCCAAATGAACATGTGGGAAGATTTACTGCAAACTGAAGTGTAACATACCCGGATCAAGAATGGTACATCTAACAGTAAACATCTTTTACTTTTCTTTCTGTTCTTTGACATCATCAGTTTTGACTGTATCACCTGGGCAGATCTTCTACAGATTCACACACAGAAGTGAAACTTGTATGGCTGAAAAGAATCTCATGGTATTTAGGATATTATAGCTTCTTATTCTAATTCATGTCACAGGCTCTCTGGTTTGCCAGGATGCCAGCAGCCCCACTGCTGTTGTTCTGCCCCATGTAGAATGATTAAAATTTGATGATCTTTATACTAACACTGTAGCAATTAGGGGAGTATGCCATTTCTAAAGGAACTAGAATTTATTATTTATTCTAATAAAACATGCTAAGGTTGTATCTTTGTAGCTTTCATCATGCTAGGGTGATGATGTGTTTCATCAATCTCAAAGCACGTAGAGGAGCACGTGCTTTTGGTAAACCTGACTGCTTCTCCTGGGAGTTCACCTGAGTTTCTAATGTTAGATAGAAGTGCTAAAAAACCATGTAGATGAAGCCCTCAGTGACATGGTTCAGAAGTGAACTTGGCAGTCCTGGGGTAAAGGTTGGACTTGGTGATCTTAAAGGTCTTTTCCAACATAGTTGATTATATCATTTTATGTGCAAACATGCATGCTGTGTGCACACGCATTTATATATGTATATAGTCCTTAAAAAATTTCCCTTGGTGAAAAATTTCCTTTGTCTTCTTTCTGTCTGTTCACACTGACAGCATAAACCATGATACTCATTTCTCTTGGAGTAAATGATTGCAAAATATCTCTAAAAGACTCATATTAACAACTTTTCAAATGATTTTGTAGAAGTGAAATCTTCATGTGGAAAAGGTTAAAAACCCAAAACCTTTTAAATGGTCTCTATGTAAATGTGTGTATTTATTACAGATAGCCATGGGCTTTTCCTTTTTCCTTTGAGCTGACTCTTCAGTGGGATTGATCCATGCAGTCAGTCAATCTGTACCCCATGATTACAATACCAGGGCTTTTGTTTCTTCTTTTTGAACAGTTTCGTGTACTAAAGAGTAGGGGAACAAGGGAGAAAAATATTTGTGGAGGATGTTTTGTAATTTGATACACCTTTAGTCTCTCCAAATGTAAATACTTTTGAGGTGGTTAATTTCAAGAGTTCCCAGTAGACATTGAACTGTTCTTGTATTTCCCAACACTGTCTTCATCTGACTAATGACAAATAAAGATCCAGTGTTTGGGAGCAGCTGTAGACATACACATTTTAATAAATATTTAAAAAAACCAGGATGGGCACAAACCAAAAGGAACAATTTAAATATATCTTCTTATCATTTTTATGCAATGGTGCTATGGATTTCATAACCTTTTAAGAGATGGTGCAGCTGCATACCAGAATGTGTCAAGAAAAGAAATGTCTGGAATTGCTGCCTTTTAAAAGGATTTCTGGATGAGAGAATCTGCAGTGTAGGAAATCTACTGCATTGGAAAGTGTCTATGCTGTGACAAAAATGAAATATTTAATTTTGGAAATTGGAAAATAGATGTCATCTTACTTTTAGGAGCTGCATAGAAGGTTGATTTAAATGGCTGGCTTGGCACCACAGAAAACTTGTAAGGGGAAAGAGGGGTATTCTCCAGTACTATATGTATTTCCACAGCTAGATTTTTAGACCCCTAATATCCTTTTCTTTCTCCCACTTTCATTATTGTTTATCAATTTCTGTAATAAAGAAAGACAAAACTTTGTTATTGTACAATCCCAATTCAGCTCTAGAGAAGATGAAGCCTAGGAACACGATTCCCATTTCTCTGCTACTGGTGACTTTCACTAACTAAATTGTATATAATCCCTTTTTAATTTAGGTCTGATCACCTTTATTTTTCTCTAGATACTGGCATTGTAGATGTTCAACTAGTTCTATACAACCTCAGTGTAAACCTTTGCCCCTACTGCAGTTTTTCCTTATTGTCCTTCTTATGAAGCTAGGTTTGAGTTTATGAAACCACAGTCTATGAAAACTCCTTTTCCCTTTTGTATTGCTCTAATCTTTCAAAAGAGTTTTAACTTAATGCACTCTTCACAAAGGAACAGGCTATTTGCCCATGGCTTTGTTTCAGTAGTCAGATTATGCCATGTTTTCCAGTTATTCAAAATATTAAGCATATAGAGAGCAATAAAGTCTATAAAAACATTTTACCTGCCTTTCATTTATATATATATGAAAAAATGTTGTTTTCAAGTCTATTTTCTGAAGTATTTAATTTCTTCTTCACACTTTTTTTCTATTTAATGTCATACAGTTTCCACATCCTACCTTTATTTTCTTTAATCTTAGTAAATAACCTGTGTATTTGGAGTCTGCCTCGATTCCCTAGATTTACAGGATATAAGGGACTTGCATGTGTTTGCGTGTCAGTGAGTGCGTAATCAACTTCTGCTAGTAATTACAAAAGATATTCAGGTAATTTACTTTTCTTTTGCTCTCCAAACACTGCTTCAGCAAAGCAGGTCATGGGCTGGGAAAAGAAAAATGTAGAACCTGTTGCAGCTGTCTGTGATAGGAGGGAGACAACCCTGACCTTAAAAGATTCATTAAGTGCTACATCTCAGAGCATATAGCAGAGTGTAAACCTCACAGATTCCAGATGTCTCCTGTCTATTAGATGTTTTATTTTTCTCTCCTGTTCTAAGAGGCACTGGTTCCCATAAATTATGAAGTGTTTATTATAACAGCAGTTTTCACCCAGCTGAAATCACATGACATGAAATACCTTCTCATGTGGTCACGTAAATATTGAATTCATGTGAAACGGGCTTGGGCAGAACAGAGATTTGAATTATTTGTTATACCTTCTAGAAGAGCAATCATCGTGAGACTCATGGCTGTTTGGTGTCCGTAGATGCAGTTCCATTAATAACGAGGGAAAAAGGGGAAGAAAACCTGGGACTGAATGCCCAGGTGTGTGTAGGACACAGACAGATGGGTCCAGGGCAAGGAATGCATGGAAATAAACCATTTGAGTTTCTTTGAAAATTATAATATCTTGTACCTCTCTCATTTCACTGTTTGTTAAAATAGAATTATACAATTGTTTAGGTTGAAAAAGACCTTTATGATCATCGAGTTCAATTTTTTCCCCAGGACTGCCAAGACCACCACTAAACCATGTCACTGAGGGCATTATTTACAGAGTCTGTGAGCACTTCTAGGGACCTGGACTTCCACCACTTGACCTGGGCAGCCTGTCCCAATACCTGATCACCCTTTGGGGGAAGAAAGTTTTCCTAATATCCAGTCTAAACCTCCCCTGGCACAGCTCAAGTCCATTACCATCACTTGTTACTTAGGAAAAGAGACCAGCCACCTCCTGGCTCCATCCTCCTTTCAGGTAGTTGTAGAGAGTGGTAATGTCCCCCTGAGCCTTCGCTTCTCTAGACTAAACAACAACCCCTGTTCCCTCAGCCATTCCTCATCAGATTTGTGCTCCAGGCCCTTATAGAGATAACCTTAGCACTGTTGATCCCTAGCAGATAAAATTCATGAATCGTGGTGGTACGTGTTTTTTAAGTTGTTCTTTGCAATGACCTGGCACTGGATTAGTTTCATTCCTCTTAGTTGTGATTCCTGGTTTCAGCAGCTTCTGTTTCACAAAAAAAAAAAAACAAAAACAAAAAAACAAACAAACAAACCCCCCCCCCCAAAAAAAAAAAAAGAGAGAAAAAGCCCAAAACAAAACCAACCAACCAAAACCCCTGAGATCTTCACCTACTGTTATCTCTTTCAAAATACAAAGCTGTGGTTGAAAACCAAGAACTAATAACAGTGAATGGTTCAGTATTTTTTAAATGAGGCCAGGTAGGAAAACAGAAGCAAGGCTCCTTTGTGGAGGGTGGAGTAGTTCCTACCAGCCCCCCCTGCCTTCTGCAAGTGATGGTCAACTTTGAGCCCACCTAGCAGTAGGAAAATCTATGTCCATGTTATTGCCATGCTACCCCTGTAATCCATTTGGTCCTCTCCTTCCAGGCTTGTAAGGGAGGCTATGCCAATATACTTTGTAAGCTGTTTCAAGTCCTGTGTCTTACCTGCTTTTGATCTCTGTGCATGAAATGCTCTCAGTGCTGAGCTGATAAAGCTGCATGACCACAGAGGGAGTGTGAGCTATCCCTGGAAAGGAGGAAGTGCAGTAGCTGTCTGCTGTTCTCTGGGAGTGGGATCATCTTATTTTTATCACTCATACTTGAGCCTGTTTATAGCGAAAGGAGGACCCCATGGCACAAATAGACAAATAATTAAGTGATTTATCTGAAATAAATCTAAGGGTCTTTGGGAAGCTGCAGCATGCTTCCTCTTCCTGATGCCTCTTCTTCCAAGATCTGCACCTCAGACAAAAGCAGTGGTACAAAAATGACAAGTACCTTGTATTCAAAGTACCTCGTATTCAAAGAGACAACGATTGCAGGGAAGGATCAGTGAGCATTTTCCTCCCACCATGTTTGAGCATTTGTTTTTCACATTTTATTTCTTCAGTACTAACAGAAGGACAGGAGTGAAAGCTAGGGAAAAGGTTCAACCATCCAAGCCCACATTCCTCATTCACGTCCTGTTCTCATCTGCTGCTCTTTTCTGCAAGCACAGGCTCCTTTTTGCAGCCTAAACAGTTTCCCTGCTGCAACTCCTTTCCTATGGAACAATTCATCCACACCAAGATTAACTGATTTATGTTATTACCATTTTTCCTGCCACATGCCACCAGGGTGGTCCTCCCTTTTAAGTCCAAGAAAGAGGTCCAGATACATAATGCTTGTAGCAATAGGGATTGTCTTTATTTGTGTACATTCCTAACAGGATAGACAGTTTACAGAGAGTATGCAGTAATTTTTCTTTGGGGGGAAGGAGAAAAAAAAGGGTGACAGAGCCATAATTTTTTAAAGGAACAGTGAAAAGCACTAAACCATTCTTGACAACACTAGTTGTGAAGCTAGATTAGTTTTTCTTAACTTACCCAGGTTTTGCAATATTTTGCTTAGAACATGAAAACATCTATATACTTGGTTTATGCATATTTTTTAATTTGTCGTTTTCCATTTAAGTTTTCCATAAGCCGTCAGCAAACAGGAAATGGATTTATAATCTTTATTATCTCTACATTTTACTTTTAACCTGATTTCTTATACAATTTACTTCCGGCTTTCTTGGAAGGTGGTTATCTTGCAACCTCCTAAGCTTAAAGCACCAGCTGATCTTTAGCAGGTTCTATTTCCTCTGCTTCTCACCCTCTCTACCACAGATACGTGATTTGTTCCTGCTGTTGCTTACTGTGCTAGTATTATTATATAGTTATGTGCTAGTACTGTTATATTATTATGATATGATTATCACTGGTATAAATTTGCCCTAGTCAAAAGGGAATCTCTTTTTTGCAATATCCAGAATTTAGTTTAATTCTACAATGCCAAAAAATTCTACTTTATTCTTTTCTTGGAGACTGAATGACTGAAAAGCAGATATCTTCAGAATAAATAAGTATCTGCTTACCATTACTATTTTTTGTAATGAATGTTTCTTTTCAGACTAGTTTTATGTTGTTGTTATGTTTGATTTAGGCTGGTTTTTTCATATTTATTTTAAGTTTTCAAATTTTCATTTTATCTCTGTACCTGAGGAGACTGGGCCTAAATGTAAAATGCGTGGTGTTACAGTACCATAAGCTCTAGTATTTTCAGTGTCTCACTGGACAATAAACCTCCAGTTTTATTTACTCTAATCCTAAAGCTGTTTAAGTATTCAAAGTCCCCATCAATTTAACGACTAAGTACTACTCAGTGCAAAATAACCCGGCACTATTTACATTGGCCAGTGGATGTCACTGTTACAATGCAAATATAGCTAAAAATAGCCATGGATAACTTTGAATAGTGATATCGATGAATTAAAACAAATAAAAAGCACATGTTTCATATGAAGCCGTTATTGTCATCTTCAAAGCCGGGGATTAAAAAAATCAGCAATTAAGCTATTGCACCTAGGGATTGGGATAGGATTATTTACTCTGGTTTGTAGACTTTTGGTGCACCCACGTCCTGCTGCTCAGGGCTGCTGGACATAAGGTGGAAACAGTCTGTGGCTGAGGGAGCAGCTGTGGTAATCTTATTCGTATAACTCCACCGTTTTAGGGTGGTGAGGCACTGGCACAGGTTGCCCAGAGAAGCTGTGGCTGCCTCATTCCTGGCAGTGTTCAAGGCCAGGCTGGACACAGGGGCTTGGAGCAACATGGTCTGGTGGAAGGTGTCCCTGCCTGTGGCAGGGGTTGGAACTGGATGAGCTTTCAGGTCCCTTCCTATATGTACACACACACATATGTGTGTATATAAAAAGGTATGGATTTGTCTCAACTCCATGACTCACAACGTTTTATACTTGGTGATGAAGAATTGGCAAAGAGTGGTCAGAAAAAAGCATGAAGATTACTTTTCACCCTTCTTCCTTCCTCACCTCCACCTGCCTTTCTCAAAAGAATCTTAACTCTTTACACAATCCCCCACTACACCCTATAGCACACTCTACTAAAGCCTTCTGTGTTTCTGTGATTCTTTTACTGGAAAAAATAATGAGAAACACCCGTATGCATATTCGTATGTATCTATTTGTGTAAATAGGTGTATACATAGAGATACAGATATACAGAGCTCGACTTGCTGACAATTTGCAGAGGCAGCCTGAGTTATTCTATCAAAGCTGAGCTGATGGATTCCTCTAAGCTGTTACTGACCACAGGTTTTGAGGGCATAAAGTTTCCCAGGTAACACTGTTGAATTGACCTTTATTTGACTCATAACAACATTAACAGCAGCAACATGGAAAACATGGGTTTTTTCATGTGGGATATTTGTTTAAAGCTAAAATTGCTAATGACATGCCCTATCTCCCTTAAAATGCTCAGTTTGCAGTGGTCATGCTTCCTCTCCAATAAGCATATCACCATTTGCTGTCTTAGGTTCCAGCACATCTTGCTTCAGTCACACTCATTAACTAACTGAGCTACAAGCTTAGATTTTGCCAGTAATGTAGCAAAATATTTTGCTGAAGTAGTTAAAAATAAAATGCTGCTTCTCTGAAGCTTAAAATAAATGGTAGAATGGCTGACACCTACCTACCTGCTGGCTTCTCCCATGTGCATACAGGTTGAGGGAAGTGGCATATTTGTCAGGTTATCCTCTTTTTCTCTACATATGTTGTATTGGGAACCTATCCTTGAGTGTTCTGCTATACTGTTTTGGGGAACTGAAGGATCTGGTTCCAGTGACACAGTGTATGCTTGCAACTGTGCAACTTCTCATAGAATCACAGAATGGTTAAGGTTGAAGGGACCTTAAAAATCATCTAGTTCCAACCTCCTGCCACAGGCAGGGACACCTTCCACTAGACCATGTTGCTCCAAGCCCCATCCAACCTGGCCTTGAACACTGCCAGGGATGGGGCAGCCACAGCTTCCCTGGGCAACCTGTGCCCGCACCTCAGCACCGTCACAGGAAAGAACTTCTTCCTGAGATCTCATCTCAATCTTCCCTCTGTCAGTTTAAAGCCATTCCCCTGTGTCCTTTCACTACATACCCTTGTAAAAAGTCCCTCTCCAGATACCTTATGGCCCCCTTTAGGCACTGGAAACTGCTCTAAGGTCTCCCCAGAGTCTTCTCTTCTCCAGGCTGAACAAGCCCATCTTGCTCAGCCTGTCTCCATAGCAGAGCTGCTCCAGCCCTTGGAGCATCTCCATGGCCTCCTCTGGACTCACTCCAACAGCTCCAGGTCCCTCTTGTGTTGTTGCCCCACAGCTGGAAACAGGACTGCAGGGGGGGTCTCACCAGAGCACAGTAGCAGGGCAGAATCCCCTCCCTCAACCTGCTGCTCATGCTCTGGGGATGCAACCCAGCACATGGGGGGTTCTGGGCTCAAGCATATGCTGCCGGGTCATGGGGAGCTGCTTGTCTACTAACACCCCCAGGTCTTTCTCCTCAGGGCTGCTCTCAATCCATTCTCCACCCAGCCTGTAGTTGTGCTTGGGATAGCCCTGACACAGGTGCAGGACATTGTACTTGGCCTTGTTGAGCTTCGTGAGTTTCATAAGGGCCCACCTCTTGAGCCTGTCCAGGTCCCTCTGGATCCCATCCCTTCCCTCCAGCATGTTGGCTGCACCATGCAGCTTGGTGTTGGCAAACTTGCTGGCTATTTACAGTCTTCGTGGAATATGATTTCTTTACACTTCTAAATCAATAAAGGAGAGAAGAGTGCTCCAATATTAATTTAAAATAAATGTTTTGGCACTGCTTTTAAACTCCTGACTGCACATCATAAAGCTGTCAAGCTCTTCTGCAGCACTGGCAGTATGTACTTTTGAGATAAATAGTGAAATAAGAAGCATGTGACAGACTGAGGTGAACTGGCATTTTCATTTTGCGAAACTACAGTCCTTGGGTTTGGACAATGACATACAAAAGTTCACAGAGGGAACTGGAGTCTATAGATTTCAAGTGCAAAGTTTTTTTGTGTGTTTTAGAAATGAGAAGTTAAAGTGAGTATGTGAAAACAGTTTGCAGATTTTGCCTTGGGTGCATTGAGACTGAGAAATATTTTTCTGCTCTTGACAGCTACTTCATCTGTATAGTTCTAAATTATGCTGAAATAAGATACAGCATAGTCAGTCAGTTCACATTACTTTTGCTGCAGTAATAGTTGGGAACAACACTCACTTAAAGAGCTGTACAAACCATTGAGCATCACTCAACAAGCTGCAGAGATGTAGTGCTTTAGAGCATGTCAAAGCAAAACGTTATATACAAGCAAGAAGAGGTATGTATTGGATTTTTTTTTTTCTATTTTTGTAGTGATCATAGAAGTAGAATGAATTACTAACATGTACTACCAAATATCTGGTTTACATGCATGCAAATAAACTGGGATATAATAGAATCATAGAATCATAGAATAGTCAGGGTTGGAAAGGACCTTGAGATCGTCTAGTTCAAACCCCCTGCCGTGGGCAGGGACACCTCGCACTAAACCACGTCACCCAAGGCTCTGTCCAACCTGGCCTTGAACACCACCAGGGATGGAGCATTCACAACCTCCCTGGGCAACCTGTTCCAGTGCCTCACCACCCTCACAGTAAAGAACTTCTTCCTTATATCTAATCTAAACTTCCCCTGTTTAAGTTTGAACCCATTGCCCCTTGTCCTACCACAACAGTCTGTAATGAAGAGTCCCTCCCCAGCATCCTTAGAGGCCCCCTTCAGATACTGGAAGGCTGCTATGAGGTCTCCACGCAGCCTTCTCTTCTCCGGGCTGAACAGCCCTAACTTCCTCAGCCTGTCTTCATATGGGAGGTGCTCCAGCCCTCTTATCATCCTCGTGGCCTCCTCTGGACTTGCTCCAACAGCTCCATGTCCTTCTTATGTTGAGGACACCAGAACTGCCCACAGTACTCCAAGTGAGGTCTCATGAGAGCAGAGTAGAGGGGCAGGATCACCTCCTTCGACCTGCTGGTCACGCTTCTTTTGATGCTGCCAAGTATACAGTTGGCTTTCTGGGCTTGAGTGCACACTGAAGGCCATGTTCAGTTTCTCATCAACCAACACTCCCAAGTCCTTCTCCACAGGGCTGCTCTGAATCTCTTCTCCGCCCAACCTGTAGTTGTGCCTGGGATTGCCCCGACCTAGGTGTAGGACCTTGCTCTTCGCTTTGTTGAACTTCATGAGGTTGGCATGGGCCCACCTCTCAAGCGTGTCAAGGTCCCTCTGGATGGCGTCCCTTCCCTCCAGCGTATCAACTGAACCACACAGCTTGGTGTTGTCGGCAGACTTGCTGAGGGCGCACTCAATCCCACTGTCCATGTTGCAGACAAAGATGTTGAATGAGACAGGTCCCAACACCGATCCCTGAGGGACACCGCTTGTTACTGTTTTCCAGCTCAAAACTGCTACTTTTACAGATGAGCATTTTTAAAAGAGTTTAATTTACAAAAATACATTTTCAGAGTAACTAGCATATATAACTTACTGAAGACAATGAAGTGCTGTGTAATCAATCAGTATAATCCCATATTAGCACAATAGTCATGAATATTTATATTACAAAAGCATTGCTATTTGTAAAGATTTTGAATGGCTAAAATCTTGCCTAATACAAACAGAAAAAGTAGACTTGGAAAGCTGTGTCTGTGCCTATGCTACTATTATCTTAATTTACAACCATTTCATTAATGTTGTAAAATGCAATCCCATTGTGTGCAATTCCACTTTGACTGAAAACAATCAACCTTTTTTTCAGGTTGTTTAGAATTGAGTATTGAACAGCTAGTAAATTTATTTCACATGAAAGCCTTTTAAAAATGAATTTGGAAATAGAGAGCCCTAAATTTTCCTGCCAACTTATAGGTAAATAACCCGCTGTATTCAAGTTGAAGATATACTGAATGATTCCAGCTTTCTGTTAATTGAGGACTGCAAGGTAGCATACATGAATGTAGCCAGTGGGACGAAGCAAGATGGAAAACTTGTCCTGAATTTAAACAGATGATACATTCAGTTATTTGTAGCTTTATTTATGTATAACATTGTCATTCGTTTTAACTGGAACAGAGACAGGCAACCGCTCCTAATGAAGTAAAGATAAAAGCTTTTTGAACTTTTATCCTCATCTTGAACATCAAACCTCTTAGATATTCTTGCACTTCTTTGCCAACCCAATCCCACCTCAAGAGCTAGTAACTATAAAACAGTCTGGTAACAAATTTCCCAATAGGTTTAGAAATCCAAACTGTAGAAAGTGGGTTTGGGAAGAAGCGCCCATTATCCCTATTTCTCTGTTGAAGTCGGATGGAATTTGACAGTCTCTCTTCCCCTGGCAGCAAGATGGTCCCCTTACTAACCCTCAGAAGCCTGAGGGGAATGCCTTTGCTATTATACCTCGTATATGAGGTCTATAAACTATATATACAGACATATAAATAGTACTTGTATGTATTCCTCTGTGTTCTCACCCCACAGCTAAACAAAAGTGGGTCATGTTTCTTGCAGAGATGTCTTATAGGGGAGATGTGAATGGAAGGGAGGCAGAACAAATTCTTTGTTTACTATTTGCTTTGTCTAAAGAACATTGTGTTAAAAATGTTCTATGCCTTTCCATCTACCATAAAAGCTAAAATAAATACGCCATTTCTCTCTCAGGAAAAAAAAACAATAAAAAAAAAATTATCTTTTGCACTGATATTTGCAGACTTTGACATCATCTCTGATTTCCACTTAGGAGGAAAAGGGAGAAAGTTGAGCTAGAAATGCCCTCCTCAGAGAAGAAAATCTTTATTTCACTATAATAACTTAGAATAATTATACCTAAAAGTATATGAAGCCAACTGTGTTTTTGTATTGTTTCTGTGGCCATACACGACTCACTTTTTCAATTTATGACATCTTTCAAATGCTAAAGATTCAGGATCAGAAAACTAGAGAAGTACAAGACCGCCCGAAACCAAAAAGAAGAATTTAAATTAGAAAAGGAGGAGGAGAAAAAAAAAAAAAAAAATAAGTCTGTTGTTTTGTTAACCCTGATCTTGCAGGTGTGTCTCATAAGTAGCCCACAACTCCAATATTCATAGAATCCTGAATAGTTAGGTTGGAAAGGACCTTAAGATCGTCTAGTTCCAAACGCCCTGCCATGGCCAGGGTATTCATACTCCTTTTTATTATTCTTTAACAATATGTACTACATGTTCCAAGAGATTATTTTTTCTTATAGTATTTGGCATGTAATTACTGTTTGTGCAGGATACAAGTAATATACAAATATCCTGTCTGCAGTGAGTTCACTTGGCTCATGTAACAAGTGTAAAAATAAATATATCCAGTGAGGGTAAGCCATGTTTTTACAGACTAATATACTATCTGTGTGTGCATAGGAATAAATAACAATCTAGAGATCTTTTAAAATAAATCTTTGAGAACATTCACAGTTGATTTGACTCCAGCCTATGACAGAGCCATTAAATAAATGTGGTGTTTGTAGGCAAAGAAAGTGCTCCTCTCCCATCATCCACTTCCTGATGTCTAATTTTCCCTCAGATGGCATGAACTACCGCATTACTTTGACTTTCTGAGTTGCAAATTCAACGATACAGTATTTAAATTATGAAACATTTTTTCTTCATGGCACTTTAAAACAGAAATATGCAAGCTTTTTTTTATAATTATTTGAAATTTTCAGAGACGTTCCTTAATCATGACCAAATTAAAAGAAATTTGTGATCACAAATATGTTACGTCTGAAAATCTTACGTAAGAAAATCCCACTTTTGCATCAGTCTTCAGTATTTTGAAAATGTCCATAAAATACACAGTTATGGAACAAAGCATTGTAATTTTGACCTATCATAAAAAGAAAACTTTTTTTGTTTTGTTTTGTTTAAAGACCACATTATTGCACTTGGATGTGATTTACGTACACTTAGCAAGATCAGCTTTATAAAAAAGTATCTATCTGCAATATTACTGTTGTTTATCTTCTTGCTGTGTAATGGTACAGTTCTTCCCAGGTTAGAATATAAGATTGCTAGGCCAGATGGCAGCAGGCTAATTTCTCTGCAAAACATTGTCTTTAGCACTAATGCTAGGAGGCACGAATGTTGTGGGAGTTCACCTGGCATAGCCAAGCAGGCAAGTTCTGTGGTGGTGGAATGCATAAGTCTGTGGGATGGGGTAACCCACCTCAGTATGTTTCTCCCAAAATGATGGGGAGGTGATTGATGTGTGCTGAATGTGTGTGGGCTTGCAGCTGATGTGTTTAGCATCAATCCACTCTCAGGTGATGTTGACAGAGAAAATACATGCCACACTTGTGGAGAGCCGGAATGAGGACGTAGCACCTGGTCTGGGGTTTTGCAGCCATGATGGATTCTAGTAGTGCAGCAGGAAATAAGGGCAAAGCTGCTTGTGAGCATGGTGCTGAAGAGAGTAATTTCTGTGAAGACACTTATCTAAACACCCTGTTATGATTTCAGTGATGATGCTGCAATGAAGAAAAGGTCATGTTCGAAGAAATTCTCAGTAGTTCCTCTTGCTTTGGAAGATGGCATGTTGGCTGACAAAGAATGCAGACATGCTGGGAGATAAATTTAAAATGGGCATCACCGAACTTCAGTGTTTTACACAAGTTGGAAAGGAAAAGTCTGATATTGCTATACAGCGACATTACATCACTGTGCTAGCTGCTGCAAAGAGGATATCCTAATATAGGATAGTTTTGTTGAACTATTTTGTTCATATTACTGTAATCCTAGGATTTTCAGCTGTGGAGTTGGACCATGCTGCCCAAGTTCTGTAGAGAAACGTATATCGGGAAAGACTGTCTTTCCCGAATGAACCACATCAGTTAATTTTACATCTCCCTCACATGCAAGTAACATATCAAGCTCATATACTGTTGCCGTACTGTTTCCATTTTGATGTGCGTGGAAATAGCTTAGTGCAGGTATAGGTTTTATATATTAGATGGCTGGCCATGTCCATATACTGTGCTTATTCTCCCCTTTTTGCCTTTGCTTGCTGTTCTTTTCAATAGTTTGTAATGTGCCTTTTGGCTTTTTGTTTTTGGGTGGAGAAGGAGTGAAAAGGTGTAGTTGCGAAAAAGAGCAAGTAGGTGGCCAAAGAAATCAAAATAGTAAAAACTAAGAGATTCTCAGCAAAACAAGCCTGGAGGTGATGAAAGAATTGGCTGTCAGAAATGCACTGAGCAATAATAGAGACTTAACCTCTAAACCAAGGAGCTGATGACCCCAGAAACAATAGGAAATTTAGGAACAAATGCCTAAATCATAACTTCTTTTTTTAAAATGTGGATGTAGACTTTTCAGCTAAGGACTATGTTAATGTGTTTTTTCTAAAGGTTTCTACTACTGTCACTCTTGAGGCTCCTGTGCTGAGCACATGGTGCTAAAGAAGAGATTCACAGATATGCAGAATGGGTCCATACAGTAGAAACATGAAGTAGATGATAGGCAATTTCCTCATTGATAGTGATTTTATTTTTCAGTCTATCATCTGATTATTTCCTTCTTTACTTGACAAATGAGGCTGCTAATCAGAAAGATAATTATATTGCAGCAGTTTGGTTGCTGGGACTGCAGAGATGGATAACAGTAATCTTCCTTGTTTTTTGCTTCAGATAAAATGTGAAGAAAACTGAGATGTGTAATAGAAAAGAAACATATGACTATACAGAAGGTTGCCTACCTGAAAAAATTTGAATAGATGTGTGTATTGGATGCTGCTGTTATAATTCTGCTTTTCCCTCTTCACCTGTTACTTGACATCAATGCTTTCTTTATAGTCTCTTATTATGATTGTAGAAGGATTTTTTAGCAAACCAACATTTCACTATCCTTACACTTCTGTACAGGGTTGTTCCAAGGATCCCAGTGTATACCAGGCACAAGAATGCTAAACTCCTTGTAATTCTACTTTAGCATTTTGACTCAAATAGTTTTGAATAAAACTGAGCTGCTTTGCTGAGGGAAATGAAATTTTTGTAAACATATGAACTGTTTCTTTTTGTTTGTTGTGTTAGCTGGACAAGTGGAGGCCAAAACTGGAAAAGTAACTCTATTCAGGAAATGATTAGGATGTAAACGTGAATCTATACACCACAAACTTGAAAAGTGAGCATGAAATTACATTGAGCTACAGAATCAAGGCCCAAACGCTTTACATCATTCAGAAAACAGTCAATTCCATGGATACAAGAAAATTCTATCTAGCCAGAGAGAAAAGGTCTCTTAAATTACCATAGAAATGATGCATTAAAATACAGAAATCAGTGAGATTTCAAGGGTTAGTGTCTCAGCAACACAAAGTAAAATCTTTATAGAAATGTTCAATTTTCAATTCATAGAATCATAGAATAGTTAGGGTTGGAAAGGAACTTAAGAACATCTAGTTCCAACTCCCCTGCAATTCATCTACAACACACTTTAGCATGCTCCATAATCTGCTTTCTAGACCTTCTCCATAGTGACTGACAGCTTTATTAGAGCTAATGTGTTTTCACTAAGATCAGACCATTTGCAAACAATTTTACTGCAAATATTGACCAAGATTAATTTTGCACTGAGGAGCTTTAAATAGTACAGAGCTGTTGTCCTCCTTGAAAGAGATGGACTTGACAATTCTGTAAACATTGATTTTTTTTCATACAGTTTAAATGTACTGCATAAAAATTGATACAAAATGTGTCTACTTCCTTGTTCCAACTCCCTTGCATTCGCTTTTTATTATATCCTCTATTATCACCGCTAAAGATCACCTAATTCAGCCTCCTGTTCTGAAGCTTTACCATTGCCATCACCAAACTGGGTCAGATGCAGCTTGCCCAAGGCAAGATTTGAAAACCTTCAAGGATAGATATTTTACTACTTTGCGAGTAAGTTGTTCTGATGGTACATTACGAATTGCTGTACAAACTTAGTGTTCAAGCTGAACCTCATATGCCATCATGTGTGGCTGTTGTCAATAATCAGATCTTTTAGCACTAAAAAGAGCTTGGTACTGTCATCTCTTTAAGTGACTTTCAAATAATTGTAGGCTGCTGGGACTCCTTAGTTTATTTTTCAGATTAAATAAACCCATTTTGTTTAACTTCTCACAGTTTACATATTGTAGACCCCTGTCAATCTTTGGGTAGCCCTGTTTTGGACCTTCTCCAGTTTTCCAACATCTTTCCTGAATGGAGAGGATGTGAAATGGGAAAGCTAGACACAGAATTGCAGGTGTGGCTGCAGTCATGCCAAATAAAGGGGAGTAATAACCCTTTGAACTGCTGGCTATATTTCTCTTAGTGTTAGCCACTACACTAGTGTAGTGTACCACAAATAATTGTGGTACAAGTGCACAGCCAGCTGGTGTTTAAGCTGGTGTTTCCCATAACCTTCAGGTCCTTCCCATCAGAGCTGCTGCTCAGCCTGAACTGATGTACAAGGCATTTTCAGGTGCAGAATTTTGCACTCATTGCACCTCATGAGTTTCTTTTGGAGTAAGTTTAGTTTTCTTTCCAGGCAATAGTTAACAGCTGGCTATAATTAACTTTTGAGATGGCTATACTTCTTAAGGAAATATGCTACTTATCACTGGCTAATTAGGTTTTAATTTCAGGTTCTACTTCATGTGACTTTCTGAAAAGTACTATGGAAGTACAAAATTTAATTTAAAACATCACTCTCTCATAGCCTGTTTTAATAGCAAAACAACTTCCTGATGGAAAGCAAATCTGGAGACTCAGTCCTCCTGTTCTTATCAGGCCAAATTTTTACAGATTGCAACACAGATATGCATAGAGCTACACATATTACGATGAAGCAAGACCGAAATAGTAGATCTTAGTCTTTGTTAAGAGAGATTAGAAGGTATCTCATGAAAAAGGTGTATCTATCAAATACAGTTAATCTTCATGTCAAAACTAAATCATAGACTCATACAATCAACTAGGTTGGAAAAGACCTTTAAGATCATCAAGTCCAACCATTCCCCAGCACTGAGAAGACCATTGCTAAACCATGTCACTGAAGGCCTCATCTACACAGTTTGTGAACACTTCCAGGGACAGTGATTCCACCGCTTCCCTGAGCAGCCTGTTCCAATGCCTGATCACCCTTTAGGGCAACAAAGTTTTCCTGATATCCAGTCTAAACCTCCCTTGGTGCAGATTGATGCTGTTACCTCTTGTCCTACCACTTGTTACTCAGGAAAAGGGACCAGCCACTTGGCTTCATCCTTCTTTCAGGTAGTTGTAGGATGCCTCAAACCTGAGCGAAAAATTAGTAAGATTGACAGCTACAACAACCTCAAGCTTTTGAGTCATGATTTGGGTTCTGTTGACTTGTGGAGATACAAGTGTTAAGTCTAGTTTGATCCCAATCTCTTCATTAAGTCCAGAGTTTTGATCTATTTTAGAAAAGGTTTATAAAATGTTAGAGAGAGATAATGTGAGACTTAACTTAATATAACTAATGATTTCAAAAGACAGAGTATTCATTTGACAGTGCATGTCTGCTGCCAAAAATAGAGCTTTATTATTAAGAAACAGGTAAAAAAAACCCCTCATTTCTGTACTCAGAATTTAATTTTTCTTCTGGATTTCTAAGCGCTACCTTGGCTTGTCTTTCTCTCCCCATCATTCTGTACATCAACAGGGTCAGATAATTCTGTTTCAATTCAGAAATTCGATAACTTTCCATGGAGGACCGTGGATCAGAAATTAGATGGACAGCCTTGAGTACCAGGCAGCTGACAGGCTCTTTTCCAAGAGTGTGTGAGATAACCTCTTTAGGCTGTAATTTTAGTTATCAGCATCTTTTCTTCCCCTCTGCATTTTATAGATTATTATCATAAGAAAGCAAATAATGGTCCTCTCTTGTTTTCTTCTAGTAGGAAAGGCAACATCATGTTCATCTGCAAGTCAAAAGTGCCAGCCAAGGTCTCTCAGAGAAATAGCTCTGGCCTAGAACCTTACAAAGTTTTAGGCCACTACATTGAAAGAACTACACTTGCTGTTTGCAGACTACATATGATTATTAACCACTAAGTTGATAGTTTGTATTATACTTATTTTTTTCTCCCTGGTGTCTCTCAGCTCCTTGGTATAGATTTGTTTTAATCGCTACTTATCCATTCTAACATCTACATTAAAGCTTGCAAGTGAAAACAAGGACTTGATTCTACCTCTTCTTTTGGCTTGCTCCTGGGTTTCCAGCATTTGTTGATCAACAAGAGCCAGCCTGGCTCATCTCCACTTGCATTATTCTGCCATGCAAGAATCTGCCAAGCATCTGTAGTGCTGTCTCTCAGCAGGAAAGAGCCGTTCCCAGCAGGTTTTCCTAAATTGCAGAAATGCAGAGGAATGCCTCATCTGTTACCTTCAATGTGCAGAAAGCCACCAGGGCCTAACAAATGGATAGGATAATGTCTTCACAGCACCGTAGCTTCTGCATTTTTTCCTAAACTAACTGACAACAAGGCTTCTGCAAATGTTCCAAACAAACCCAAATTTGGCCAGCTAGCCTGAGGAGGTAAGGTTATTGTGTTTATGGTGATAGCTGGACGTGTCAGCTGCGCTTTATGTAAGAGTGATGTCTGGTATGCTGTAGAGAGAAGTGCTGAAGAACATCTCCCCCATTAGGATGCAATTTTTATTTTCCTTATCTATGTATACACCCTTGTATGGATGTATTGGTTTATATATGGCTGTTTAGTGTGTTTTCATAGTGGAAAACCATCCTTCTGTGAAAAAAGTGTATTCATTGTAGTTGTTTAAGTGAACTAACATAGTTGAAGTACTACAGCTTCATAGTACAGACTGGCCTGTAGCAAGGGGTTGGCAATCATGTATCCTTCAAAGCAGACGATATACCGCAAACCCCAAAAACTGCTTTGCTTTACTGTGGGAGGAAATCTCTAGTACCTCTTCTAGCACATAAATAGAACCACAAACTTTGAAGGAATGATACAGATTTTGCCACTAGCTGCAAGGGTTACAATAGATGACTTAATTAACTTCTGTGGAGTAAATAACGTATGTATCCCTAAATGGAGGAGATAGATAGTGCTAGCTGCAGGCTGGAATATTAGACTGACTGAATTTAGGAGGATTGGGAAAACAGCTTATTGCGGTAGAAAAATGAAAACCAGAACATTGTACAGGAATTGAATGGTAGTTAGATTCCAGAGAGAATAATGTGAGCGGAGGGAGAGACAGGGAAAGAAAGACTTTAATAAGTCTTATGAATCTGAATCTATTATCTGGAATGAGCGTCTTGGTGTACACCGTGGAGAAAAGGGAAATTATAACTCGAATAGCATAGAAATGGGTCACATCAGGCTTTGAATGTGCAGTTTAGTGTTATCTCCAGTAAGAATAAGACTGTAAGTTGTATAACATAATAAGAAAAAAACTGGTGATGCAGCACGGGTTTATGGTGAAACAACGGGGATGGAGGGCCTGAAATACAAACTTATCGCCCAAAGCCTAGATGAATTTTGCTGTGTAAAGGAGGTGCGGTTTATACTCGGCTTCCCTTCAGCTCCTCGGTAACACCTGATGTCTTTCACAGAGAGCCCCAGGGTGACAGGGAGAGACAGGGATCATCAAACCTGCCCCACAGCAGGTGTCGGGAGTTCCGCTCCCCTCAGAGGGGCCGCGCGGACTCACCCGCCCAAAGGGAGGGCACTGACCGCGCTGATCCCCGCTCCGCGGCGCAGCGAGGGCTCTCGGAGCGGACCGAACTCCGCTTCCCCGCGAGGTGCGGGTAGCGCCGGCTCCGAACACGCCTCTTGCCACCGAGTTACTGTCTCTCCGCGCAGGGCTGCTACCGGCGCCATACCCTTGGCCTCCGCTGCGCGGCGGACCTGGCCGCTCCGCCCGTTGCCAGAGCAACGGCGGCGACAAGGGCGGCGGGCCGGGGCGGGCCGAGCTGGGCCCTGGGCGGGCCAGGCCGCGCCGCTGGGTTCCCGCCCCTCCCGGAACCGGCGGGTTGGCAGTTGCCTCCGCCAAGATGGTTCACCACTCGGGCTCCATCCAGTCCTTTCGGCAGCAGAAAGGTCAGTGGGAACCCCTTTGTCACCGGGGGTGATGCAGGTGCCCAGGGAGGGAGGGGAGACACACGCCGCCTCCAGCGGTTGCGGGTCTCCGCTGCGGTTCCCGTACGAGTGCCCGGTGCATCATCCGTGCTGAGCTCCGGAGCCGTGTCGATGTTTCGGGCATTTTGGGGATTTTCAGGTAACGAGGCTAGAGCGCCCGGGGCGCGCGCGCGCGCGTGTGTGTGTGTGTGTGTGTGTGTGTGTGTGTGTGTGTGTGTGTATGGACGCCCGGCGAACCCTGGTGCTGAGAGAGCCCGGCCCGGCCCGGTTCGGTTCGGTTCAGCCTCCGCCAGCCGCCTCCACGTCGGAAGTTGTTCTCCCAGGAGCACGGTGCACAGCGTTGTTGTTGGGGTTGTTGTACAGGTGACTTGGCCATGTCCAATCGCATGGTGCGGGGAGGTCGTTCACCCGCTGGAGTTTGCTGCTTGTGTTTGTGGGTTTGCGTCTGGTGTTACTCTTCGTGCCATGCTCTGATCCGAGTATCGATTTTGAGAAAGAACAAGAGCTGTGGTTGTGAGGGGGGGTCGGGCGTTACAGGTGCGAAGAGCACTTCGGCTCACTCCTTGGAGCTGGTTGGTTGGTTGTTATGGGTTTTTCGTTACAAAACAAAACCTTTTGTTGGTCAACAAATACGAAGGTGAATTTTTGGTTGCAATTATCGTTGCTACAAAGCCTTTATTGTGTTTGTGATAGAAAAAAGATAATTCCCACAGCAAACTTGGTTTATCTTTTTCTTGATACTGGAACTGATATTTTCACTATATTTTTTCTCTTTAATTCTGCTTTGACAGAAAACATGAAAGTGAGTTTTTCTTCACTATGAGCATCCCTTTGCACTCTTTCTGTCATTTTAGTTGTTACCAAACTATCTTTTATTTCTTAGACTACAATATGGCATAAATTATGGTTTAATATGGTATACTTCATATATAAACCATGGATTCACTTGCTGCCCCATTCAAGTTCTTCTCTTTGAATGGTTAGTGGAAAATAAATAATTCAACGCACTTATTCCATTCTGGTAATTCCATAATAAATTTAGTTCCTTGCTGTAGAGGTTCTGCATTTAATGGCTAACTTATGTGCATTAAGGAGTGGTGGTGGTGCAAATTTTAAAATGTCTAGTTTGGTCAGGTTCAAAGTTAGTTAATTAGTATAAAAAATGCATTTTTTTTTTTCTTCTTTAACTTTAGATATGTTGATAAAAGCATTAAGTGACTTGGAGCTACAGTGTTAATCCTTAGTTTTTAATAAGAAAATATTTCTTATATTACAGCAGTGATTAGCAGCTCCAGAGTCCTTTTCAAGGCCCTTCAGGAGCTATTCAGCTGTTCAGTAATAATCTTTTCAAAAAACACCCTAATTTCATTATGTTCAAGTTCAGGGATGAAATTTAGTTGCTGGAAATGAAGCTGCACTATGTGGTTTATAAAATGGCGTTTTGGCAGTAGTCATAAAACTTCATAGTAACCTAGTGCGTTTTGCCAGTTAGTTATAGAGTAGATTGTTGTTCTCTCCTCCTTATTCCTGAAGAGATTCTGATGATGGTGCCTTGGAGGGCATAAGGCTTTGGAAAAGAGAGGAGCTACAGAGCCTGTACAGCATCAACTAGTATATGTGTTGCTTTCCCAGACATCTCGCATGCAGTGTGATGTGTGCTAAACCCACCTGAATGAGTTCGCTCTCTGTTTTTCTCAATCTACAGATTTTAGGGATGCAGGCAGACAGCATGAAAACCTGGTTTAAAGGTTGCAGAGAAACTAAGCAAACATAAATCATAGAATCACAGAATAGTTAGGGTTGGAAAGGACCTTAAGATCATCTAGTTCCAACCCCCCTGCTGTGGGCAGGGACACCTCACAGTAGACCATGTTGCCCAAGGCTCTGTCCAACCTGGCCTTGAACACCACCAGGGATGGAGCATTCACAGCTTCCTTGGGCAACCCGTTCCAGTGCCTCACCACCCTCACAGTAAAGAACTTCTTCCTTATATCTAACCTGAACTTCCCCTGTTTATGTTTAAACCCATTCCCCCTTGTCTTACCACTACAGTCCCCCAGCATCCTGAGAGGCCCCCTTCAGATACTGGAAGGCTGCTGTGAGGTCTCCACGCAGCCTTATCTTCTCCAGGCTGAACAGCCCCAACTTCCTCAGCCTGTCTTCATATGGGAGGTGCTCCAGCCCCCTTATCATTCTCGTGGCCTCCTCTGGACTTGCTCCAACAGCTCCATGTCCTTCTTATGTTGAAGACACCAGAACTGCCCACAGTGCTCAAGATGGGGTCTCACAAGAGCAGAGTAGAGGGGCAGGATCACCTCTTTCGACCTGCTGGTCACACTTCTTCATAATCAAGAACTCATCATCTAATCATGAGGTATTGAAAAGAAGCTGAGAATCTGGTACTCCGAAGTTCATAGGCATTGATCCCTCAGCAGCAGAGAGCATCGTCATCTTGTGTAGGTTTTTTTTTCAAATTTGGTATTTTATATCATCCTCCTACTTTAAGATTTCAGTTACTGTTATTTGTAACTCACTGTGGCTGAGATTTTGACTACATGCACTGTTTGTTTTCTTGCTGCTCACAACACAGTGCCCTAAATTCCCTTTTTTACAGAATCAGTGGTAATCCTCATGAAATGGCCAACTGCCCATCACAGCTGTTCCTTGTATGCTTCACTTGCATTAAGACCAAGCTTCATTTTTTTGAGGGGGATTGAAGGGGCATTATTTTTATGTGGATTCTTCAATTATATAGGAAATACATACATAAAAATATAATAAATTGTGAAAACAAACAGAAAATAATTTAAACCTTTGTAGAAACAAAGCCAGTACCTGTTGTCAAGTAACATAATATTCAAACTCACTTGCTGAAGAGAAGTAACTTTGAAGATGGGAGATAGAATAGGCCAGACAGCATTTTTTTTCCCTACTTACTCTGAGCACTTTGTTCTAGCTGAGAAGACAAGTACACCAAAGGCATCTTTACAAGGCTGGAAAGAATAAGACCAAGTTCTCCTGTCTCTTGGGTGTCTAGGAATTTTCAACAGGGAGGCAAAAAGAGAAACAAAGCATTTATATCCCAAGGATATGTCTCAGGCTAGAGTTCTAGTGTTCTTTTCTTTCTTTTTGCCTTCTTGACAGGGTGAGGAGGTGTTCACAGTAGGAGGCTGGCATTAAAATGTGCCACTGTGGTTTTGTCTTGCTCTTTGTTCAGATGGTGCATGCAGAGTGAAACGCCCAGTTTTCAAAAGCTGTGGGAGAGCTCAAGGTAGTGTAGTTTTCAAAATGCTGAGAGTTTTGAAAAAAATTAATGTCTTCACCCTCACAATTTACGTTTTTGTACTTGTATCCAAAGGTATGCCTATCAAAAAGAGCAGTGTCCTAGAGCCTGTATCTCTGCACACCAGTGTGTTAGATCTGTTGAGCCATCTGTATAGTATTTTGTGGCTATTTTTAACCACTGCTGTGGCAGAAACTGCTTTTTCTGAAATGACTTTCCTCAGTAATATTCTGAAAGATTAAATTTTTATTATTAAATATATACCTTTATACTTTTTACCCCTTCCAAAGGTAATGCAACCTATGGCCTCTGAAGAATTATGTCAGAGGAAAAAGGAAAAAAAGTATTTTGATTTACTATTTTTTTTTCCCAGCCATCCTTTAGAAAAGAACACATCTCCATCCTCAGATGTTAATACACATTTTTGCTTAAAACTGCAAAAAAATAAATATTCAGGAAGGAGAAGTAAGAATTGGATAACATCGATGAGAACAAAGAGCATCTCCATGGATAATTTGTAGCTTAGTCCAGGGAAAGACAGCTCATTAGGATTTGGTATTTGATCTCAGTCACAATTGAATATCAGTCTTTTAAATGCAGGACTTAAATAGGGCAGCCTTATGGTGGACTTTGTTTTCTGTAGTAGGTATGGGACCGATGCAGAGCAGTTGCTTGTTCTATTACGGACCTCTATTGAAAATGCGTATCTTTTGGAAGGAAAGGCAACCTTATTTGCAAGATGCTTTTCTTTTAACAGCTACCTGATGGTGAGTGGGTTTGGATGTTTCTGGCCTGACAGAAGGTAAAACCTGTGTTGAGGGTGCAGGTCAAGGCAGTTAAAATGCTTAAAATTTTAAATATCTTTGACCTCAGCCCTGGTAGACTGAAATTTCCTGCATGCTCTGCTGAGTGCTTTTATTGACTATTGTTCTTTTTAATGCCCCCATCAAAGCTTTTTAATGAAAGGCTGGTAAAAAGAAAAGACGTTTGTGCCTTAAATTAAGTAGCTTTTAGCATGGTGTATGAGTTTTAGGAAGATGGACTGCAGATGGAAATCCAGTGGTTAACTTGAGGTGCTTCTCATGCTTCTGGTTCAAGGTGTGTAATGGGACAGGAAGGAGTTGAGCAACTTCAATACTTACTATGGTTTGAGAGTAGAGATTTCGTTTCTCAAAGGATTCATCTTGAAATTGTGTGACTTCTGAAGAAATCAGGCATCACCATAAAAGACACATTCCTAGATCTGAACTTCTGGTCGGTGCCAAATATTCTGTTTCACTCTATAGGTTAGCCATCTGCAGTTGGAGGGCTGTTTAAATGGATTGAAAGTTGGGTTGAGGATCTCTAAGAAGCTACAGTTATTCTCCCTTCATCGGGGCACTTGTTACTTCATTAACTGGTCTTTTTGAACTGCTTTGAGCTACTTGGGGGACCCCAGTTGTAGAGAACTTTTTGTTACTGTGGTTTTACTCTAATTTTAAGATCTTAATGACCTGCATTCTTTAGAAAACAATTTGTGAATATAATTTGCATTTAACTTGTGAATTTAAATGAGAGTTTGTAAGGATCACATTCTTTATATTGCTCCAGAGTTTTCAGTATTCAGTAATGTGGACTTGTAATTAAGATTCTCATGGAGAATTTTCTATGGATGTTTGATACTTCAGTACCACCAGTGGACCTAATAATCTTAATAATCCAAAGAAACTGCTGATATCACTAGAAGATGCAGTTCTGCCATTAAAAAAAAAAAAAAAAGTTACGAGAGATTGCGGCTTTTTGCTGTTGTTCTCCAGAGCAAAGGACCAGGTTTCCATGTTGGTGTGAGTAAGAGAATTTTTAGGGCTCAGCTTTATCATTTCCATTCCAAGGAATACTGATGTACAGAAAATTTCAAAACTCTCCTCATCTTGACTCAGAAAGCTGAGGGCAATGCAGCTATTAATATGCTCCCTTAAAATGATACCATATTCCAATAGGTCCGTTTAAAATGCTCTTTCAGGGTGCTGAAAAGCAAGGCCCAATTTTTAATGAGGCTATATTTGCTTTTATTTTTGTTCCTTGATACAGCTGCACAGCCGAAGATGCACTTCACCTTTTTCAATCAGACACTTTAGAAGGGCCCATAATACATATTTTTATTCTGGATTATACTGTCGTGGGTTGAAACTGCAATAAAATATACAGCTTCATTAAAAATAATCATTAAATATGACATATTAAACCTTTTATTATGCAGATGCACGAGTCCTGTTTCTATTTTTTTTTCCTCCCCCACTGAATGAATATTTTAAATGAGAAAGCCAAGGAAATTGGAAACTTTTGGCTTGTCTTGTAACTCTGCTATCTGACTACAGACAACAGTGCTGTGATAAGATGTCTGGGCATTAGCTTCCTGCGTTCTGACTGAAGTATAGCTTGATATAATATTATATGTGGAAAAATCTTGTACCTATTCCAAAGCATTTCAAAACTTCCTCTGTGAGGACACATTAAAATAAGCAACCCACGCCATCTCTGATTGTCTTCAGCATTTTACCATTTATATTTCATTCAGAATCACCACAAAATTGCAAGGTTCAGTTCTACTTTCGTATTTTGGTTGTTTTGTTCTGCTTTTTGTAATTTTTGAAATCGGCTAAATGAGGATCATAAATGAAACAACTCTGCCAGTGTAAATTATGTTGAGTATTTTTAATAGTGGCTTCAATATACAAGATTTCATTGGAAAGTTTTGCAACAAAATTAACAGTAGTCAACATATTTTATGATGAAGGGTATTTTAAAGCTCCAGCAACCATGAAAATCGAAACATCTTCTCAATTAACAGTACCAGGAGCCCTGCGTTCCAAGCGATGCAGCCACCTAAGTAGTAAGTGGAAAAGGTAATGATGCCTTTTTTCCACCCCTCCCTCCCATTCAAAAGTGCTAAAAAATAGCTATTCATGAGCTTGCTCAGCAACATGAAGTTCTCTTGTTTTCTGCTTGGGCCTACCTAAGCTGACAAGTGTGTCTATGTTGTCTTGAGTCAGACATGCAGTGAGGTTTTCAGAAAGCATGATGCATGGGGTTACCGAGGTTTCAAATGTTAAATTCCCTTTAGTAAGCTGATTGTAGAAGTGCTTCAGTTCTCTATATCCCAAAGCATATGATACAGTAGATTAGTTATTGGAGACAAGCGTAACTCAAAACTTAGCTACAGTGCACAGCAATATGTTTTAACAACTCCAAGCCTCAATGAATGCAAATGCATCACTGTTTTCTCAGAATGAAATTCTGAGTCTGCCTCAATTTGGGTTATCATCTGGATTGTGAGGGCTTGAAGCCAGTGCGATTACTTAAGTGAGGAATTGTTCATTTGTCTGACTGGTGTGGTCACAGTTTGACTCACAATACTATTTTAAATGGAGTTTTGAAGAAGCTGCTTAGTTATCCTTGTGGGTGTATATGTATATATATCTAATATACAAACATCTGGCAAATAGCAGCATTTACAATGTAACTTAACTGTTGGATCTCCTTAAAAGTAGGATCTCTTGAGGGAAAAAAAAAGTTCATGAAAGCATGCTGAATTAGATTCCATCTCTGCAAGTCAGGAGAAGGAAGTGTAGTTTGAAGAGCATCTGCAGAAATCCCTTTTGAATAACAGATTGCTACTGTTTGTATGGGTTTTGTTTGTTTCTTTAATAACAACATAGGCCAAGAAGGTTTTCTTGCTTCTTGGCTGTGATTCTTACTGGATTTCTGTGTAGCACAAGTAGCTCGATAAGAATACACAAAGAAAGGAAACTAGAGCTCTCTCAAATCTGCATTGAAAAATTCATAAGTACATCACACTTAACTGAAGAGCTGTAGCTTGTCACGTATGCTCCAGATAAGTACTGTGATGATGGCAAGCTCTAGAACTAGGAAATGTTTGAAATGTCATATTCTCCTCACTGCTTCTCTCATTCAGTAGAATTACTGTTGCTCAAAAAATTCTCTACTCCTTCCTGTTTGTTTGTTTAGTAACTTTACCAATAGTGTGCCTTTCTAAGCCAGAAGGTCTGATGTGTTTAATGTTTGTGTTCTGTTATCCTTCTGCTTCATTAAACCAGCGTAGTTAGTACTTTTAAGGAATTAATTTTCCTGAGCCATTAATCAGTCATTGTATTAGGGAAGTCCTTTTTTTTATCTGCAGGCTGTTTTGAAGTCCATTAGCTTCCTTTTCTATGTGGTTGTTCTAAAAGTAGCTTAATAGTATGAGAAAACAGCAACAAAAGAGTAAAGGGGATTAAACAGTAAAAATGCTAGGAGAAGCAGGCAATCCTAAGAATTTTCAAAATTTATGGATGAGTTGAGAGATTAAAGCGAGAATTTTTTTAAAGCATAGAAGTAGTAAATAAACTACTTTCTAAACATAGAAACGTGAGTATTGATGCAGAGACACAGAAATGGGAGGTGGGTGGGTAGATGGAAGAAAATACCAGGTAGTGAAGGCAGACTGAGCATACTGAACAGGCTTCTTTCTGTGTGTAAGCAGCACTCTTCAGCTGGTGATGCTGAAGTAGGACTGTACGCAGGGGATTTGCAGATATCTGAACAGAACCCTCTTCACATAAAGCCGTGTCAGCAGGGACAGAGTAACTTAGAGACAGACGATAGTCGAATTTCAAAGAAGGTGGGCGATAACTGTGAGTGTGTGAAAAATAATGAATGTAAGTGTGTGTAGAGCCAAATGCTTCAGAGAGAGAAATTCGGCTACTACCCGTATGTAAAATCTGTATGTCTGAATACTCTGCAGAGGCTAGATCTTTCAGCTGAGAGAAAAAAATGCAAGACCTATGCATTACCATTTACTTTCACATAAAATAGTTCTGGTTTTGTATTGGCATCATATGGCAAATTGAAATGTGGTAAAAAGTGTTGCTGGATTCTGAATAATCTCAGAGGAGGGGGCCTGAATTCCTCCTATACAGAAAATTTCCATTTTGTTGATGCATTTAAAGGTAGATATGAGATAGACACATTTTAATGTATTTTAAGAATTTACTTTTGATATATGTCCTGGGTTCAGCTATAGCAGTCATTTTTCTCCTGCTTAGTAGCTGGTGCAGTGCTGTGTTTTTTAACTTTCAGCCTGGGAACAACGCTGATAACACCGATGTTTTTAGTTGTTGCTAAGTAATGTTTATTCCAACCAAGGACTTTCTCAGTCTCATGCTTTGCCAGGGAGGAGGGGAAGCCGGGCGGAAGCAGAGACAGGACACCTGACCCAAACTGGCCAAAGGGGTATTCCATACCACAGCACGTCATGCCCAGTATATAAACCGGGGGGAGTTACCCGGAAGGCCCGGATCACTGCTCGGGTCGGGCTGGGTATCGGTCGGCGGGTGGTGAGCAATTGTATCCTCTCCCCTTGTTATTTCACTAATCGTTATTATCATTGGTGGTAGCAGTAGTGGTTTTGTGTTATACCTTAGTTGCGGGACTGCTCTTATCTCAACCCGTGGGAGTTACATTCTTCCCATTCTTCTCCCCATCCCTCCAGGAGCGGGGGGAGGAAGAAGCGGGGGGAGTGAGCGAGCGGCTGTGTGGTTCTGAGTTACTGGCTGGGCTCAAACCACGACAGTTCTTTTTGGCGCCCAACGTGGGGCTCGAAAGGTTGAGATAACGACAGATCTGACCAGAGTGTGTTTAATCATATTTGTGATAAGCATTCATTGTTACTACTCGTCACAATGGTGATTATTTGGCTCTCAGACGTGTTGCGCTTGATCTCAGAGTTTCAGCATGTTGTACCTTACTTACAGCCACTATTTGCTGTTTTAGCGTTTATCGGCTGGGGGGCCTGGGCTAAGGTTCTTGTTTCACTGTACTTCATGGTAATGACTTGTAATACAATAGACTCATTGATCATGAAACTGGTCTGGTTTGTGCTTCCAGCGTGGCCATCACCACTATACATTGGGAGGTATATAATGAAATATTTTAGCAATTGCATATCTTTTTTTTTCTCCTCGGGGGGTAAACTTACGAAGGAAGCATTCTCTTTCACCCCCCGTTCCCCCACCAGCCTATTTGCAACAGCAGTTGAGAGTTCTGAAGGTTTTAGATGGCCTTTGAGTACCCTTGAAACCTGCCTGCTGATTGTGCTGGGGATCAGCATGTTGGCAAACATACGGAGTGTGTTTTACCCACGGCCATCCCGTCGTAGGAACATCCTATTTCGTTTAATGTCAAAAATTCAGCAGTATCAGGTTCGAATCTGGTCTAGGGTTAGACGACGATATAGGAGGACCACCAGGAGATTTTCCCTGAGGCTGGACAGTTATGAGTGGCAGGGTGTGTGGGATAGTATGGGCAAGTACCTAGGCCAGTGGGCCCCTCCAGTGCTTTGGAACTTCACCACTGAACAAGTGCAACATCCGGAAAAACTAGTAAAACACTTAAACGAGGTGTGCTGTCATCCTGGTTATACCAGAGAGGGACAAATCTTGGCAACGTGCTGGGGCTTGGCCTATGCCTACAGAGCCCTGCTCAACACTATCCAGCACCTTCAAAGGGAAAAAAATGTCTCTGGATCTGATGGCAAAGCAACAGACAACGCAGCTATGCCAACTACAAGCACAGCAGCTACTCAGACCCTGACCACAACAGTCAACACAGCTACTCCAAGTACAGCAGCTACATCAACCCCAGTGACAAGCACAACAGCTACTCAAACCCTGACCACAACAGACAACGCAACTACTCCAACTTCAAATACAGCAGTTACACCAACCCCAGTGACGAGCACAACAGCTACTCAAGCCCCGACAGCAACAGACAATGTGGCTACTCCAAGCACCGCAGCCACACCAACCCCAGTGACAAGCACAGTAGCTACTCAAACCCCGACAGCAACAGACAATATAGCTATTCCAAGCACTGCAGCTACACCAACCCCAGTGACATGCACAGTAGCTATTCAAACCCCGACAGCAACAGACAATATGGCTACTCCAAGCACCGCAGCTACACCAACCCCAGTGACAAGCACAGTAGCTACTCAAACCCCGACAGCAACAGAAAATGCAGCTGTTGGTGTTACTCAACTCCCAAGCACAACAGCTGCACCAACCCCAGCAATAGACATTGCAACCACTCCAATCCTAGTGGCAGACACTGCAGCCACTCCAACCACAGTGACAAACACTGCAGCTAAACCAAATGTCCAGTTTGTGACAATGTCTGTTGCCCCTGTAAGCAAAAGCAGACGAAAGGCACAAAGAGCAACCCGCGAAGCGAAGAAAGATGAAGACCCAGTGCCATTACTATATGCAACAGCACCTGAACAAGAGTTACTACTACGTGGGTCAGAGGAAGAGGAAGAAGAAGAAGAGGTCACTTCTCGACCCCGGACCTCAACCGAACTACGGAATATGCGAAAAGATTTCACCCGTCTTCCAGGGGAGCACATTGTCACCTGGTTGCTCCGGTGCTGGGACAATGGGGCCGACGGTCACGAACTAGAAGGTAGGGAAGCCAAGCAGCTGGGATCACTTGCTAAGGAAGGAGGAATTGACAAAGCAATTGCAAGAGAGAAGCGAGCCCTCAGTCTTTGGAGGCGGCTCCTGGCAGCTGTGAAGGAAAGGTTTCCATACAAAGACGATATTACAAATCGCTCAGCCAACTGGACCACGATAGAGAAAGGCATCCAGTCCCTGAGGGAATCAGCCATTATAGAGATGATCTATCGTAAGCCGGATTCCAGGAACACATCCGTAGATCCAGATGAAGTCGAATGTACACGACCCATGTGGCGGAAACTTACACGGAGTGCGCCATCATCATATGCCCACATATTGGCATCAATGACCCGGAATGACGGAATATCACCAACAGTGGATTGCCTGATTCGTCAACTCCGAGAGTTCGAAGACAATCTCACCCCTTCCATCATTTCAGCTGTGGAAAAACTGTCCCAGGAGTTCAAACAATTGAGAGACGATTTATCCGATCTATCCAGCTCCCCACGCGTACCAACCCATGTCTCAGCTATTAACAGAAGGCGCCCTACTGCTCGAGAAAGAAAATATAGGAGGTACACGCCACGGGCCACCCTATGGTTTTACCTGCGGGATCATGGAGAAGACATGAGAAAGTGGGATGGAAAACCTACTTCAGCTCTGGAGCAACGGGTGCGTGAACTGAAGAGGAGAACAATGGTCAAGGATGATCCTCCCAGGAAAGCTGCTGCTCCAGTCTCTGGCGAGCAGTTTCCCAGATGGAGCGAAAGAGCTGATTTTACTCCAGCTCCTGTGATAAGGAATACTAATCCCTTTCTACAAGACAGAAGCGGAGAATTTTGTGATCACTATTAGAGGGGCCCTGCCTCCAGCCAGGTGGAGGAGAGGGATAATCGGGTTTACTGGACTGTGTGGATCAGATGGCCTGGCACATCAGTCCCACAGAAGTATAAGGCTCTAGTAGATACCGGTGCACAGTGTACTCTGATGCCATCAAGGTATCAAGGGGTGAAACCCATTTATATTTCTGGAGTGACAGGAGGATCCCAAGCATTAACTATGCTGGAAGCTGAAATCAGCCTGACTGGGAGGAAGTGGCAAAAGCACCCCATTGTAACTGGTCCAGGGGCTCCATGCATCCTTGGCATAGACTATCTCAGGAGAGGGTATTTCAAAGACCCAAAAGGGTATAGATGGGCTTTTGGTATCGCTGCCTTGGAGACAGAGGAAATTAAGCAGCTGTCCACCTTACCCGGTCTCTCAGAGGATCCTTCTGTTGTGGGGTTGCTGAAGGTCGAAGAACAACAAGTGCCAATTGCGACCACAACAGTGCACCGGCGGCAATATTGCACCAACCGAGACTCCTTGATTCCCATCCATAAGCTGATCCGCAGACTGGAGAGCCAAGGAGTGATCAGCAGGACCCGCTCACCCTTTAATAGCCCCATATGGCCAGTGCAAAAGTCTAATGGAGAGTGGAGATTAACAGTAGACTATCGTGGCCTGAACGAAGTCACACCACCATTGAGTGCTGCCGTACCGGACATGTTAGAACTTCAGTATGAACTGGAGTCAAAGGCAGCCAAGTGGTATGCCACAATTGACATTGCCAATGCATTTTTCTCAATCCCTTTGGCAGCAGAATGCAGGCCACAGTTTGCTTTCACTTGGAGGGGCGTCCAGTACACTTGGAACCGACTGCCCCAGGGGTGGAAACACAGCCCCACCATCTGCCATGGATTGATCCAGACTGCACTGGAACAGGGGCAAGCTCCAGAACACCTGCAATACATTGATGACATCATCGTGTGGGGTGATACAGCAGAAGAAGTTTTTGAGAAAGGGAGGAAGATAATCCAAATCCTGCTGAAGGCCGGTTTTGCCATAAAACGGAATAAGGTCAAGGGACCTGCACAGGAGATTCAATTTTTGGGAATAAAATGGCAAGATGGACGCCGCCAGATCCCCACAGACGTGATCAACAAGATAACAGCAATGTCTTCACCAACTAACAAGAAAGAAACACAAGCTTTCTTAGGTGTTGTGGGGTTCTGGAGAATGCACATCCCAAATTACAGTCTGATTGTAAGCCCTCTCTACCACGTGACCCGGAAGAAGAATGATTTCAAATGGGGCCCTGAGCAACAACAAGCCTTTGAACAAATTAAACGAGAAATAGTTCATGCAGTAGCCCTTGGACCAGTCCGGGCCGGGCCAGATGTGAAAAATGTGCTCTATACCGCAGCTGGGGAGAATGGTCCTACCTGAAGCCTCTGGCAGAAAGCTCCAGGGGAGACTCGAGGTCGACCCCTTGGCTTTTGGAGTCGGGGATATAAAGGATCCGAGGCCAGCTATACTCCCACTGAAAAAGAGATATTGGCAGCCTATGAAGGGGTTCGAGCTGCCTCAGAAGTGATTGGAACTGAAGCGCAGCTCCTCCTGGCACCCCGGTTGCCTGTGCTGGGCTGGATGTTCAAAGGCAGGGTCTCCTCTACACATCATGCAACTGATGCTACATGGAGTAAGTGGGCCGCACTAATTACACAACGAGCTCGAATAGGAAATCCCAGTCGTCCAGGAATTCTAGAAGTCATCATGGACTGGCCAGAGGGCAAAGATTTTGGGATGTCACCAGAAGAGGAGGTGACGCGTGCTGAAGAGGCCCCACCATATAATGAACTGTCAGAGAGTGAAAAGCAATATGCCTTGTTTACTGATGGGTCCTGCCGTATTGTGGGAAAGCATCGGAGATGGAAGGCAGCTGTGTGGAGTCCCCTGCTACAAGTTGCAGAAACTGCTGAGGGAGAGGGTGAATCGAGTCAGTTTGCAGAGGTGAAAGCCATCCAGCTGGCCTTGGACATTGCTGAACGAGAAAAATGGCCAGTGCTTTATCTCTACACTGACTCATGGATGGTGGCAAATGCCCTGTGGGGGTGGTTGCAGCAATGGAAGCAGAGCAACTGGCAACGCAGAAGTAAACCCATCTGGGCTGCTGCATTGTGGCAAGATATCGCTGCTTGGGTGCAGAACCTGGTGGTGAAGGTACGCCACGTAGATGCTCATGTACCCAAGAGTCGGGCCACTGAGGAACACCAGAATAACCAGCAAGTGGATAAAGCTGCTAAGATTAAAGTGGCTCAGATGGACTTGGATTGGCAACATAAGGGTGAATTATTTTTAGCCCAGTGGGCCCATGACACCTCAGGCCATCAAGGCAGAGATGCAACATATAGATGGGCTCGTGATCGAGGGGTGGACTTAACGATGGACACTATTGCCCAGGTTATTCACGAATGTGAAACATGAGCTGCAATTAAGCAAGCCAAGCGGTTAAAGCCTCTCTGGTATGGAGGACGATGGCTGAAGTACAAGTATGGGGAGGCCTGGCAGATTTACTATATCACACTCCCACCAACCCGCCAGGGCAAGCGCTATGTGCTTACCATGGTGGAAGCAACCACCGGCTGGCTGGAAACATACGCTGTGTCTCATGCCACTGCCCGGAACACTATCCTGGGCCTTGAGAAACAAGTCTTGTGGCGACACGGCACCCCAGAGAGAATTGAGGCAGACAATGGGACTCATTTCCGGAACAACCTCATAGACACTTGGGCCAAAGAGCATGGCATTGAGTGGGTATACCACATCCCCTACCATGCACCAGCCTCTGGGAAAATCGAACAGTACAATGGGCTGTTAAAAACTACACTGAGAGCAATGGGTGGTGGGACTTTCAAACACTGGGATACACATTTACCAAAAGCCACCTGGTTGGTCAACAGTAGGGGATCTGCCAACAGGGCTGGCCCAGCCCAATCAGAACTTTTACGTACTGTAGAGGGGGATAAAGTTCCTGTGGTGCACATAAAGAATTTGTTGGGGAAGACAGTCTGGGTTATTCCTGCTTCAGGTAAAGGCAAACCCACTCGTGGGGTTGCTTTTGCTCAGGGACCTGGATATACTTGGTGGGTAATGCGGGAAGATGGGGAAGTCCGATGTGTACCTCAAGGGGATTTGATTTTGGGGGAAAACAGCCAATGAACTCAATTGTATGCTGTTGCCTGCTCTATAACACTTTTATAGCCCACCAGCTAGATATCTTCAGGTCGCCAGCCATTGACCCTGACTTCCCTCCGATCATCACCTCAACAAAGAATGAATTTTGAGGAAACCAGACGAGCTCAGCAGTGACCAGATGAGTTTGGCGGTATCATCAGCAGGCAACAACCCAACACTATGTACCGTCCCTCCTGCCCTGAAAGACTATTACAAGAGATGGAGCCTGACATCATGGACTGGATGAGTTCAGCAATTTTACAGGGATTGGTCCATGGACTAGGGAACGATATCTTTCTCTGTGTGTGGGTGTGGGTGTATATATATGTGTATATATGGGACAGGGGTGATGGTGTGCTGAGAGATGTGGGATCTGAGCATGACGTGAATGGTATGGAATAAGGGGTGGATACTGTCCTGGGTTCAGCTATAGCAGTCATTTTTCTCCTGCTTAGTAGCTGGTGCAGTGCTGTGTTTTTTAACTTTCAGCCTGGGAACAACGCTGATAACACCGATGTTTTTAGTTGTTGCTAAGTAATGTTTATTCCAACCAAGGACTTTCTCAGTCTCATGCTTTGCCAGGGAGGAGGGGAAGCCGGGCGGAAGCAGAGACAGGACACCTGACCCAAACTGGCCAAAGGGGTATTCCATACCACAGCACGTCATGCCCAGTATATAAACCGGGGGGAGTTACCCGGAAGGCCCGGATCACTGCTCGGGTCGGGCTGGGTATCGGTCGGCGGGTGGTGAGCAATTGTATCCTCTCCCCTTGTTATTTCACTAATCGTTATTATCATTGGTGGTAGCAGTAGTGGTTTTGTGTTATACCTTAGTTGCGGGACTGCTCTTATCTCAACCCGTGGGAGTTACATTCGTCCCATTCTCCTCCCCATCCCTCCGGGAGCGGGGGGAGGAAGAAGCGGGGGGAGTGAGCGAGCGGCTGTGTGGTTCTGAGTTACCGGCTGGGCTCAAACCACGACAATATATTAAGCATTCAATAAACATTTGTACATCTCTTGCAGAGGAAGGTTATAATTTCAAAGCTATTTAGGTGAAATTTCCACTGAACACTCACATTTCAGGAGTTTTTAATCACTCACAATCAGATTTTGTTGAGGTTTATCAAAGATGCAGGCAGGTACTCTGTCAGGGTTTTTAATAGTGCTTGGCTATCAACAATGCAGTAATTGTTAGGAATTGTGCCTAATGCTGTTTGCAAGGTGTTGGAATTAAATGCAATTTAATATTTTAAAAGCTGACCCTAAATATCTAAAACTTTTTTTTCCCCAAACAAATCCATGTTCACCAGAAAATTAATTTCTTTCTTAAAAATATGAATTTACACCTGAATAGCTGTTCCTGATTACCTCTTTCATAGATGCATTCTTTATGGTGTAGTTATGGCTATACCAAGTCACCCAGAATTCTGTCTTAGGCAAGCTGGAAGCTTCATCCCACGTCATCTGGCCTCTCGAGTACAACAGGTAGGTTGTGTGTGTACATCCCTGAAGCAACTGCAAGCTAAAGAAGGTATGAAAGCTGTGGATCCCTGGCATCAGCTCTCTGCAGCACATCCTAGGCTGAGGAGTCTCTGCCTAGTGATGTGGGAGACCTCATGGGATACAGGCAGAGAGCATCTGAAGACTGTACAAGACTTGTTAGGGGGGGAACCAAATGAGGGAAAGAGGAATCAATATGCTTTAGGATTGGCATTTTACGATCGCTGCAAACACTTTTAATAGGCAAAAGGAAGGGTTTTTCAGAGAAAGTGTTTTGCACTGCAGTTTGCCTATATTACAATATTATAAGCAGGAACTGCTGTCTATTCAGCAACCACCAATGCATTTCTTTCACTATTGTGAAGTACCTTTGTGTATAGTGTTCAGTAAAAAAGGAGGAGAAGGATTTTCAGAAGCACAAATAGTAGTAGTGAATTATTAATGCATAGGAGCTTAACCATGTTACTATTAATAATTCACACTTTTAAGAAATGCAGGACTTTGAAGTTGCTGTTCTAGAAATCCAGCATCTAAATAAAGTGGAAAAATGGAGTGGAAAAACAGCCTGTCATCAGAAAGAACTTATCATTACTGCTGACATTCTTGAAACGTGGTTGGACTCAAAGGTATTTCATGATGATTGATTTGGTAATTATCTTAAGCATACTTGAACAGAAGGAAAACTTTGCCATAAAGATTTCATGGATGTAGTCCACACAGAACCCCCACATACTCTCACTGATGACAATGGGATATTAATGGATGTACCTGAAATTTGATAGGATCTGCTTTTATGGGGTTTAGCTATGAATAAGAAATGATGTGGCCTGTATCTCATTATCACATGTAAGTAGTGGATGAAGAGGAATTAAAAAGATATTAGTCATGTTCCAGAATGATCAGAACAGGCTAATGAGGTGAGAACAATATTTCATATATTTGCTCCAGGTAAAGAGAAGTTCCCTGATCTTTATCTCCTGGACTGTCAGAGGTTTCTCCGTATCTGAAGCATGAAGCAACTGCTTTTTAGGATATTACTCTTAATTATAATGTTTTGTTAGGGATCAATCCCAACTTTCTATTATTTTGTACTGTGGGAAAGGAGCATCTCCAACATTCTATTTTATATTGTAGAAAATGTAGAAATAAACGTAAGATTGACTTGTATTCAGTCAGAGGAATGAACAAAGTGTTTTGAAATTGACATTCATAACTGCTTGTACTTTAATGGAAAGATTTTCTTCAGGAAGAAAAATCATGGTTTATACCCTGAATAGAAGGCTTTAGATCTCTTTGCCAGTCTGACTGGACTGTTCTCCATCTTGATCGCCACTTGTACCTTCATGTCCAATTCTGGCATGTTGATTCTGGAGTGAGTTGTCTGAGGGGCCACAGATTTGATTTCTGAGGTGTCTAGGATTTGATTGTACTGAAGGAGTACTATAGTCATTGTTATCATTGTGATACAAACGGTCTTTTACTGTTTGGCCTTTTATTAGACTTAATAAGCAGTTGGTGAGATTTGGAAATTGAAGCTTCTCTTCAGATTGCATGGGGCTTCGCTAGAGAATTCTGGTGCTGAAATGTTTCTCACAAGTGCATTAGTTGGTCTGGTGAAGAGCCTCCACATCTTGGATTACGTCTGTGTTATTACTAGGAGTGAACTGCTAGCTCTTGGAGGATCTCAGCGCAAGTTGGATGTTCTCATGGTCACATAAAAGCAAAGCAGAAAGCAGGTCACATAAAAGCAAAGTAAGTAAGCTTGTTACTAATATTGTCATCTAGTTCATACATAATCTCTTAGAAATTATTAATTTCATACTTAGAGCATCCATAGGTATTTGCTGTCAGACTTTATTGCCCAGGCAGAACGAATCAAGGTTTCTTGAGAGACTGGAATGAAAACAAGGCAAGGAATCAAGAAATTGATTAAACAGGCTACTTAGTCATTTTTTTCCCTTTAACAAGGAAAAAAAGAGAAAGAAACTAATGCCTTCAAAACAAGTATTCGTTTAATGTGGAAAAGCATTTTACCAGTGCTAAATTCTGTCTGAGGTTAACAACCGCCACTCCAGTCCTGCACTTGTTCTAAATTTTTATAAGAGTAACGTTGGACTGCTCTGAAAGCCTTGAAGGAAAAAAGAATAAATGTCTTTGCTATCTATGGTTAATGAAAACTACTATTGGTAAAAGTATTGGGCATGACTTCCTGGCACAATGCTATGTAAAGTTCCAGGAGGAAGAGAGAGGTTTGGGAAAAGAGAGAGAAACACCTGGAAACTGGATGTTTTTTAAGATTAATGTTAAAATTAGTTCGTGTTCTCTGCTTACCAGATACCTTATTATGAGTATATGATGTTCAAGGCCAGGTTGGGTAGGGCTCTGAGCCACTTGGTTTAGTGGGAGGTGGCTGTTCTTTTTGTGTTCAGTTCTTTATTATCTTCCAGGCAGACATTCTTGAATGCCACATAATTTTGAAATTCAACCATAAAAAAAAGAGCACTGGGCGTGTTCTTGAGAGTCTTTCTGGTTGGGTTTTTTTTTTTGTTTTACGTATAGAACAATTAGTTCAAAAAACCAAAATCATTAGTAAAAAAAGGTAATAGAAGAAATAGTAATGTGATGTTCATCCATGAATTAAAAAAATAACAAAAAATGGAACATACTCCCCAAACTCTGAAGATGTGGCTTTTTTAAAGCTACTGTAGGGGAAAAAAAAAAAAAAAAAAAAAAAGAAAAAAGAAGAAATAGCACTTTCTTTTACTTTTCAACTTTTAACTGTGAACACTTTACTTGTTCACACAGAGGCTCCCAGGAGAAATGGATTTTAAGACAGCAACTCCAAGTGCTCTGCAGAGGTGGAATAATGATTTTAATTTTCTGTTTTATGATAATTATTCACTTGTCTCTGTTACCAGGAACTTTATTTTTTACTGGAATTTTAATAGGCTGTTTTGAAAGCTGTGTTTGTGTGACTGGTTGGAAGAGTTGGTCAGATTTCAAGAAAATTCTGGCCCCATGAAGATTTGCACTTACTGCTTTAGAGCCCCCGTTTTGAGCATTTTTGACCAGTTCTGTTGGTAATGTTACCGACTCATGAGTAGGTAGCTAAAAAGAGTAAAGTTACGGAAGGATTGCAAAGCGACCTCACTTGGTGGCCAGTCGACTGGGAAATGCTGTGAAGAAAGTATCTTCTAAAATGAAGGTATAAGATAGTTCCTTTCTTGTTTGCTCCAAAATGCTCAGATAAGCTAATCTTGTAATGCAGGAGGTGTTGAGAAAAGTACCAGATAATACCAGACAGAATATATAGAGAAGACAAAGAGAAAATTAGTGGGATTATTCTGTTACCTCTGTTGAGGCCTGAAATGGTAGAGGTTTGAAGTGATGAAGTGACAGAATGTACTCTACCACTCCACCAAGGACAAGACTTCATTGCTAGATTTCTCTACTATGCAAATACCAGTTTTTGTATTTTTCATAATTAGGTTATTCCTTATGACCACAGTATTTACATAATTTATTCTTTCATGAGAGATCAAACTAAGCCCTTCCTCCCTTCCCATGCCAGCTTTCAGGCAGCAGAGGACAAAAAGCTTTCCAGTTTCCCTTTAAACTTCCCAGAACTTTGTGTAGAAGATGATGCTATTAGGAAGAGCATTGAAAGATGTCTGTTACTTTGTGCTTATCATCAGAGCCCTTTCATGACTTCTAGGGAGACAGGGAGAGAATATGTACCTGCAAATAGATCGAAGCCTTGGTAGCTTCTCTCGGTGTTGAATATGTGAAGCTCTTTCTTCCTCTGCTCACTCATCCTTTCATGACACTGAGGCCTTGAAATAGCCCATTTCTACATGGTTGTGAGATTTTAGTTCATTTCCAGCACACTTGTTAAGCTGCCAAATGTACATTTATATTTTATATATCCACTATGTATGCTTCTACTTCAGAGAAAGGAAGCAGTGATCAGTGAAGATGCTAGCCTCTTAAACCATCACTCTTGCATTAGTTATGTGAGGAAGAACATGATGACAGCTGAATTCAAACCATCAGCAGCTTTGTCCAGAATATTTAAGAGATTTCATCAAGAATATCCTCAAAATGTATACTCTTACGAAAAATACATTTTAGTTTAGAGATTTTAGCCTTTTAGTTTACTTTAGCCTCCTTTAGCCTTTACTTTAGCTTCATTAGAGTGTTTTATTCTCTGATTCACTGTTTTCAGGAGGTGGAGGGGCAACACTCCCATGTTGTTGTTGTTGCTACTGTAATTAATTTTTTATTCCTTGTGTTTATTAGATGATTATTTAATACAGTTTCCACTAGACAGTGTGTATCAGTGTGGTTTTGGTTATGTGCTTTCTTTCCCATACTGTTTTGATTTTCATTTATTTCATGTGTTTATTTTTCTTGCAATGATCTCTCTTATAAACACAAGGTTTATAAGATTCTGTTGACATTTTATTTTATACTTGCTATGTTGACATTTTACTTTTATATTTGAGTGCTGAAGTCACTATAAAATAATCTAAAAACTGACTGTAACTATTGGATGAAGATGTATTTTATGCTACACAATAATTGTTAAGTTATCAGTGTTGTGATTTTCTTTTTTTAATGCTTACTAAAACTAGTCAGATAGCAGGTCCAAATCTGCACTACTGTTTCCAGCTTTCTCACAAGTAATCCTGGATGTTGCTGGACACTTAAGTATCTAGATGTGAGAGAGCAGTTCATTGTAAGTTGCTGATAAGTCTTCACTCTGTCTTTTATAACTGCATGTGAGGTCTTTGTATGTTATGAAGTGAACCAAATACATTTGATGAGAACTGCTTCAGCATCTATCAACAGCACAGTATAGCCTTAGGGTGCTGATGGCAGCTTGCCTGCAGATTGTCTGAGTTTTAAAGTGACGCAACACTGATGGTCCAGTTCTCTTCAGATTCATAAAATAATCTTTCATTTTTCATTTTTTCATGAGAAAATGTGAAAAATAGCTAAGAACCTGACCAAAAATTACACATCATTCACTGATTTGAACAACACTAAGCTATGTGGTTGATACGCTGGAGGGAAGGGATGCCATCCAGAGGGGCCGTGACATACTTGAGAGGTGGCCAATGCCAACCTCATGAAGATCAACAATGCGAAGTGCAAGGTCCTACACCTGGATTGAGGCAATCCCAGGCACAGCTACAAGTTAGGTGGAGAAGTGATTCAGAGCATGAATTTTTAGTTCATGAAAAAGGGGGTCCTGAGGACAGTACCAGGAAATGTGTGACAACTGCTTAAGGAACAGAGCTGTTTCAGAGTCTCACAATTGTAGGTACTGAATAAATATGTGATGCAATGATGCAAACTCAATTTTCCACAAATACGATTTTTTCCAGTGAAGGAAGTCATGCAAAACCTCAACCTGTAAGTGTGGGAAACTAGTACTCTATTTCTCTTTCTTGGTAAGCAGATGGATTTGGCAGAGCATTGTCATCTTGCTCTGTTGTTTCATTAGGAATAATTACAGCTGGAATATTGCATGCTCCCATAGCTGCAGAGTTTACGCAACTCTGTCCATGGCCAAGTTCTCCAAAGTGGACATCCATATTTTTATTTTTAAAAGTGCAGGAAAAACAACACTTCTCAATAGATCACCTGGGCACACCTAAGACTGTAGAAGAAGGACTCAGAACTTCCATTTCTTCAGTTTTATTAAATCTTTATATTTTTGCAGTATTCAAAAATTAGAAACTAAACTACCATACAGTAAAAATTGTGTATTATCTTTAAAATTAATTTGCATAAACACTGTAAAACTCAAGAATAAGACACTTGAACAGTAAAATATCCAAATATCCCTTACAAATGTTGCGAATATAAAAAGAGATGTAGTTCAGTGAGACCATCTGCCATATCAACTTGCAGTATTAATCTTACAGATAGAGAAAGTAAAGCTTTGTGTTTTGATAAGTGTAACTTCCAATAACAGAAACCTTGAATTTGCTGGATGTCTGCCTAGCAAAGGTAAGTTCCTTTCAGGAAACTCTTTAAAAGTGGGTATGATTGTGTTAAAGGACATCTCTACGCCTTTGCATCTCTTTATTTCCATATTTTTTTCTCTGTTAGTTTGCAGAACTCAGGCTATTCTTCTTAATAGACTGGTTTTGACTTCTCATTGCCCCTTCTGTTACCATATTTTGAAGTATCATCAGTTCCACTTTAAAATAAATTATATATAAATCATAGAATCCCAGACTGGTTTGGGTTGGCAGAGACCTTAAAGCTCATCTAGTTCCAACCCCCTACCACACACCGTGACACTTCTCACTAGACCAGGTTGCTCAATGCTCCATTCAGTCTTTTGTCTTCATTCTGCTGTAGTGCTCTATCAGTTGAACTCTTTCTGCAGGCCTTTTCTTTTTTTCCTTTTCCTTTTCTTTTTTTCCTTTTTCCTTTTTCCTCTTCTACTCTTGCTGGATGAATTGTATCTTTATGACCAATTAAAATTTTTCATGTTGCGTCTTGTGGCTATTCTCTCTCGGCTATTTGCAGGGCACCTTTATCTGTCTCCTCTCTATAACTCCTCTTTTTAGGCAGTGGAGTTATCTGCAAATAGTAGCCTGGATGTGCAGTTAACTTGTCCCTTAGGCTTCTCTGGTGAAGTATTGTTTCACCAGCTGCTGTTCCTGTGCTATGCTCTCTAGCTTCTTAACCACCTTAGTACCCTCCATTGGACTGTCTCCAGCATGTTAAGTTCTCCTCTACAGGGAGGCTCAAAACTGGGCACTGTTCAAGATGTGGTCACAGCACAGTCAGCTAGAGCGGAATAATCTCTTCCTTTGACCTCCTGTCTGCATGCTTGTCAAAGCAGCTCGACAAGGAATTAGCCTCTGTTTCTGCAGGGGCTCACTGCTGACTCCACTGGGAGTCAGCGTTTTGAGGTGCACTGTCACTTTTTGTAATCAATAGCTACCATCATGAATTTCTAAATTAAATTGTTTCATTGGTTTCAACCAGTATTAAGGCTTTCACCAACCAAGTGAGCAGGAAACTATTCAAAACTATGCGTGGCTCTATCATTTGATGTGAACGATGAATGATTTGGCTGCTGGAGTCACTAATGTTCATCTTGAGAAGCAGAAGCTTGTAAAGTATTTAAATAGGTAACAGGTCATGTATAAAACTTTGTTTTCAAAGCTCCAAGAACTGAATGCCTTCTAACTTGAAGTCCTGTCTGTAGTCAGAAGTTCTCACAGGCACAGGTCACCAGCCTTTGAAATCAAAGGCTGAAAGATTGTGGAGACAGAAAGCTGGAATCAGTGCAGGAGAAAACGTTTAATCTTTGGCGTCCCTACAAAATTCTGAGTAAGGTGACTTTTTGTATTATTGGAAGTTGAATCAAAGCAGTTGGTCAGCTGTAGTATTATGGTATTAATTCAGTAGCAGAGCTCGAAGTCCATTTGCTGAATTTGGTTCATTTGGGAAGTTCTGGATTTCTTTTTATGGCAGAAGTAGAAATGTAGTTCTCACTGGAAGCCAGCTCTACTTTTATAAGCAGTGGTCAAATTTCATATAAGGCAGTAAAGTAATTGCTCTTACATAAAGAAAACAAAAAGAGAGAAAGAATAGAGTTCAGATTCCCCTTTTTCTTTTCTAGAATGTATTCCTCCCACTTTTGCTATTTTACCTGAAGGAATATAAAAGCAGAATAGTGGGTACAGCTGCGGAGCTTTCGGTTGAAGCCAAGGAAGAATGCAGAAATGTTACTGTATCAAAGGAATGTTTATATTGAATTGCTTCACAACAAGCATTTTATAAAAAGTTGATTTTCCCCTTGTTTATAGCGGTCGAACTCCTTTAAAACAGTGAATACATAAAATTTATTCCCCAGGTTCCTGTCTTCCCATTGTCTCCCCCTCATGTAGAGGAGGGCCATGAGGATGATAAGAGGGCTGGAGCACCTCCCGTATGAAGACAGGCTGAGAGAGTTGGGGCTGTTCAGCCTGGAGAAGAGAAGGCTGCGTGGAGACCTCATAGCAGCCTTCCAGTATCTGAAGGAGGCCTATAAGGATGCTGGGGAAGGACTCTTCCTTAGGGACTGTAGTGGTAGGACAAGGGGTAATGGCTTCAAACTTAAACAGGGGAAGTTTAGATTAGATGTAAGGAAGAGGTTCTTTACAGTGAGGGTGGTGAAGCACTGGAATGGGTTGCCCAGGGAGGTTGTGGATGCTCTATCTCTGGTGGTGTTCAAGGCCAGGTTGGGCAGAGCCTTGGACCACATGGTTTAGGGCAAGGTGTCCCTGCCCATGGCAGGGGGGGTGGAACTAGATGATCTTAAGGTCCTTTCCAACCCTTACTATTCTATGATTCTACGATTCTATATAATAGCATCTTTTTCCCTTTTCTTCCCCCTCCCCCCCCCCCCCTTTCACTGTCGTCTTCTAGGCAAGGACAACTTACCCAAATGTCTCAGGCATAAAAAATAATCATTCCTTAAAACCAATTGCTGACTGTTTTTTTTAGTTGGATGCCATTTGACTTTTGGATTATTGGTTTGTAGCTCTCCTTGTCCTTTACAATAAGGATTTCCCTGCATCCTTTGCATTCTTTTATTTAAGCAACATAAATTGGAACTGTGTCATGGAACTGAAAGTAGACCATCATTGTAGGTGCCTTCCAACTGAAATTATTCTATTCTTTTCTGAATATCTTCTGGTGAGACTAGGAAGCTCTTCCTTGCCTGTTTCTCTCCGGTAGTGGCAGTTTGCTGGTGCTGAAGCTTCTAATATCAAGAATTCTTACACTCTTTCATAATACCCAAGACATTTTAATACTCTCTTGTAATACAGAAGCAGTGTGCAAATTAGCTGTTATCTTTAAACTGCTTTTACTTCACTGAAGTCCTGGGCAGCCCCAGGGTTGGAGGTCCCATGTAGTACTTTTAGACAGCCTTGGAAATGCAGTAGCTCGTGAAAAGACCCAGCTCTGTAGCCACCTTATTGTTAGTCTTTCTTTTGCCTTCTCCTCCATGAAAATGCCTCCGTCCCCTGTGGATGGCGCTGGAAGGATATAGTGTCTTCTGTAAGGACCTGACTGGGACAATCTCTGCCTGGTCAGAATGGGACATTTAAGGTTGTTGAAAAGGCAGCCTGCTGCTTCTGTGGGTGCGAGGACAGGAAAAGCAGGAAGGTCCATAGCTATGTTGTCAGCAGCCCTGCCAGGACTGTGTCATTACAAACAACAAAAAAAAAAAAAAATCCAGGTATGAAAGAAAACCCCCCCAAAAGTGACTTTGCCATTTTGTTTGGAAGACATTTATTTTCCTACACTTGAAGTGTTCTGCATGGCTCATGCAGAAATGAAAGAAGACATCTATAAAAACAAATTAGAAAATAATATTCAGGTTTTGCAAATCACAGTTTGTCACTGCTTTGTCTGCTGATGCTTAGAAATGGTTGTCAGCTGAACATTGCTGTTTTCAGAATTAATGTATCCTCAGGCTTTTTGTTGAAGTGTACTTGAAAAGAGCCTTTGTACATTTTCACTCTTTTTCTCTGTTTAGGGATATGTTTCTTTCAAATAGATTATCAGCCCTGGCAATTTATTTAGAAATTCTGCTCCTGTGCCTCCTAGTCTCTTTATTTTACACTAATCTGTTACTTGTGATGGAAAACAAGATTGAACAGAAAAAGGAGGCACTGGGAAATGGCCTTTCTACTTGTGCTAATTTCATATTAATTACTGTTCTTTACATAAATAGCTATAAACAATATGCTATAACCTCTAGAAGAACAAGATAGTTTTTTTAGGTGGACCTCAAATGCTAAGTAAATTTTGCATGTGTATATATATATATGTAAAAATAACTAAATTCATGTTTTACATAAGGTTTTGTTAAAGTATTTCTGAAAAAAGATACTTGACTTTAGAGGTGCTCAGCCCCATTATCTTCAAAGAAGGTAACTAATTTTTTAGGGGTGCTGTCAGCAAGAACCATCAGTATTTAGCCTAGCTGGGGATATAAATCAGCAATATAAATTCAGAAGAGTTCTCTAAAGTTTTGTCATAGCACCAGACAAAATTTTGGACCCATTTTTGCTGTCTTAGCAAGTTGTAATAGAAAGGCAGAGAATGGCAGTCAGTTTGATTTAAAGCTTTGCCAGTATGATGGGATAAATAAAAGAGTGGACAGTGAGAAATAGTTTGGAGTCCTGTTAGTAACTGGTCTCGTATCTCCTTCAGTACAACCCCACATTAGGGGTAGCTGTCAGGATGAGAGCATGCTGCCTGCAATAGCTGGTAGTATGTAGATAAGAAGTAGAGTTCTCCACTGAGGATTGTGGCTGAGGACCAGCATTCAGAAAACACACCAAATGAAACCTAATAGACTTTAGGCTAGCAAATCTCAAGGACTGAAGTATCCTTATTTCTGAAGACCTGATATGGTTGAACCATCCCCTGTGTATTAACAGTTTGGTATTCACTAGATGTTATTCTGCATTTTAATTAACATTTTCCCAAGTCAGCATCATTCTCTCATCTTTTGATTTTGGCCTCTATGTCCACACACTGGTGCTGGGTGGTTAGAATGGGCTTTTTAAGCCAAGTTTCATTTTTCTGAGCTCTGCTTCAGGCAAACTGGACGGTATTCAATGTTGATTTATGCTAATGCTAATACATTTCGAAAATCTTGAGGATGGTGTAAATTATTTTCTCTTTTACCACAAAAAATCCAAACTTTGTTACATGATGCGTCTCTGTGCGTATGCCAATGAAATTGCCAGGACTACATTACATGCTTTTCTGGGCAGGCTCAAAATGATTCTTCTTTGCAGGTCTGAACTACAGTGGCAGTATTATGTTAAAAAAAATCATTGCTTATGGTAGGTTAAGCACATAATGTAACTTTTTCAGTTTATAAATATGTCTGAGAGAATGCAAATAGAACAACTGAAAGGAATCCCAGTTTGGGAAATCAAGCTGATTTGCTTTTGCATGTTTTCTAACACTAGGCCAGAACCTTCAGGCTCCCGTTGTGTGACTTGAGCAAGAGGTTGCAAGGCAACCTTGGGCAAGGGTAGAACTTGTAAGTGGTTTCTGACTTGCTGTTGTGTGCTTCCCTTACCAGCTTTCAGCCTTTTCTGGAGAGATGCTGGAATAAAGGCTGTCCTTAGTTGTTATGGGTGAGTGGTGACTGATAGAGATCAAGTCTGAAGTGCGTTGGGTATCAAAGGGTTGTCGGCGTTGGTGAAGCACACGCTCAGCCATTAGGCACAATGTGACAAGAATGAACAGGGAAACCATTGTTAGTGTCTTCTCTGGGGAGTTACAAAACTCAACCCTTTTAGAGAAGGTTCTGTCTGAGCAGCAAGCAGAGCAAGCTGGTCTCTGGAACTGGAAGGTGTCCCTGCTCGTTGCAGGGGATTGGAACTAGATGAGCTTTAGGGTCCCTTACAACCCAAACCTGTGATTCTGTGATACCATTGCATAACTTAGAAATAAGTCTGTCTTTAACAAAAATGAAAAATTAAAAAAATAAACTCAAGCAGGTACACGAGTCTTCTCACTGAATGAAATGAGTTAATTGCAAAGTGTGAATTTTGCAATCTCACTAGTGCCAGCTATTCATACTATTATATTTATCTTTTTTAACTTCCTTACAAATTAAAGCATTTTTCTTCCCCCTCTTTTTTTGAACTAAGATGCATAGAAACGGTTTCCAAATCCTAAAATGGAAGTAGCAATCTTAAAAAGGCCAATAATTACCTACAGGAAATCTTTCCATGGTTTTAACTTTACCTCTGATTTTGTGTTGGATATGACTCCTCTACATTTAATTATATAGAATACATAAGAATATTAATAAGTCTAAAAGCAGTGCTCTGAGAGTGAGAAGCAAGTTTTGCACCCAAACTACTTTTTGATGCATATTTGAATCTAATATCTGTGAATTGTTCTGCCTATCCTACACTCCAGAATGTTCCCAACAGGCACCTTCTCTTTCTTTTGTAAACATGTTTATTTTCCCCTCTGCCCCATTGTCCTTAGTAAATAATGCATTTTCTGTTATTGAGTATTCCAACTAATAGATAAACAGTACAGTAGCATCAACTGTGATTATTTTTTTCTCTTTAATGTTAGATGACTGTATAGCCACACAAAAAAAACCTATTTCCTCAGGCATTTGACATGGTGAGACATTCCAGCAATTTTGCTGTGCTCTCATCCTGTTATAAACTGGTTCCATTTGATGTGACAGCAATGTTCTGTTTAAAAAATGTGTTTGATTCAAAATTTGCCAAGCGAGAAGAGGAGCATAAACCTTTATTTTTAGACTGTACTACAAATTCTTTCTGGAGTCAAATGTATTTTGTTGGGCCTTCTCATGCATTCACTATTCACAGGCTTCAGACTATGAAGCTACCTTGATCCAGCACTGTTAAATTCTTTTTTAGCAGGATGCTAAAAATACACAACTTTGAAAATATTTTGAGACAAAATTTTGGGTGCTTTCTGGTCCCCAGTTGCTGTATGACTCTGCGTTAATAAGATGATTAAACACAATCTGTGATACCGATTCTTGTGAGATCCTGCAACTTACTTTAAAAATACATCTATGATTAACTTAATGGTATTTGTACCTCCAAGTTAAAAAAAAATAATAGCAAGTTCTCCAGGTATTTCAATTTAGATAGTGAGACAATTCCTTATTTAACATGATGTTTAGTAAGAGAAACCGCACACTTATCTTTAAATTTATACTTTGCACTGGCCATAAGTTAATTTTATGTAAAGCCAAACCAGTGAAGCTAATACTCTTCTGCCTGTAGTGATTGTGGAAAGCATGTTTTATGAGACATTTTCAGTCCTCCTACCTATGATAGCTGAGTTTGTGGCAGTAACACAAACTTAAAACCAGCCTTGCCTCCCTGTAGACCATAGTGACTACCACCTTGGGCTTTCAAGGTGGTTCTGTATCTTCTTGCTGTAAGGCTTCCTTGCTACCCAGGAAGGGTGGAATTAGTTTATGTGAAAGTTTATATGACCTGTGCTAAGTGGGAGGTCAGACTATGGTCTTTCCTATGAAAGAATGTAAAATCTGCACCTTAATATGCTTGGTAAGTTCAGCAGAATGCTTCATTTGCGGTTACAATATAGTGGCAAACATAAAATCAGTCTTTGTAGCTGCATTCAATTCCAGGGGGTTGTGGTCAGTGGAAGGACGTTATTAGGGAAGGCCTTTTGTCACTCTAATTTCTCGTGTGAGTGTGTACGCATGTATGTGTACTAAGACATGCATCGTGCAGAGTCATACGATGGTTTGGGTTGGGAAGGACCTTAACGCTCATCCAGTTCCAACCCCTGCCACAGGCAGGGACACCTTCCACTAGATCAGGTTGCTCCAAGCCTGGTCCAACCTGGCACAATTCTGCAGCCTCTCCTGAACCTGTTGCAAATTACATCTTTTTCTGCCACAGGCACTGAGCTGGTTGGAAGGATGTTCCAACTTTCTATGAGAGGGGATGTAGTGGATATTATGAAAAATGACAAAATAAGGGTTCAAATGTATTTGCATTTGAAATAGAGAAATAAATATTATATTCTCTATGAGCAATTCTGTGATTTCGTGAAGTTATAACACATTAACAAAGACATTCTCAGTCTGTTAAAAGGCATTATTCATGAAAAGAAAAAATAACTTACAGTAATATTGTCATCTAAATCAGGTGCAAAGATGACTGTAGAAGAATTGCATAGTTCTGTACATTTTGCATCGTGTTTGTTGAAAGGATATCATTTTCCCTTTAAATCATAGGCTTTGAAAGAGCACTGGCAATTTTTTTTTTCATATACTTAATCTTTAGAGTTTTTAAGTGCTTTAGTAATGATCTCAGCTTCTCCCCTGTAATTTAGGAAAATTATAAAATTACAGATTGTAAAAATAGCACTGTACACCTCCACAGCATTTCTCAAGACACATTGAGCTATCTATGTAGGCCTTGTGTTCAGGTAACTGCCTGGAGTTTGGTACAAAGGTTGCTGAAGGAGGCTAAAGAAAACCATCTAATTAACAGGCTTTTCATTGTATCTTGCTCTAAGCAGCCTTCGTCACATGCTAAATCTCATCAGTCACTGAAAGCTAAAAGAGAGCTACATGGCAGTTGGTAGAGGAAAAAATCTCTCAGTTCTTCAGCATCACCAACTGTAGTGATCTGCAGAGAAATTGTTCAGGCGAGCAGGAACTGCCAACACATGATGAATATGGATTTCGTATATGGCCTATGAGCAACAAAATCACATCTCAGTTTATTTCAGTGTGTGCAAATTGATGTGTCAGAACAAAAACTGAATTGCCCTTTCATAGGGGCAAACTAGCAGCTGCGGTTAAGGAGAGCCTTCTGTTCTTCCAGGTGACACTACTCATTGATGCTTCTGGGTTTCATATCAACATACCATGTGCCCCTTGGCCAGTCTTTCTGTGTTCGTCTGTAACCTCAGACATAAAGTCATTTATTTCTCTGTCCTACCCAAAAGCATTTAGGAGAGAAATGCATGTGGATCTGCTTTTAAATAGTATTATGTGATATTCAGGCTTGGTTCTGTCACCAATGTTGACTTTATGCAACAAGTGTGTCAGTTATAAAGCTTCCATGTTAAAAAGCTTGGGAGTTATACTAGATTTTCACAGTGAAAAGTAGGCCTGTTTAAGAAGCAAATTAAAAAAAAAAAAAAAAAGATCTTGGGTTCTGAGCTTGCTTCACCATGTAAAGATTGAGAACAACCTAAATCTTTATCTTGGTCCAGATGGAGTCTATCTAGTGGCACATGAGCCTAGTGTGTTTAGTGGTATTTAGGAGGATTTTCTGTTCTGTTCTCTTTCTTTCAAAGCAGGTCATCCACAAGAGTAGCATTACCCACACTGAATGGAGGATTCTGACATCTTTGGTTCTGGAAAATGGAAGTCTTGTTTGTCTGAGGTTCCTTGGGAGAACTTGGCTGTGGAGTAAGCACACTCTTCTTGTGCACCATGTTCTTCAGTAATGAGATGACTGTGAAAAAGTTGTCTTTTTTACTTAATGACATGATTAGTTAGGAGAAATAAATGTTTTCATGAAATAATTAATTGGTGTAGCCATTAGTAATGCAGGATGTTAAGGTCACTTTAGGGCTTCAAATCCCTGATATTAACTTTTATAAGAAGTGTTTTTAAAGCAGTAGTGAAATACATGCACCTTCTCTGCAAACTTACTTTAAGACCCAAAAATAAACCCTAAGAATTTCAGATAGCCTTCTGACAGAGTAAAAAACTATCAACATAGCAGCTGAAAAACAAACTGTCAACATACAGAGTTCTTAACAATATAAGTACATGTTGAATTGAACTCCCTAAACTTGGTCATTGATCTGCAGGGCAGGTGCTGCTTACATCAGAGTAGTTTTGGGTACCTACTAGAGCACATACCCTGCAATTTGGTGGACGTTGTTCTGGGGCATCTGTACTCATGATGCATGTGACTGGGTATTGCAACTCAGGCTGTTAGGTGCATCTTTTTATTTTTATTAGTTGGGAAAATTGGATACGAATGGAAATAAATTGGCAAGTTACTGAAGCGAGAATGTTATTTTTATGTTAAAATAAATGGATGAATGGGATCTTTGGCACAATATGCAATCTCAAGAGATGATTCAGAACCAGAGGGTCTGAAATATTTAGACATTAAACTTCTAAATACTTAAATGGATCACTGATGGGTATATGGCACAGCTCAAGAAATCATTAAAATCAGTTTTGCTTTTATCCTATCTGCTAGCTGCAGGCAGGAAATGTGCTAGAAGGAGGTAAGAAAGGATCGAAAAATTATTTCCTGTTAATATGGAAGGAAAAATATGATAAGTAACTGGAATACATACAATCTGCCAGTTCTTTCCTGGTCACATCTTATTGTAGAAGTAAGACTTTAAAATAATTTTGATTGGTTCACAAGTAACAACAGATAAATATAGTTTTGGGTCTCCTCTTGAGGTTTAGAAGTGTCCATAACATTAGCACTTGCCTACGTGCTAAATACCGGTTTAGAGTGAAGAGAAAATAGCATCAAAAAGGTATTAAAACCTGGTAAAATGAGCCATTGAAAGCTTGAAGTATCTGCTGACTTAATCTAAACTAAACCATTAAATTTATATTAGGAAGTATTAGTAAAAATTGGAATTCTTTGAGGTCATCCTGCTGATTGTGCATAAAGTCACAATTCCACTAATGTGAGGCAAATTAGTCTGGGCGAAACTCCATCAGAGTAAAAAGGAACCATAGGAGCAGCACTGAAACACACACAGACTGCATTAAAGGGGGAAGAGCAGTATAAATAAGATTTATTTACAATGTTAAAGGTGGAAGAGCAGTGTAAATAAGATTTATTTACAATGGTATCAAATGGAAATGGCTAATAAGGCAGCTAATGTAATACCAATGGTCAATAGGGTTTAAAGGCAGCAAGACAGCACTAAAAAAACCTATTACAAATGAAATAAAATGAACAAAATGCTGCCACAAGCCAGTGGAAAGAGCTTTTACCTGTTACAGACTGAGATCATAAAAGGCTATGCAACAAAAGACAAAATATTTAATGTTTGTATTTGGAATTAAACAGAAATCATACATCCACATATGTGGTGCTGTGCTAGGAATAGAAAGTTTAACTTGTGCATCAAAGGATAGTGTCAGAGAACTGTTAGCCAGCTTGGAAAATTTAGGCTCAAGACTTTATTTAGACCAGTTAATCAGGAACTTGCACAGTATAGTGGCTTAGACTTTGTGACTTCAGTCTTTGGAAACTGTACCTTCACAGTGGGAATGGCCAGACCTACTAATCGCCTCCTTGCCTAATAGCTTTTCTGGGTTGGTCTCAGATTGGTCTATGCACAGAGATGCTTGCGTCTCCTCACGTTCCAAGTGCTGCTGGCTTTCCCAGTACCCTCTGTATGCACCTCTTTTGCATTAAACCTTTTGAAGTATTATTGTCTTCTTTTCTATGGCAGTTTTACAGAACAGAAGATGGATGTTTTAAGTGTGTAGGCAGCTATTTTGGTATATTGTTCATACATAGTTTGCCCCATCTTAATGCAATAGGACTTTAAAATAAAGCTAAACTATACAATAACATATTTCAGTATATTTCTACCTGGTTGGCATAATTAAAATATGCAGGTAATGTTTACCATTGCACTGTACTCTATTGCATGAATCTTAGACAGACTCAGCCTTAGGAAAGAACTCTCCAGCCAGCATTTGTTATATTTGAACTTGGCTATACCATGAGTCAGTGAATACCTATCTGAACAGCAAAGCATATTTTCTAAAGTCTAAAGACTTGAAGAGGTTTGACAATATTGTGCTGCACATACTCCGGAGCTAAGCTGGGGAAGTACTATTTAAGAATAATTGTGAGGCTTCATTTTGGTTTGGATTATTTTACAGTTTTCAGTGAAGTTTTCCAAATGTATGACTGATAATTGTAAAGACCATGATAAAGTCTCAAGTAAATAAAATTGATTAGTGAATGTGTACCTATAATTTAGAAGAAATTTTTTTCCTTACTGTAGTAGTTAAGTATTGCACTTAAGACATGGAAATTAGAGTAAAACTTAGTTATCTTCCTGAAATGCCAAAGATTCTAATTTTTTCCAGAACTTGTAAAACTATTAATGATTTTGACTATTCAGGAATGCAAGTGCTATGTAAATATCAGCAATCCAGGGTCCAAACATAACATTCTATTAAAAAATAACAGGAGTAGTCCAATATCTGTCTGGTTCAAATGCTGGCAAAATCCAACAGTGATGATACTGTCATGCAGAAGGGCTGCAATGTGGGTGTTAGCTGCTAGCTCAGAGAAGGGTGCTGCGTAGAGCTCTGTTTGTTTCTTGGTTTATTATTTTACATTATGGATGATTATCACAGCTCCCTGCACACAGAGAGTTAATTTCAAAATGAGAGATAGTGTGATAATGCTGCAGGGATCATGGCTATTTTCCTTAAGCTGCATGTGAGAGCGTGGCTGTTCCTTGCGAACAGATGCACAAGCTTCCATATTGTCCACTACCTCATAGTATTTTGAAGGCATTGACTTGCCAACAGAAATCCAAGTAATGTTATCTAGTCAGTGTCATAAGTGACTGTAAAAAGAGGGATAGTGTCAGTAATGTTTTAATGATTTCTTTTTTTTTTCTTAACCGAACATAATACGAAGGGCTTTCTGACTGCTCTAAGAGGATGTTTTTAGAACAAATTAAAAAGATGGCTGAGGCTTATCCCAGATTCAGAGCACTAGGAGAGCAATGTATATGTGGTGTATAAGACACCAAATACAGGTTGCAATCCTGCGAATACTTTTATTTTAAAATTCTCATTTCAATCTACATGATGTTTAATGTGGGAGTAGTACTATATCCCTATACCAGATAAAATTAATAGTAATCATTTATAATACCCCATTGCACATGTCATACGTGACATTTTAGCCAATTTCTTGCAAAAACAATGTATCAGCAAAGTAGGACATGTTGATGATTTAGTTCTGAGCGCAGTCTAACACCGCATCTGAAACGTGTATCTTACTTTACGCGCATGTGTGCTTAGCATACCAAGTATTCCTTCCCAGATGTCAGGCAGCGTCTGTTACTGCTTTAAATCTAGGTACATAAAAATATATAGGAGAGCAAGTATAATAATTTGTACAGGTATTAAGGAATCTGAACAGAACTGCTTCACTCTGAGTTATAGGAAAATGCAAGAGGAGAATGAATTCCCTAATAGTGGCTATGAGTCAGAGTAAAGGAAGAGTCTCCTAGGGGTGATATTAATGTTTACAAGAGTAAGAATGGAATTTAAAGATAGTCTGGCAGAGTGACAAGTAGCAGCTCCCACTGTCTTTTTCAAAAACTTGGGCACTGACCCGTCTGCCAAATAAGAGAACTTGAAAAGTGCATGCATAATTGATTTTAAAAGCCATCCAGAATATATTTCTTTTCCAGGTGGAAATGGAGATGTCGGAGAGTAAATGGAATAAAAGGATACATCCAGCCTTTCAAATTTAACCCAGGAATTTCTCCTGTCTGAATATTCCTCTGGGCATACTCCTCCTCCTATCACCTCAGCAATAATAAAACAAAAATAATAATACTGGAACTCACTGAACCTGGAAATTCACGACTAATAACAAATGTTCGCTTAAACAACTCCGTGTTGTCTTCACCTGTGATTGTGTTTTCTCCCAGTAAAGACCATATTATAGTCTTTACCCTCTGTGCTGGTATCTGAAGGCAGCTGTATGCTGAGACTTGCTCAGATTTTGAATTCCTTTTCCCAGCCCTTTTCTGACTGCACACTAAAGTGTTAATGCTGTCACACATTCAGCATGCATTTGACTGAGCAGAGCAATGGTGGTACTGGACTACAAGTATGAACAGTGCCTGGCACTTCATTTTTGACTTCCAGAAATTCTCAGAAAATGAGCAAAACTGTGACAGCCCATTGCTTTCTAGGGCATGGAAATCTTGTTTTCTGTAAAAAAAAAAAAGATTTGGAATCTGTCTCAATGTTCCACAATGTTGATTAAGTAGTTTTAAGTGGTCTGGAAAAATACAGCCCATTTCTAACAAGACATCTTGGGTTTCTGTCTCTACTCAGATTTTGATGGAATAGCTTGCCTCTTTGTGGCAGCACTTTTTTTTCTTTTCTATTTTTTTTTTTAATCACATCTTCTAGTTTTCTAATGTCTAATCTAAATCTCTGATCTAAATTTTGCACACACATAAGTATTTTTCAGAAAATGTTTGTTATCTTGGTCTGTGCCATCAACTGATTCACAGTTAAAGGAAACGTAATGTGCCTCAGGGTGATTGCTTATGGACAATTTTGCTTTGGGAGGGGAAAAGTGACTGCTGGAGGTTAAAATCTCATGAGTCAAGAATAGGAGCATGTTTGCATTGTTACAGCTGTGTCATTATACAACCGAGTGGTTTTGCTGGGGCTGACAATGAATTTGAGCAAGGCAGCAGATGTCAGGTTTGGACTCAATTGGTTTAGTGCTGCCATATCTCAGTGTTTGCAGTGGGGAAGAGTAGCCCTTAGCAGAGAGGCAGGACAGAAAGGTGGGAATAGAGGTTTTTGAAAAGGGTGGAGCTGGTTTCCCTTCTGTTTGGGAAGGTGCTCTTATGTATTAAACTGTTTGATCTTCTCAGTGCAGGGTGAATTAAGCTTTACACATGCCAGTAATCATCCATTTTTAAAATTGCTGGTTTAGCTTTAATGCAAATAAAAAAGTAAGCACAAGTAATTCAGTCATGGGGTGATGAAAAGCAAAAAACGCCAGCAGTTTTCTCTGGTTTTGTTTGGGTTTGGTTTGTTTTTTTCAGATGTGAACCAGTTTGCTAAGCATATGCTCTAGTCATCTTTAACAGGTTTCACCTCTAAATATTTTATAAAGGACATTGCAGATTGCCTTCCTCCTTCACAGCACTTAGCTTCTAAATTATCTTATAAATCGTTTATTGTGTATCTTGGCTTGAAGATTACTAATTCCAATGAGAACTAAATTGAAACATTGTCTGTTAAGATAATCTTAAAATTTCTGAAGGCAAAATTGACAGCTTTAAGTATATGTGTCTTAACAAAAAAGTTACATCATATGGATGTGGGAGTAGGATTGTAGTATTCCTCTAGTGTGATCTACTCAGATTCTGGCTGGTTTTCAGACACCGAGCTAAAGCCCTTCTAAACATGGAGAAGTACAGTGTAGAATGAGTGAAGGTTTAATCCTTACTTCATTGAGCACACGATTAAATTCATGGTGACCTTTATTTTTTCCCCAGTAAATACTTCTTGTTGTATGTAGACTTTGAATCAGTTTTTCATAGAAGAGGACTGTAATAATTCTCCATTCATCAGAGATTGTCTATCAAGCCAGTGACAGACATGTGACAAACCTAATTTTTCTGATCCTGAACCCTTATCTTCACATATCTGCAGTTAAGTAATGGGTAACAAAATGTCAGCTTATGTATTCATTTAAAATATTCAGAGTGATATCAGTATGACTCTCTGGTTTTGTTCTTTCAACATATATGGATGATTTCCTTTAATTGAGTTTACTCTTCATACACTTGAGAAGTTTTTCTTGCATCACCAAATAAATCCTGGTGTTTCCTGGTCTCAGCTCTAGATACATTTTCTGTGCTTGCATTATATGTTCATTATCACAGAAGTATTTAGAGGCATTTTGAAATGCATACGACCATGTAAATGCATATTATTATTTATATAATAATATGTCTATAAAACGAGCTTTGAAGCCATTACTGTCTCTTTTGTAGATAAGTACTTAGGGATTCTTAAATCCAGAGATTATTTGTCTGCTTCACATGTTGAACCATTAAATCCTGATGTGAAATGCAGTATGAAATTTTTGGTGATTATGGATTAGCTTATCGCAGAGTTTAGCAGCGAGCTCATTTGTCCTCATTGACAGTAGAAGCAAACTAGTAAGTTAAGCAAACAGGAAGGCTGGCTGATCCTCAGCTATGGAGCAAGAAAATAAAGAAAGAGCTACGAAGCAAGAAAATAAAGACAGACAAACCTGTCCAGTTCTTAAAGTTCTACTGAGAGGTTGTTCCATAGCTTCCCTTCTGAAAGAGTTAAAGCATCTAGCACGGTTTTGGTTGCTGAGATAAAGCCTGCAAGGCTATGAATCCTCATGGAACTATTGTAAAAACTAGGCCATCTGCAGGAATGACTTTGCTTGTATCAAACGCTTAAAAGCACCATGTGAGCACATCTGCAGGGATGGGTTCTTCTGGTTTCTCCAGTCTTTTTTGTTTCTCCAAATCATATTGACTAACGTTTTTTTTGTAATTTTGAGTACCAGAGGCTGGAGAAGAACTTTCCTGAGTCATCTGTTGAAGGCAACTTAAAAATAATATGATTTTAGCTTAACATGCACAGTAAAGGGAAACTAGAAGATGTGATTTCAATTCAACAATGTGTTGAATTGAAACCAGTGAGTTTGAGGTCTTAACGCAGAAACAGCTCTTAAAAGATTATAATAGTTGATAGGGAAATTACTATGAACATGAATTATAAATAGCTGATTTTTTTCATATTGTATTTAATATAATGCTGTGTTAACTCTTATTCAGTTATTACTGGAATTCCTTTCACATGTCGTTACTAGTCTTTTTTGTAGACTGTGCAGTGCTACTCTGTTCAGAAATGCTAGAACATAAATTGCCTTAATTGCAGACATTGTATAGCACATCCTGTTGCATTTAAGCAGCTCCCTTGAGGTTGGCTGCAAAAGAACCCACAAACTCAGAGGAACAAGATGCAAACACTCCTGAAGGATGCTGAGGTCCGAGCTGCTGCCGGCACACTTAAGCAGAGGAGCATCAAAGCCTCTAAACAGAACTGCAGATTCTCCTGCCTGTGGCTATGATGGCATAGCACTGAAAGGGTCCTCTTGAGGCCATTCCTCATCCACAAGTTAGGATTACTATATTATTTCTAACAGATTTGATTTTGACCTTTTCTAAACAAGCAAAAAAAAAGAGTTTTTAAAAAAGCTAGCCAACTGTATCTGTTAAGAAGTTTTTCCTAGTAACTCAGTTGGTTTTTTTGGAATTTGAGCTCATTACTGTTTTCCCTAACTGCTGTGGACAGGGAGAACAATTGGCTTCCCTCTCAAATACATAACTGCTTATGTATTTGAAGACTATGATTGTGTCTGTCTCCATTCTTCTCTTGACTAAACAACCCCAGTTTGTTCAACCCTTCTTCATCGGACATGTGTGCTAATGCTAATTCCATCCCCTATGCTCCCTTGTGCACTAAGTGATCAATTTTTCCTTTCTAAAATGAAATGCTAAGTGTTTCAATATATTTATCCTGTCATACCTTTTCAGTGAAAAAGGCCACTGTTTTAACATTTGTTCAGAGTAGCTGTCAACTGCTTTTGAATCCACGCTATGACAATTTTGCATAGTCTCTGAAATCACAATTCGAGATAAAGTAGAATCAAAAGCCTTACTAAATCAAGGTAGAGGATATGCAATATGCTTCTGTCTATCCATGAGGCCTGTTATTCAGTTTTAGAAAGAAATAGGGTTAGTATGATCAGATTTGTCCCTGGAAAATACATACTGGTATCTACTTGTCTTTCTGTGCTCCTTCTAGGTTGGGTGGGCTTTGGGTGGCCTGGTCTAGTGGAAGATGTCCCTGCCCATGGCAGGGGATTAGAACTACATGGGCTTTAAGGTCCCTTCCAAACCAAACCATTCTAGGATTCTGTGATTCTGGTCAGCAATGCTCAACATCTGCAGATCTTTGCTATCTGAAGAGGTTATGAAAAATAATTAACTTAAGCAAGCCTTTTCTCAGAGATTTGTGTTCTCTTCACTACCAGTGTTTGTATTCATGGTGCTCATGGTATTTCCAGGGTATTTTAATCAGCGTTCTTTTTTCAGTCTCTTTTCAGTCATAAGACTGCAATCATATGCCTTCCCCCCCCCCCCCCCGCATTCTTCCTGGGTGCCAGCACCATGCTTTCAGCTTCTTATCACAGAGTTCCCCAGCACATGTCTCAATAAAGCAGGACAAAAGGGCTACAGCATGCCTGAATTGGTAGTGTGCAAGCTTAAAAACGTGGAGGGTAGAAGGGATGAAGCACATGGATTTGAGACAAATTATTCAACATACACTAGAGATTTTTTGGACTTTTTACTTTGACAAAACGTGGGAGTGTTTTTCTGTGCATTTAAAAAGCAAGGCTTTTGTAAATTCACATATCCCATTCTAAAACACATGGGCAAGATAGCTCTTCAGTAAAAATGTCAGAATTCTTTTTAGCATTAGCAAATATTTTTTTCCCAATATTTTTGAAACAGCTGAAGCACTTTTTTAATTTTATTGGAACTGGCAAAAAAAAAATTAATTAAAAAAAAAAAAAAGCGTGGGGCACATGCTTACGGTCAAAATGGATGGAGTCAGTCAAAATTTGATGAAACTTAAAAATGGAAATTCTTGGCTGTTATAGGACTTTTTAGGCATTGACTTATTTTGTATTGGTGTATTTTGTAATTGACCTCTGATGTTGGAATATATTGGAAAACTATACACACCATTGCTGCTATTTACTGCAATTGTGAGGGGAGCAGCTACGTAAGAGTGCAAGGAGGATGATGAGAAGGTATCTATTCATAGAATAGGAGAATCACAGAATGATTTGGCTTGGAAGGGACCTTCCAAGGTCCCCTTCCCACAGGCAGGGACACCTTCCCCTAGACCAGGTTGCTCCAAGTCCCATCCAACCTGGCCTTGAACACTGCAAGGGATGAGGCAGCCACAGCTTCTCTGGGCAACCTGTGCCAGTGCCTCACCACCCTCATGAAGATCTTCCTATTATCTAATTTCTAAATATTAGAAATAATGTTCTCCCTTCTGCAGTATTCAGTAGCACAGCCATCACTCAGAGTTGTCAGCACTTTCTGTAAGACAGGGCAGAGTTGCAACTGGTGTGAGATGATCTAGCACTGTCTCAGAAATATTTTGTGACCTTCAAGCTCCACTTGTTGTTACAATAAAGTTTGGAGGGACTATTTAGCAAAGAATATCAATGTTATTTTCAGTAGATGAGTGATGTATTGTAAAACCTGGTTGCATTTTTTTCCCTGATGATGGTTTTGGTGAGCATTTTAGGTTTACGTAACTAGGTTCCAGCCTTAGCCTGGACTAAGAAAAGTGCTTGCATCATAACTACACGCATGGTTGTACAGCAAAAAGTATACGCTTATTCAGTTCCTACAGTTTCCAAATGTTTATAACTGAGTAGTGATGCACTTACTTACATCACAGAATCACATGGCTAAGCTCTTTGCTCCTGCTGTGGCGGCCAGTTCCCTGAACATGTGAGGAGAGATGGGTAAGGTACACCACCTTCTCCCTGGTGACTAGTTATTAGGTCAATGCACCCTACAGAAAACACATAGACCCTTTCATCTGCCTACACAGTATAAATCACGAATCAGTGAAAAAGTGCTAGAGGGGTTCCTTGTCTTCTTTATACATAAAAGTAATTTAGAAAAGTGACAGGGTAATTAATATACAAGAGTGGAGAAGTGTGAACCCTCTTTTGTGAACCCTTTTTATTGTATTAGTATAGCACTCAAATAACAGAGTTCAATTTCAGTATCTTTAAAAATAACTTGTTATGTCCTTGTTCATGCTCACAAGGTGAAGTTTCTGTTCAAAATACCTGCATGTGTTATTGTCTCTTAGAAATACCTACTTAAACAGTGTGTTTATTTGGAACTTCATTTAACTTGTAATTGAATTTAACTATACCTTAGTAATTCCATTGCCATAGTGTGCCCACAAGGGTGAAATTAGAAGCAGTAAATGTGTATACTCTTTTTTTTTTTTTTTAACTGCAATAAATTTCTATTACATTGTAGATATTTATGTCGTTTTATTGGCAGACACCTATGCTGCCATAGACAATCTAGAAAATAAAGAGTGTGATGTTCTTTCATTACCCCTTACAAAAATTAATACTATCATGGTTTACTTATTTATTTATTTTTAATAATAAGACATAATTTAGCCTTTCCCCCACTTGGTGACAGAAGAAAAGGTCAGTGGAAAGAGAAGTTGAAATGTTAATAAGTAGTTTATAGCTGAGGTAATAGCTATAGGTTAAATTTAGAATTCTTTCTGGAATCAGAATCAGAATAGAAAAAAAGATGAAGAAAGATTTAGAAGAATGAGGGTTAGAAGATCTGACAGGAAAACCTGACTAATTACACAATTGTACAGTACAAGTTCTATCAAGCCTGTGAACTTGGGAGTTGGTTATTTGTATTCCTTTACCTTGTATTTAAACTTGTTATATTTTTTCAGAAAGACGTTGTCATACTGGCTTGGAGATACTTTTCAGTCATATGGATTTGTTCTTTTCTGTGATTTGGGGGTTTGTTGGTCGGTTGGTTTTGGGTTTTTTTGCTTGCTTGGTTTTTATAAATCTGACTGATTTTTTTTGATGAGGAGTTCCACTTGGAATGCAATGGCTCCTTTGGAGAAGGAAGAAAGGTATATAAAGCTCTCCAAATTATTTCCTCAGTACTGTTTGACTTACTGTTGCTAACTTTTTTGTAAAACTATCTCAATCTAAACAGCATATTAATGCTATTAGATGTTTTCTTCTATCTCCTTTTAGTTTACTTGGATACTGTTTGAGTGAGCCCAGAGGAGGCCACGAAGATGCTCCAAAAGCTGGAGCAGCTCTGCTCTGGAGACAGGCTGAGAGAGCTGGGCTTGTTCAGCCTGGAGAAGAGAAGGTTCTGAGGAGACCTTAGGGCAGCTTCTAGTGCCTGAAGGGGCTGACAAGAAACCTGGAGAGGGGCTTTGGACAAGGGCCTGTGGTGACAGGACAAGGAGGAATGGCTTTAAACTGACAAAGAGGAGATTGAGATGAGATCTTAGGAGGAAGTTCTTCCCTGTGAGGGTGGTGAGGTGCTGGCTCTGGTTGCCCAGAGAAGCTGTGGCTGCCCCACCCCTGGCAGTGTTCAAGGCCAGGTTGGACAGGACTTGGAGCATCCTGGTCTAGTGGAAGGTGTCCCTGCCCGTGGCAGGTGGTTGGAACTGGATGAGCTTTAAGGTCCCTTCCAACCCAAACCAATCTGGGATTCTATGATATTGCTCTTTAGGTTGTATGTTTGTTTTGGACCATTTCATGCCTTTTTAATGAGACCTACATCCACAAAAGTGAGAATGCTTTTTCTCGCAATAATTAGAGATATTATGATATAGTACTATAGTACTATCTTATACCAAATTCAATATTTCATTCAGCATATGTTTATTTTTCTGATTTTTAACCATTGAGGTTGCATTTATACTTGCACTTAAAAATCAACAGCTGATTATACACTACAGTGTTTTATCCTCTGTGTCTTAGTTCAGTACACAAAATAACATGGCCTGCTAATATACTGTGCCTTTTGTCTTACCTGAACACCTTTACTATTGCATCAGTTATAACCTGAATTAGGTCATAGGACCCTACTTCTAACTTGTTGACTTCTAATCTGACCAACCGTGACAGAATACAGAAGGTGAATGAAGACATTTAACAATTCATTTTTCTTATAAAGGAGCTGGTTGCTATCAGACCTTTCATCACCTAAGGTGAAAAGGAAATGGAGCCACCTAGATGTGGAAGTGAGAGAAAGCACCACCATCTTGAGTTTTATGTCTTCTTGGACTGTTCACTCCAGTTGTTGGCTCTTTTCTTTGGCTAGCAAATATTATAATCTGACTCAAAACCCTTGATACCTATTTATTTTGTGATTGGCACACTTAAGTCCTATATTGCTCTATTAAAAGGCAATAATGCACTTTCTTCCTTTTCTGTAACCTCATTATTTTGTTGCTAAATCAACTCAATCATACTAGCACTGGTCTCCTGAGGCTGCTGTGAGGAGGCATTTTCTGAAGAATTCCAAGAACGAGGCCCAGAGAATAGGCTGCTTTGATGATACAACCTTCCAGACATTTCCTGTTTTATTGGGTTTGCGGAAGAAAATAGATTATTTTGTTGGATTTCTAATGTTTTCTAGCAGATATGTTTATAACAACTTTGGAAATATTCCAGTCTTGTCACCAGCCTATCTGAAGCCTTTTAATTCCCGTGTTCAATTAAGTGCAAAAATATTTTGCTTTGTTTGCATTCAAGTATTATTGATTAGTCAGGGGCCAATTTAATTCTGTTGAAATTGAAGTTTGAATTAGGTAAGACCAGGTATTAATGGAGGTAAACTTTATAAAGGTGTTGCATAAAGTTTTAGAATGAAACCACTATTTAAAGCTATTTACGTAACTGTGCTTTCAATGGCCAGTAGACCCCCTTGGCAAAAAAGATCCACTCTGCTTGTCTGAATTCTGAAACTGTATTTCTCCCACCTTTGTCAGGAAAGATCAAATGTATTTGCTGTTATCTGCAAATCAGATGCTTAAAAATGCTTCAAGAACATCTCAGTCATATGGGCAATGTCAGGAAAGTATAATCTTCTTTGATCTCAAAGTTTTGTACGGAATGAACAGTACTTTGTAATGTGTTAAATTTAGTATAGTCCTGCCTTTCTGATGCGGTATTAAACCCAACATTTTGTATTCAACTTGAATACAGGTTTTATAGGAGAAAAAAAACAATTTTTCCTTTCCATTTTGACGCTCTTCAAAATCCATAAACTAAAATTTGTTTCATTAAAAGTAGTTTCCTTGTGGAGAAGATGAGAAAACGAAGTCTCAAAGCCATTCTCAGATATAAAGATAGAATAGTTTTGGGGCTTTTGTTAGATAATCAAGTAAATAGGGTGAAGTAGTAAAAGGTGAGGACGTGCAAACTACTATTTTTAAGAGGTAGCTGAATCATATTGATTCCAAAGTAGGTAATGCAGCTGTACTGAGGTGGGAATACTAACAGTTTTCCTGCATGTACATAGCAATCCACACTAGACAAGGTCTAAAAGACTTCAAGGAAGAGCTACTGGGGCCTACACATGTTTATCTATAATAACGACTTAATTTTTTCCCAATTCTGCAAGCATAAGGTATAATAGGACTGCTTAGGGATCTTATGGAGATGAATGGTTTTATTTCCCCCCAAATCAGATTTCTAGTCATGTTTTCACATATTGGCATCTTAATGATTGGCTTCTTCTATAATTTGGGACAACTTTTCTACGTTTTGTAGTGTTATACTTTCAAATCACAAATGAAAACATGTTTATACTTCATTTTTTTCTATTTCCCTCATCCTGTGAGTTCATGATGTATTTTTATCAAGGTAAAGCTGTTTAAAGGAACAGATCTCATTTTAATTTTACAGCTGATCATTACAGGAATTATCCTGATAGGCACCATGTGGGAGCAAGGCCAACCTCTTGCAATATTTAGGAGAGGTTTGTGCAGCTTGCAAGCATTTTTTTAATTCCAGTGGTTGAATTTCCTGCTGCTTCCACAAGGAAATAGGTCTTGGCTTCACTGGCCTGAGTGCAAGAGGTATATAGATGCCCCATCCCTGGAGACATTCAAGGCCAGGCTGGATGTGGTTGTGAGCAACCTGATCTAGTTGAAGATGTCCTTGCTCATTGCAGGCAGGTTGGATTAAATGACCTTTGAACATCCCTTCCAACTCAAACTATTCTATGATTCTATGATAATGGAAGAAACAGTTTCTTATTCTCTGTGAAAATCCCGTAGTAGGTCTGTACTTGGGGATTTGGTTGGTTGGTGGTTGCTTACTCTGCATTTGGTATTGTTATGAGAAAAATAAGGCCACGGCTGTTGGAAAAGAGTTTGCAATCAAAGTTGCATAAACAGAATCCTGTTTGCAAACAGAACTTAAATGGGAGGAATGTCTTCAATGTTCTTTAATTCCTTCGGTTTCTTGCACTATTGGCTTGCTTCCCCTGGCACAAAGTGCAAACGGCTGGGTGAAGATGATATCGCTATGGACTGAAGAGAGTTCCAGATTAATGGGGATATCAAATGGCAACCCAAACTTGAATATAAAACTTAAAATTAGGAAAAGTGATTCACAAGTTTTCTTTTCCAGTGGAGTTCTCTAGGGATCATTTTTAATCCTGGCTGGTATTTTTAGAGGTGACCTGGAAGTACATGTAAAATCGTCACTGCACTAGCATGCAGAGGTCAAGAGGACTGAATCTCTTACTAAATTGAGTGCTGGCCAACAATAAGGATTTCAGTACAGAAATTGGAGACATTTCCTGGGAAACAGTGTCTCAGAAAGGGATTATTATTTTCGCAAGGGGCAGCTATTTATAAAAGAAAACCATCGTCCATGGAAGGCCTATAGCCAAAAGGGCTAATGTGACTTTTAAGCCTATGTGTTTGCTGTTGTTACAGTGCTATTGGAAAGTGCTGCTCTTCTGTTAAGTCAAGAAAAAAAGCTGAAATATTAATAGGGTTCATTAAGCCTTTCTTATAGCTCTATACTGAAATTGTTCCTTCTAAATAGCTCATCAGAAAAATAATTAAAAAGAAGGGGTGTGTGTGAAATCTGGTTTCAATATCTATAGCTATCTAAATAAGTAAAGTATAGCTTGCTGTTTCTTAATTTAATGGATAAAGTACTATAAAATAAAAAATGAGAAACTGAAGCTTGCTAATTGAACTAACCATGTATTTAAGTGCTAATGTGTGTGTTTTCTTGGAGGACTTTCAGATAATCTCACCAATTCCTTTCCCTTTCTTTAGCTGTGCTACTGGATTGAGTTATTTCTCACATTTCTAACTTGAGAGGAAAAACAGGTAGCATGAGCATAGGCCCTTACAATTTATTTATGTTCATCTTCTCACAATACTTAAAACTGCAAAAGGTTGAAGTAAAATCATAGTATTTAATGGCAGCAGTCTTCAAAGGCATGATTGATGATATTAAATCTTGTATTATTTCATAAACACCCTCATAAACCAATGTTATTTTTGTGGTGGGATGAAACTGAAAAATACCATCACAGTGACTTATTCAAGATGTATTTATTGGCTATGGTAGGAGTTATACTCACCCAAGTGGCTGCATTTGAAGCATTTAATAGGAATAATGTTGGACTCAATCTAAGGTTAGGCTTGATGATCTTAAAAGTCTTTTCCAACCTAGATGATTCTATGATCCTGTGTTGACCTGTTCACTACATAATGCAAAAGGCAGTTAAGGTGATCTGAAAAAATACCCTTAGAAGATTGGGATTCATAAGCTTTCAAGATAAACTGACAGTACTAAAGAGAAATAGGGTTCATCTTTGAAGGCCGTTTCCTTCCATGTTTAGTGTGTGTTATCTTTTCTTTTTTCTTCTCAAGAAAAGGATTGTTTCATTTTCTGCAATTTTGATGAGGCATTTTAAGTATGTTTGATAATATAATGAGAATACTTGATGCTGGGGTTGTTCATTTGGATTTTTTTCCTTTTTCTGTAAGAATATAAAACAAAGTCAGAGGTTACCCACTTTGATTCTACCTTTTCTGTAAAAAAGTAAAGTATGGGTCCATTTCTGACTTAAGCCTACTATGTGAAACGGAATACTTTTTGTATTTGTTAAAGTATTACAAATAGGTAAGAAAACTTTTGCTGTCACTGAAATAATTTATTATTTTTTCATTATAAAGTCATTTTGGTTATGGTTTCTCAGAATGTACTAGAGTAATTATGTTTCGTTTTGTAGATTGCAGTTGCCAATCCAAGTAAGCTAATTCTTTAGCTGTAGGTACCTGTTACATGTATTGAGTATTGAAAACTAAATGCTCGTCAAAATTGAGCTGTTTTATACTTCATAGGGTAGAAATATATTTTCATATTAAATTTAAATGTCATGAAAACCATTGCAAGCTTTTGTTCATATTTTATGTAATTAAAGATTCTAATTATGATGATGCTGTTGACAGAAGCATTTGAGATTTACCAGTTTTGCAGTCTGTTTAAAGTGCTTTATGAATGACATTTCATTTTAATTGGTGATGTATGGTATGCAAAGCCAAAGGCTTTACAGAAGGCTTTTTTACAATTAAGAAGGTAATTTTATTAAGCAAACTTGTGATGAAATGAGTAGTTGCTTAGACCTGCGTGTTGTAGATATTGTGGAGATTATTGTATATCATATCTCTATAAAGCTGATGCTGTTGACTTATATAGTAGCTACTCCTGTTTTTATGCTGAGGTTTGTGCTGGATTAAATGGGCAGTAGCATCAGTTCAACCTTGCTGAGGGTGCATCCAGCACTGGGTTAACAATGCGTGTGGACTAGCTGTCAAACTTTCCCCCCTAAAACTAGGAGCAAATGCAAGGCAATTTTTCTTTCCTCTTAGTAGTGAAGAAATTACTGTGTTTCACAGAATCAGCAGAGCAGAATTTTTCGTTTATGTTTCTAATGGCCAAAACATGGAGGTATGTGAGCTGGCTTCATTTAGAGTCTTCCTAGATTGGCATAATGTTGAGTATGCACTAAATGGTGCATACTGATTTAGCTATCAGGAAAGCTCATCATGCTCTAGCTCCATCTTTCCTGCCTGCTCTGCCAGGAAGCTATGAGAAGATATAGTACAGCTGGCTGTGCTGGCTTTCAGCCGTGTAGGGATTTGCCTACGTAACAGGAATCCCCAGCTTCCCTTCGGAAAGAACACTTTCCAAGGCAGAAGTGGTAAAATAAAAGGCAGGATCTCATTCAACCATAAACTTTAACCACCTTTTTCTCCAACATGAGAAATTTCTATGCTCGTGCTATACTCATTTCCATACTCCTGCTAAGTGCAAGAGCAATATTTTGTAAGGAAAGAACCAATGAACGCAGTTTGTGTATTCTTTTTTTGCTAGATAGATACATGTCTTGTGTTGCAGATGGAAACATCCCTAAACAATCAAGTTCTGTGTAGCAAAGTTCTAGTTGGAAAGGTAGGGATTTGAGGAGAGGCTCATATGGAAAATAGAGGAATATAGTTTCAGTAAATCAGTTTAGTGATCCAGTTAATGATGTCAACCACAAGCTGTTTGTGTGCCAGAGCTGGTTAAGCATTGGCATGCAACAGCAAATGCCACCAAAACTAGCATATCACAGAACTGGACAGAGAATGAAGTAACTTGTGAAAATTGAATTACGCAGGTAGATCATACAACTAGAGCAACAGCAAATGTGCTCTGAGGTTATTTTATTCATTTTATTTTATTTTGTTTTATTTTTATTTTATTTTATTTTATTTTGTATGTATCAGTTAAATTGTTGTTGAAATTGAATGACAGTGTGTGTTATTTGCATTTCTGTGAATTTCTTTGGTACTAAAGTGATTCATCTTGCTGCACACAGTGACTCCAATACAGATGCAAAAAACATTCTATTTTGGCAATAGTAATAATTATGTGGCAGGGTCCATAATTACTGAGAGTGTATTGCTGCTTAAGAAATAGATCATTAAAGCCATCCAGAACAATTATGAAATACATATTTTTATATATTACTTATATTATTCTATATTACCCGTTGCTATGTCTAACTATTGTAGACTTTGGTCTAATAAGCATGTCCATTTAGGAATACTTTATAGTATTTAATAATAATACTTACATTACAAAGAATACTTCTCTGAAACCTTGCAAGTAGCTTAGCAGATTCATTGTGTAGCATTGCTCTGTTATGAACACAGCAACATCAGTGCTGTAGCCCAGTGCCACTGCATGCTCCACTGGCACAGTCCATTTCTGAATCAGTAAGAAACATAGTCCTTTCTACTTGTACCTATTACAGGCCTATGGCACCTTCTGAGGCAGCAGAATTAACCAGTTTGACCAAGAACAGTTATACTGTGCTGCAGATCTGGAAGCACTGTCCTCAGTGGACAAATGAAGTTCTTCATTTCTTGATAGAGCAATACTTACATTGAAGCAAAGCATGTTTTGTGAGCTCAGGGAAGCTTTTAAATGAGAGGCTCTTTTAAAGCTCAGCTATAATAGTTAAACATGGGGAGTATCCTGCAAATTAAAGGATCTTCTTTGTGGACTAATATGTCGAGATTTAGACAAGAGAGAGAGAGACTTGCTGAGTGTGACATCCTTCTTCAAGTGGCACAGATTTTGATGGAGAAAATTCCCTGGAAGTTCATGTCACTCCAAGCAGCAGAAATGTTTAGATTACTCACTTTTTTTCTAGCACAGTCGGAGAGAGGTAAAACATATCACCAAAGGACTAAGATTTATAAGAACATGCTGCAGAGTACTTAGTTTTCCTTCACTTTGAAACCACAGAAATTTTTTTTTATTTTGTGGATTTTTTTTCCCTCCATCTTGTATTTTTGGTAGAGGTGAATATTAATCTATATTTCATACTTTGTTTATGTGACTATTCTTGCTCATAAAGATTTCCCAGATATTTCGGGGACTGTACTTTTTCTTCTGTGGTGCGTTTCCATATAGTTCCCTTTGGCAGGAAAGCCAGCAGTCCCCCGGAGGTCACATTGTGGTGTTCTTGGTGGAACAACTTCAGGCACTTCAGCAAGAGAGCAGCAAAAATCTCTGGCATTAACTTTTGAATGTATGTGCTGGATCTGGCTAGTTTTCTTCACAGCAGCCTGTATGGTGGTGTGGTTTGGATCTGTGGCTCAAACAGTGTTGCTAACACCCCAGTGTGTTGGTTGTTGCTGAGCAGTGCTTGCGCAGCATTGTGGCCTCTTTTTCCCTATTCTGCTTCACAGGCAGCAGCTGGGGCTGGGCACGAGGTTGGGAGAGGACAGAGCCAGGAGAGCTCACCCCAGCTGCCCAGAGGGATGTCCTGTGCCATAGAGTGTCATGGTCAGCAATAACGTTTGAGGGGTGGGAAGGGACTCAGTGCTCCAAGGCTGGATGGGCAACCGTCTGCTTGTGGGAGGTAGTGAGTGATCGCCACTGCGTCACTGTTTTGGTTTGGTTTTCCTTGAAACTATCTTTACTTCAGCCAATGAGTTTTTTCACTCTTGCTTTTCCCATTCTCTATCCCCATCTTGCTGGAGGGGGCAGCGAGTGCCTGCATGGTGCTCAGCTGATGGCCATGGTCAACCCACCTATGTACAATGCATTTGTCTTTGAAAATGTGTTTCTAGTTTTGTAAACAATTTAAAGCTTAATGAAAAATTAATAATTCCTACAAATCATGCAACTAGTTCCTGAATTAAAGAGGGCAGCATGAGACCTTGTTAAATATGTACAAATAGGTTTGCTTTTGTTTAAATTTTATTTTTAAGTTGCAACAAGCAATTGCCTAGTGGCAAAGCATGACTTGCTCAGCTGCCTCATAGCATAAAATCACAGACTGGTTTGTGATCCAACCAGTTCCAACCCCCTGCCACTGGCAGGGACACCTTCCACTAGACCACGTTGCTCCAAGCCCCGTCCAACCTGGCCTTGAACACTGCCGGGGATGGGGCAACCACAGCTTCCTCTGGGCAACCTGTGCCAGCGCCTCAGCACCCTCACAGGGAAGAGCTTCTTCCTAATGTCTAAATCTTCTCTCCGTCAGTTTAAAGCCATTCCGCCTTGTCCTGTCACTACCTGCCCTTGTAAAAAGTCCCCCTCGAGATTTCTTATATGCCCACTTTAGGTATTGGAAGACAGTTATAAGGTTTCCGTGGAGCCTTCTCTTCTCCAGGCTGAACATGCCCAGCTCTCTCAGCCTGTCTCCAGAGTGAGCTGCTCCAGCCCTTGGAGCGTCTCTGTGGCCTCCTCTGGGCTCGCTCAAGTGGGTCCACATCCTTCACAAGTTCCTCCTGCTCTACTTGCAGACTGGCTGCTTGTTCCCTGCTCTACACTGTGACTGAACTGACTTAGAAATTTGAGGGTTTTTGCCACATACACTTCTACAGTGTTTTTTGGTTTGTTTTGTTGTTGGTTGGTTTTTTTTTTTCTTCCACAAAGGTTACCCAATAGGTAAAAGGTTTAAAATAATTATCTAATAGTGAAGGAGCAGTGAATTTTGTAGCTTTGAAAGGAAAGTGTAAATATTTTACAGTGTACAGAAACCTCTCAGGAACAGATTTGAGTTTTAATAGTGCCCATAAGCCATCCTTTGTGCCAAATACCAGAATACAATACAAGGCATATTTACTGCAGAGTCACAGTTGCAAATTCATATTGTAGTTCTATAATAATTATTAAATATTTATTATCTGTCAAGTGCAAATGTTTAAAAATATATTTAACTGTAATTACTAAAGTTCAATAGTGAGGATGTTTATGGATAATGATAGCTGTGGCCTGGTTTTGCAAACACTGACAGGTTTAAATTACAGTTGTCTGACAAATTCCTGAGATTTGGGGAAGAAATAGGGGATTTAAATGGGATGAATACTGATAAAATTATCATCTTGAAAGGGTAGTTACTGTAAATAATTATCAAACTCACAACAGAGACAGACAGTCATACAAACAAAATGTCCTGGAACAGTACATACTACTTTGAAAACTGACTTGTTGTTAACCACTGTAGCACAATTTCAGCTGATGTAAGGGCTTAAAAATCTCATACTACATTTTAGCAAGAATGCCCTACTAAGTAATTTTTCACAGTTTGTTTTTCGTTTCAGCAAAAAAAAAAAAATCATATTGCCAGTTTTATTGGTTTTAATTCCATTTCAGTATGTTAATAGAGAATTATAGAGTGGTTTGGGTTGGAAGGGACCTTAAAGCTCATGCAGTTCCAACCCCCTGCCACGGGCAGGGACACCTTCCACTAGACCACGTTGCTCCAAGCCCCGTCCAACCTGGCCTTGAACACTGCCAGGGATGGGGCAGCCACAGCTTCTCTGGGCAACCTGCGCCAGTGCCTCACCATCCTCATAGTAGTGAGTAGCCGAGGTTCTTCTGCAAGTAGCGTAAGTTCTAGTGTGTGTTAGTGCAGTAATAAGAAACAGTTAGCAGAGCCTGAAGGTCAGCGAGAGCTGAACAGAGGAGTAAACTGGTCCTTTTTTCTCAGAAAAATTTGACTTTTGGTATTAATTTTAATTTTATTAAAATGTGATGTTATTTACGGTCAAGCTTAGCTGTATTAATATTTGTTAACTGGAATTGGGTACAGAACACGTGTGTAGCTGATGGCTTTGCTGTATTTGTCCATTAGAAGGCCTATGTGAGAACAGGGGGAATACTCAATGTAATAGTTTTTATGCAAAGTGATGAATATGATGATTTCCAAGGAATAAACTTGACTCATGTAGGGAAAAATGAGTACTAGGTTGCCTCCCATTACCCTTTGACCAGCAGTGACGGATAGTAGAATGGTAACAAAACAAAATCTGCTTGTTTTAATCATGTGTTCATGTTACACTGATGTTTTCAATATTCAGGACTATCTGCAGGTTTACATGGGGGTCTCATTTTATATTCCTGTTCCTTTATGAAGTACCTAGTGTTAAGTGAGTGTGTGTATTTGAGTGCCATTAAATTGTTTCTGGCCTACATTTTTGTAGCTTAATGTAATTAAAGTAATATTAATGAGAACACTTTCATAGTGCTGTGGCTACAAAGGAAAGAATAACTGATATCACATAATTGACTGGTGCCTCTGTCAGTAGCTAGGTACCTGAACCTAAAGCCAGGCAACACATAGGAAAACCCCAGACTGCCATGGGTCCCAGGATTAAAACTAGAAATGGCAAATAGATTCATCAGAACTCACAAACAGCTTCATCTCGAAGGAGAGGGTGTTCATGAATCCTTCAGGAAGCTTGTGAGCATCTTTTGCTTGTATTTAATTGGCTCGTTTGTTGGCTTGTTCAAGGGGTTTTATTCATTTCTACCACTGAATTAAGATTTTGTTTAGCAGTCATGATGTGGATGACAGTGCTGTCGTTTGCTTCCGAATGACTGTATGACATACATACCACAGTTTAGAGCATTGTGAATTCCAGTTGTGGGATGCTGATGGAAAGGTAGGTGAAGAATTCCTGGATTATGTTCTAACTCTGTATTCCCCTTGAACTTTAAATACTTCAAACTTTTTTGTTAGTTGGAGAGTTGCTTATTAAGTGGATGAATCACCCAGAGTTTTCATAATTAGCCATCTTTCTTTGCTACTTGCCTAATGTGGCAGAGCTTAGGTTCTTTTTCTTTCGGCTTTTTCAGGTATGAATACAAGCAAGAGTGAGACAGTGAAAGAGCATCCATTAAAACCCTCTCGAAGATCTATGCCATGCCTAGCCCAGAGCCAAACACATCCTCAGAGTCTGAGCAAGCATTCTTCTTTTCTGCAGCCAAATCGTGTGCAGCCACAGCCCCAGCCTCAGCCTCTCAGTGCAGGGACATCTACAGCTACAGTGGATGTGGAGTCAGAACGAGGTAGGATGTTTTTCTCTTTCAGGAGATTGTTCCAACTCTGGCAATGGAAGGGATCTGTGGGAACATGACTTGATGTCCTGTGGTGTCTTAAATATAATCTTTCAGCATATAGAGGCATCTGATAAGCTTTGATTTGTCTAAATATCTACAGTTTGTTGGAGAGACCTTTTTGGCATCTAGACAGCTAGAAGAACCATGGTACTGAGTTCTTGAGTGAATCTCTATAGTGTTTGAAGCGAGGCTTAAACTATTTTTTTTTCTTTTTTTTCCCTTCTCACTGAAAACAAGACAAGAATGTGCTCTTGTGTGTTGGGGAAGAGCATAAAGGTTTCTGTAGTCTGTCCAGGAGAGAGAGAAAAAAAATATACTAAGCTTTTGGCAAGAAATGTCTTTAAATATGAACATGTAGGAGCAGATGCATTCATTCATGAGCAGAATCAGGGAAGAGTGGTATGGAGAGAGTCACTGACAGCTTTAAAAAGTTTAAAATTTTTTAATTAAAAAATACGTGTGAATGCTCATATGAATATTGCATTTATTTCAGCTAAAGTGATGGATACTTTGGAAAACAACTTGCTTAAGCTGTCCAATACAGAATATAATGATCCATTTTTAGGTAAGTTTGTGTTTGAACTCTAATAATAACTTAATGATTCTTTGATTATACGTGCAGTACTTATATGTGGAAAGGCAATACTTTCCCTCAACTGCCAGGTTTTTTGAAAGTGAAGACTAAATGTGACTAAAGAAATACATGCTATTATAGATTTCCTGATACTTTCTCACCTTTTAGACTAATAGTAAATAGAGACTAAAGACAGAGAAGTTGGTTTTTTTTCATACGTTCAGTGTAACCTTTTTCCATAACAATCAATCCTTCATAATACAATCACTTGGAAGAATGCCTTTGAAATTCCTTTGAAATAGTTATTATTATTTGGTGGTTATTATTGCTGTATAGTCATGTTATTCAGTATTGTCATGGCTGCAGTTGCCATATTGTTGGTTTTGCTTTATATATTCAGGTATATTTGCTTTAGATACTCATGTATAAAAAGTTTTCCAACCTGGCAAAAAAACAAATCTGATGATGAAGAAAAAGAGCTGTAGTTGGGGCATATTTGTACCTGCATTAATGCCATTTTGATGCTTTAATTAAGTCAAAGAAAATAGGAAAGGAGTTAATAATCCCATCCTTGCAACTGCAAAATGAGTCTGTATATATGCACACAACTGGTAATTTGCAAGTTCCAAAATTAATTAATTTTGAAATTCCCTGGCCGTGTATTACCCGTTGGAATGAATTACACACAGATACTGCTGTGCCTTGCACAAGTACTGTGGAGGAACTTCTTACTCACAGTCAATGTAGCACCAAACTAGTAATCAGATCTTCATGCTGAAGGAGAGAAATGTCCTTTCAGAAAGCTATTTCAGCTCACCTCTCACAAGTTTTAACATTGATTTTTCTTGATGCCCGAAATATATGCTAATTAAGAGGTTCTTCAATGTCTTCTAAAGGGGTAGCAACTGGAAATGTGAGTGAAATTGATAGTTCCTCCAAAACAAAATCAAAATGTTCCAAAATCATTACACAGACCAAAAATTTGGCATGAAGATTGTTTAAGAAAATTCTGTGTCTAAGTAAGGTTCCAGTTGAAGCTACTGCACTCTTTTAGTGTAATTGGTTTGATTTGGTAGGCAAGCATGGGTACCTGAAAATTTCACTGTTATCATTTGCTTCAGTTTTGGGGTTTTTTATATCTGGTTCTATGTTTTACTAATTGCTTACACATACACATGCTGATACTATTGCATGCCTACGTATGGCAGAAGTAATTCTTTTTCATAGTAAGTGATGCACTGCTTTTCATTCACATCACCTAGTTTTAACCTGAAAAGAAACATGGAGGGGGCTCACAGGTTGAGGAAAAGATAGATGAATCTCCTCAGCTCAACACTGTATTAAACTTTGTTGTGGATGTTTCGCCTCTTCTGATTTCAGCTATGCTCTTTGAAGAGACAGATTTTATCCTGAATCTGGAGGGTTAAAAAAAACAAAAGGTAATCTTGCTGCTTGAACCTTGATCACCAAATAGGTGAAAATGCTGCAGCAGTGCTGCATTTTAGTCAGTACTCTGGCACTTTGATTGAGTTTGCAAAATTGGCTGATTAATGGTTATCATCTTATTAGTGAACCTTTCCAAACTGCTCTCCTGAGAACCTGAAAAGAATGCTGAGTTAAGTGCATGTATGTGGTGAATTTTTAATTAGACTACATCATGGAACTGTACATAAAATAGGCTAAATGGCTTTCTCTTCTTCCAGAATTGTGTCTATAGACAAACTGTTGTCTTGTGAGAAAGGGATTAACAAGCATTAAAAGACTTCTGTGGAAAGTTTCTCTTTTATTTTAGTTGACTGTAGATAAGGCAATGTATCTATTTGACTTTTAAAGTAAGAAGATAATGTTTTACACCTTTGTTACTGCTAACACAGGCAGATTGGATCAAGGATGTTACGGACTTACATTATTTATCCTCTGTCAGTTTTAGGTGGTAAGTAGTGTTTCTAATTTGAAGAATCAGGAAATCCAAGCAGAGTAACATGCACTGAGGTTCAGCCACATATTTATATGAACTATAAGGTTTCAGATGGAATGCTTGGTGCTTAGCCAAAGCTTTGTGGAAATCCCCACTCAGTGAAGGTTATGATCAGGGCCTTTGGATTTACCTAGGTGGAAATCGCCTACTGCTTGGATCTGGACATTAAGTAAACATTATGCCTTACATTTCTCAAAGTGGTCGTAGAATTTGGTGTTCAGTCCAGAGCAAAATCATGTTGTTGCTTCTACTTCCTTGAAAAAGTTTTCTCTTCCTGTATATTTGCATTATGGAAGAGTATAAAGTTCTGGTTTAAGTGACCTTTGTCACTTTTTGTGACTTGAGTTCACAAAAGATAAAACTAAGATTGGAGTTGCCACTTCACCAAATAATGTTAATCCCTCCAGCTCTACTGCAGCTTAATATTTTTACTTATCAAATGAGTGAAAGATTCCTGCTTTTTGACTGTTAAGAAAATGCCTTTTTACCTAAGAACTCCAAGACATGAATATGCCTGCTAACCAATATAATGTAATTAGTGAATAACTAATTACAGTGAATTTATTCATGACAACCCAACACAATCATTTTTGTCAGCTCATTTAGCTGCAAGTAACTAGCCAAATCCTATAAAGCATACACGTGGAGGAATTTTCTGAATAAGCTTTGTGTTCTGATGAGAACACTCCAGTTTGTCAAGACTTCTTCAGGATTATTTATGCAAGGTTAGGAGGGGGCAGGATTTCTGCCATGGGCGAGACCACTGCAGAGCAACCAGTATGTTGCTGCTGAAGCTGTGACAGGGAAATGGGAGGCTAAGGTTTGTCCCAGTTACTGAATTGTACAGGAAAGACCATCTTCGTGACATGAAGTTACAGGCTGTCTTGAGGCAATACTTGAATTTTTTTCCTGAAAGATGCCTAAAGTTTTTGTTCTAGTATGAAATGTCAAAACTTGAGAGCAACTTTCATAGGGGCAGTAGAAGTATTTCCTGTCTAGGTATATAGTCTTTGATGCCAGATGTCAAAGGTGATGCTGATGTGAGATGACAGAGGCAGCCAGGCTAGGTATCAGTGTAGTATTTTAGGTAACAAGAACAATGTACCTGGGATACAGGATTTCCCTGGAGTACTCTCTCATGTTGATGCAATAGCCACAAATATCTAAAAGGCATGTATTTAGCAAAACAGGAAAAATCTTTTTTGTACTTTTTTAGAAGTCAGGATCTTTTAAGAGGTAAATACATGTATTTGTGGATACATGTAAATTTGTGTTACACAAGAATCTGGATGTTAAAGTCTGAACTCATCTGTGCAACAATATAATTCCAATGTCATCCATTTTTTAATGCGTTAGATAGTCACACCAGTGACACTCGGGCATTTGACATTCATTCTCTCAAAGGGAATTCAACCTTACATTTTTCAGTCTTTTGCCTGTGGATACTTGCTTAAAAACATGAATGAATAACATAGATGTATATTTATATTACATTTTGTTTTTACTGTACTTTGTTTTTCTTATGAAAGACATGTGCAGCAATTACTTTGATTGTGCTGGGTTTTAAATGACATAGCTTTAACTTGAATTACTAAACTTCTGTCTTTCCTGGAGCTACCAGTAATAGCTCATGGCTTTAGTTGTAGCTGGAAAAAGGAAGTGGGGCATAATTAGTTCCTAATAGCCACATAGTAACTACAGACAGAGAATCACATTAATAAAAAATTGTTTTCCTCTAGAACATTTTTCTATATAAATTCTAGCAACATAAAAGAATTGGGCATACATTAAAGTTAACTAATGAGTTAGATAATCTAGGCACTGCTCCACGGGTATGGGGGTACTTCTGTGTGCACATGCATGTATAAAGAAACATTAATTACTATATTTTTAAAATAATGCTCTATTTTCCTTGAAGGCCATCATATGCATAAAGGGGAGTGAACCTTATCTTTGAACGATCGCAGAATTGGCTGGTCATCTTTTCTAAAAGAAGTCTGAATGTTAGCAATTTTGATGAAGGTTATTTGCACTAGAATCATGAACAGTTGAAAAATCTTTATTAATCTCTGTTAAAATTATAGGAGGTGGTTACAACATACCTTTTTGGAGTTTTGAGTTTGCTTTAGAAATCAGTTGAATGAGTTTAAAAGAATTTAGCAGTTCTTTATTGAAGTACTTGAGTTAAGCTGAAGGGAATTTACATCATTTGCAGGAGAATTTGCTTTACTTTATTTCAGTAATAACTCACATCTTCTAGGAAAAGTAACTTTTTTGTTGCACAACTGAGATAAATGCTGTCTTCTAATGCATGGTGCAGGTGAAAAGGAACTGTGTAAGGTGTAAAAGCTAGCAAAACAAGTAAATAATACACCACTGAATGGTCTGATCTTTTCTCAAATCATCCTTTGGATTTAGCGAAAGGAGTAGAAGGACAGTGGCATGACATGTGGCATGACTGATACATGACATGTTTTTCCATTTACTACGTCCCTTTCTGTTGTTAAAATTACTATCTTTGGTGTTGCCAGGTTTCATTTCCTTTTTTTATGTTCACTTTCAAGCACTGTGACCCAGATTAACAAAAGGGATTTCTTCTCATATTTCAGATTAATCATAGAATTGCAGACTGGTTTGGGTTGGAAGGGTCCTGAAAGCTCATCCAGTTCCAACCCCCTGACGCGGGCAGGGACACCTTCCACTAGACCAAGTTGCTCCAAGCCCCGTCCAACACTGCCAAGGATGGGGCAGCCACAGCCTCCTCTGAGCAACCTGTGTCAGCATCTCACCACTCTCACAGGGAAGAACTTTTAATGCCTTTAAATCAATGCCTTTAAAATTTCCGTTTATCACATATATGGTTGGAACTAGATGATCTTAAGGTCCTTTCCAACCCTAACCATTCTATGATTCTATGCCTAAGGCATCGAGATTTTTCAGGAGTTAAGCCATATTGGAAATCCAGTTAGACCAGGAGAATGACCTGTGAATCTGATAGTCCTCTTATTAACTTAAAAATCCATTTTGCTCATTCTAAAACAAATAAGTATAGAAATAGCTTTCTGCATGTGTAAGTAGCTTTCTGCAGACCCTACAATCAGAAACTAGAGGATCTGCTCTACGTTGTTAGGCTGAAATATTTAATTTCAAATAAGATGTAGAAAATGAGTAATGGCTAATATAACCAATACAAATTGGCATTCAGGTTTTAGATATAAGTTTCTGATTTTAAGTTTTTTGACAAATACTCACTAGCAAATAAATAAAAAAAATTATTCTTTATTCAATTTTTTTTTTTAATTTTGTGAATTAGGTTAATTATGAGGGATTTATGCATAGTAACTACTCTTCCTTAGCATGACATGAAATCCTTCCTACATAGGAACTTGATCATGAATGATGTAGTTCATAATCTTCCTATAGCCTTATAATCTTCATGTGTTCTGGTTCTAATTATTACGAAGCTTATGTATAAGAAACTCCCTTAATTACTTGCCATGATGCAACGTAGTGAACTGAGAAGTTAAGACCTGAGTCAAAATTAACAATCCAACAAAGTATCATCATGACTGCATGATAAAAACTTTTTATTACAGAAGAGCTTGTAAGTGAATTTTGGTTAAGTGGTGTTATGATAAACAGAAATGGACAGAATAACCTGTGCATTACATACAATGTTGACATGAAAGGAGGGGCTGAAAAATCACAGAGGATATGACTCCAGAAAGCCAGGTTCAGTTCCTGCTTCAACAGAAATGTGATGTTTCCATTGTGACGTTTAGAATAATTTATTCAGAAGCTTGTGGTCCTTAGGCAGTGCCTGCAAAGGTAAGGGATGTTACATCTATTCTGACTGTGTTGTGAAATGACTGAAAAGCTGCATTAGGTCAGTTTTTCCTATACCTGTTCTGTGAGGGAATTGTCCATCTTCCATATTAGAGCTGGTTCCTGCCTGGAGAGCTGGCAGCATGAATAGAGAAGCTGTGTGATCTGTTATGATCACACACTTGCTGAAACGTATGGATTAGTCTTTGGAGTTAATATTGAGGTTGAAAATATCAAAGTGCCTTAGGCATTTAATCTGCCTGTAGTGATTCTGTACACCCTCTTAACTCCTCCAAACAGCCATAATACTTGACTCCCTTTTTAAAAAATGAGAAATACTCTGTGTAAGTGTTACCACTGTCTGAAAGGTCATGAGAAATTGTACATCAAGAAAAGCCTGCGCTTGTCTGTTATGGTATTTTTTTGATATCTAAATACACATACATAGGTAACTGAAAAACCTCTCACGTTATGTATATAATATAGTATTCCAGGTACACAGCAGAATAAACTAAGACCTAAATTCATCACAATTGCCACTTATCCGGGTGTCCAGTGATATCCTTCTCCAGGTTATTTGTTGTTTCTAGGATTAAAATTAGGACAAAAAGAGATTAATTTATTGACCGATAATCTCTTCTTACAAAAGCTTTTCAAGGCCCATCTGCAAATGTGTAAAGCCTTAAAGGAGTGAGTCAGGAATCATCATATCACTCTTTGTGAAACAGAAACTATTTAGGAATAATTTTAACATTAATTTTCCTTTCTGTCAGTATGATACATTGCAATTGAGGAATATGTATTTTTCTATACCACAGTTATCTAAAATATATTGGTGGATTGCATGTTATGGGTGCTTTTTATCCTCTAACTGTTATAAATAAAATGCACTCTTGGCCCTTTAGGGAAGTATGATGGAAAGAATGGTAGCTAAGCATTTAAGACCCAAAAATGGAAATGCAAAGTGTGGACCTAGAAATCAATTTCTAAATGAAGTGCTTCTGCATAGTGAGGTAAAAGACTCCCAGAGCTGAAAGTCTTTGCTACATTTTATCCTACAAGTGCCCTTAGGGCAAATCTTAATGTCAGGTATCAAGCATGGCAAGATTGTATGTCAGGAAGTGTAGATAGGTTTTTGTGATGTATGAAGGCTGAAGTTTCTCATCATGTCTCCATATTAGAAGACAGCAAAACAAAGCAACTACTAGGATGAAGAGATCTGTTATCTGCTTTATTAATGCTTGAATCTTTTTAAAACCACTTTATACTTCGGTGTGGATCCAAGGTGAGGTTATGCGTTACTTAGTTACATGTTCAGCTGTTCTCACAATTATATATATGGGTGCATCTGCTTTAAGTATGTACCTAGTTAAAGAGAAGTCATAGAATCATAGAATAGTCAGGGTTGGAAAGGACCTCAAGATCATCTAGTTCCAGCCCCCTGCCGTGGGCAGGGGCGTCTTGCACTAAACCATGTCGCCCAAGGCTCTGTCCAACCTGGCCTTGAACACCACCAGGGATGGAGCATTTACAACTTCCCTGGGCAGCCCATTCCAGTGCCTCACCACCCTCACAGTAAAGAACTTCGTCCTTATATCTAACCTAAACTTCCCCTGTTTAAGTTTGAAGCCATTACCCCTTGTCCTATCACTACAGTCCGTAATGAAGAGTCCCTCCCCAGCATCCTTATAGACCCCCTTCAGATTCTGGAAGGCTGCTCTGAGGTCTCCACGCAGCCTTCTCTTTTCCAGGCTGAACAGCCCCAACTTCCTCAGCCTGTCTTCATATGGGAGGTGCTCCAGCCCCCTTATCATCCTCGTGGCCTCCTCTGGACTTGCTCCAACAGCTCCATGTCCTTCTTATGTTGAGGACACCAAAACTGTACACAATACTCCAAGTGAGGTCTCACAAGAGCAGAGTAGAGGGGCAGGATCACCTTCTTTGACCTGCTGGTCACACTTCTTTTGATGCAGCCCAGGATACGGTTGGCTTTCTGGGCTGCGAGCGCACACTGAAGCCAGCTTATGTTCAGCTTCTCATCAACCAACATTCCCAAGTCCTTCTCCGCAGGGCTGCTCTGAATCTCTTCTCCGCCCAACCTGTAGCAGTGCCTGGGATTGCGCCAACCCAGGTGTAGGACCTTGCACTTGGCTTGGTTGAACTTCATGAGCTCAACATTGGCCCACCTCTCAAGTGTGTCAAGGTCCCTCTGGATGGCATCCCTTCCCTCCAGCGTGTCAACCGAACCACACAGCTTGGTGTCGTCGGCAAACTTGCTGAGGGCGCACTCAATCCCACTGTCCATGTTGCAGACAAAGATGTTGAACAGGACCGGTCCCAACACCGATCCTTGAGGGACACCACTCATTACTGTTTTCCAACTGGACATTGAGCTGTTGACCACAACTCTTTGCATGCGGCCATCCAGCCAATTCTTTATCCCCTGAGTAGTCCATCCGTCAAACTGATGCCTCTCCGATTTAGAGACATTGGATAGTGAAGTTCACATTGTCTGCATTGAAATATGATTTGGTCTCTGCCTCTGGAATTAGAAGCTGTCGTCCTTTTCTCTGATTTAATATCCTCATTTTTATTTAAAATTCAGCCTTTAATTATCTTTTTTAATTAGAAGTTCTTATGTGACAATGCGTCAAAAAGCTCTCAACTACCACAGATTTTAATTAGCGTAATTTAATAAGTCAAATACATCAGCAAAATGGGAGTTAAAATGCAAAACCAAATAATGGAGATTGTGGAGGAAATTATGGCAGAAAATAGCATTACTTTATAGACAAATATATAAAAATGTCACACAACTTTAGAAACTGCAGTTACTGAAGAAAGACTTAAGGAGTTAAATCACTCTGTCTTGTGATATGGTTTGGTGATGCTAAGAACAATCAGCTCAAGTTAATTTAGGTTCTGTAAGTTTATCTTGAAGGGTATGTAATTTTGGCTTGATGGGTGGGAAAATTAAGGAAGAGAGACTTTCTTTTTTAATAAAAGTGGTGGATGTGTTACTACAAGAAAAGCACCCTGTCATAGAAAAATACAAAACCGTAGTCAATGCTATTAGTAGCAAAGCTTCATTTCTTCTATCTTTTTTCTAAACCCAACCTATTTCATTCTTTGTTCTTTAAAAATTTTAAAACTAATCAAAAGAAATTTCAAAAAAGTTCAACTTAAGAAATAAAATGAAGCCATCCAAAACACACACACTTTGCAATTGTTCTTTCTAACCTCTTCTGGTATAGAGGTACATTGTAATCCATTGAACTTTTACCTTAAGCATAATTATATTACAGATTTTTCTAAAATATATGCTGTAGAAGAGGTAAATGGCACTAGTCTATTCAAAGTATCTACAAAGCACACTTTAGGTGTTCTGTTAACATTAATGTCTCAAACTACATGAATGTTAAGAAAAATGCACTTTTTGAAGATAATTTTAAAATATGGATTAGATGCTATGTCTCTCAGACAGGTATAACAAATGTTTATTCAAGTGCTATGTTTAAATGCTATGTTTTAATCTTTCCTTCATTCCTCCCCTTCTTACTGTATCGATACCATTACTTTGGGGGACATTGCTTTACGTGCATAAAATAAGTCATCAGCTGCTCAAAGATACAATAAGAAGTATTGTTCAATTTTGTATAAGAAATGTTCCTTTTTAATTCTAAATGTCTTTATTTTTATGTTTTTTTTGTTGCTAAAATCCTTTTGTGCTAAATTTCAGAGAGAGATAGCAGGTATCTCTAGGTGGAAGGTGGTAATTTTTGTTTTAATGGAAAATACATGCCATGCTTCAAAGCTGTGTCCTTGAAAACATATGAAAGCTTAGCAGGTAAAAATATGTTGACCGTTAAGGGAAAACTTATTTCATTGCTTTAAATAGTTGAAATAAAACATCAGGTATTTTTGCAAAGCCTTTTTTTTTTTTTTTTTTTTTTTTTTTTTGTATTAGGTGTACTCATAATGTCTAATCCTCTAAAACTTCCCTCATAAAAATAGACTTTTTAATATAAGTAAGTAGAGTCTTTCAGCTTAAATGTCCTATTTCAGTTCAGTTTTCATAGGCCTGTCTCTTCATTTTTCTGGCTTCTATTACAAGCTCTTGATCTTTACTAAAGCCGAGAGCTTATCACATCTGGCCATGGGTAAAATCTTGCTTAAGTATCCTATTTTCTACTACTCCTACTCCTCCTACTTGAAACCTACTTCACAGTCTTTTTACTACATTCATTTTTGTGGACCACAGAGTAACCTGTATATTAAGGTTAAAACATTGCTTAAAATAAAATCTCTGAGTTTGGTGCTCTGACAATTAAAACAGGCTGTTTCATATACTAAGAAATCCCTCCACAGATATACTGAGGTTAATATAAATATCACAAATTACCAGAGCCTCATTTTGTGTAATTGTTGTGTAAGTAGCTCAATTTCAGAAAGAACTGCCTTTGATAAATGTTCCAGTGTAATGTTCCACCTCAGAAAAGTTTAGGCTACACGAGATAATTGTTGTTTGGGGGTTCTTTTCTGTAGTACTTACTGTGGAGAATTTAACTGAACAGCTTATTAAAAAATACTTTGTTGTTGCAGATGAGCTTTTATGAATATAAAATTCGGGAAGCTAAAGATTGTGGTTCCCACAGCAACTTGTTTCTGGCTTCTATTTAGGGTTTAGAATTATTGGGCTAAATGCTGTTCCCAGTCCCCCTGACTTTTCCCATGGTGATGTGAAAGCTGAGACGGGAACTTGGCTCAGGATTTGTGGATAACTTTTTTGTCTGAATATCTTTCTATTTTCAACTTGTCCAAGATATAATTGTGTGGGAATAATTATTCCATCTTTTTCATCTTTAAAATATTTTTTCAAGACTAACAATTTTCTAACATTCATTATAACTTACGTGGTCCAATGTTGCACAGACATTACCCCTCATTTTACCCCTGGGTATGTATGGTAAGTATTGTCATGATTGTTTGATGGAGAATGTGCAAGGAAATTACATGTATGGAAAATGTCTCCCTTCTGATAGAGGCTGTAGAGTGACTCAGAGACTTGAGTCCTTCTAACTTGCCTTCAGTGATGATTCAGGTGGAAATTATTTAGTCTGTGAGTGTGGGTCTTCATAAGCTTTGAGGATGGTCTTCAGTCATCTGCAGCTCTCTGGATACTCAAGTTTTTATAGAAACTTTTGTTAAGCAATTAAAAACCCAATGTAAACACTTTCTTCGTGGTATTAACTGTCTTCTACAACCAATAGGGACACCTCGTAAAATGTGTTCTCAAGTGGTCACTGCAATACCTTAATATGCAAATTTTCAAATAATGTATCTGATTATGAGCAGCATGAGTGTAGGCCCATCAGGCATTTTGATTGCTTGTTTCCATTTAAAACATGAGAGGTTACTCAGATCTGCAGGATGCACCTTCCTATTTGATAGCATGTTCTGAGTCTGGACAGTTGTAAGTCAAGCACAAAAGCATTTGAATATTTGCTTTATATTGTGTTGGGGTTGGGTTGTTTGGGGTTTTTTTAAGTACTGTAAAGAATGTTGTGGGCTTTTTTGATTTGAATGGTAATAAAAAAAGTTTCTATAAGCCTTCTACTTAAAAGAGAAGTCACTTCTAGCTTAGGACAGAGATGATGACATTTCAAGTAAAACTTTTGCAGGAAGGGATAGACTAAAAGTTATTAAAAAGTGGATACTTACAACGAATATTCAACTCTGGCTCTAACAATACTGTTAGTTTCTCTTTGCTATAACCTAAAATGAGCCCACCGTTTTCTTCTGTTTTTCTGTCAGGCGTAGGAAAGGAAAAAGACACATACACAGATGATTCAGAACATGGAAATTATGATGCTCGTACAGATCAGTCATTGCTTCTTCAAAACAAGCTTACCAGGCAGAAAACAGAACCTCGGACCAAATCGTCTTTAAAGGTAACAGACACAAACCTTTATTAAATTGCATCAATTATCAGAATGTGCTTAAATATTTTTAAGATATAATTTTCAAGAGATCAGGTAATTTGCATCTTAAATAAATGGGCATCTCATGTTAAGAAATTTATGTGGCTCCTATATTATAGTTTGACCTGCAGAATCAGTGAATGGATTTCTCTGTACCAAAAGTGACCAAAATTATATAGAATCAAGGGTTCTAATGGTTTCTATCAACTAAACTAAAGATACAAGGCTGTGGACTTTTTTAAAAAAATTTGTATTGCACAGAATTTAAGACCTAGGTTTCCCAGCATGGAGTGAAATTCATGTCAGCTGGGAGGCCTCAAGAAATTATGAGAGTTTAGAAGAACTCTGTTCATGTAGCAAATAATCACTCAAGAGTGATCTAAAGGGTAGGATTCTCCTTGTAACCAAAATCCAAATGATAGCTAGACACATTGAGTGAAAGATAAAATTCACTTGTGTATAGGAGAATGTAGGAGTATTTTCAGGAACCTCAAGTAAAGCACTGGAAAAGCGATCTTCCTTGGTAAACTGGCATGTTACCTTGCTTAGTAGTTACCTAATCGCAGTATTCATCACAATGCATTTTCTACAGCTGTTCATCCACTATAATGCCAAAGAATTCCAGTGGATTTTCATTTCAAAACATGTATTGTTTTTGTTCTTGCTCTGCACTGGGAGACCCTTAATTGTCCTTTCCATTAAGCATAATTGCTTGTAAATGTATGGCAAATGGCCTAACCTCAAGAAGTCCTGAATATTTTTCTTTTTTGCACACTGGAAGTAGTATATTCAGCAGCACAGTTTTTTACCAGTGGTCCTCTGATATTTGTTATATAAAGGCATGAATAATCCCACACTACAAATCTAGAAATGCTTAAATTGCTTTAAGATTCCATGCTTTACGTACACTATACTCTTCAGTGGGCCAGTATACAGCTCTGTCATCCATTATGCCTGTTGCACTTTGTGACTTTGAGCATTGAATGCATGTTTCACAAGAGTCGTATAACTGTTGTAAAGCTTGTTCTCAGTCACACTGATCACCATTCCTACAGGATTCTGGAACACAGCATCGATGTGATCTCCCAGACTTCATTTCATGGGGTGGTTTTAGAAAAACTTTTTTATGATATCCATCTAATAACTTTTAGATAGATTTGCAGGTAATTGTTTTTACAGATCAGAAATCTAGGACATGAAAATGTAACTTCGGTAGTGACAGAAAAGGGTTATCATAGAATCATAGGATGGTTTGGGTTGGAGAGACCTTAAAAGATCATCTAGTTCCAACTCCCTGCCACGGGCAGGGACACCTTCCACTTAACCTAAACTGTTGCAATAAGAACTTTTTGTGTTCACAGATTTTATTTTTTTTTCGTCTGTTTCTGCAAGGTTAGCTGAATTAAGACAGAAATAATAATGGATGTTCTTATTTGATTTTATTGATTAAGTAGACAAAGCCTTTTATGTTAAATGTGGCCTAAAAGAAAAAACAATGCAGAATCTGCAGTTTAGACTGTTATAAAACACTAAATATTTTTAATAGCAGGGAAGGCTGCTACAGAGAAAATCTCATAACAGGTATTTCCTTGTGTGAAAGCAAAATATTTTTTGTAGTTTTGTATAAAATATAAAATGACCACTAGCTGTGTTTTCTGCAAGACTTGCATTCAGGACTAATAGAAAGTTTATAGGCAGCCAGTAAGCTATCTTTCTTTCAAAGTTTAAAGAGGATCCTTGTATTTGTATAAAGTTTAAACAAAAATGCACTTTTTATGTCTCCATCTCCTGTCCTGACGTGCTGAACAAAGTACTTCAGAGTTTAAAAACAATATTCTGAAGCCACGTCTGGCTTTTAGCACTGACAACTCCTTGTGCAACTCCAGCCTCCTCACTGGTGTGGTGGTGTGAGAGGTAGAAAAGGCCTTGGCTCTATGTAAGCACTGCTCAGCAGGAACGAAAACATCCCTGAATTATTAACGGTTTTTAGCAGAAATCCAAACCATAGCCCCATACCAGCTACTATGAAGAAAATTAACTCTGCCTTGGCTCTGTGTAAGCACTGCTCAGCAGGAACGAAAACATCCCTGAATTATTAACGGTTTTTAGCAGAAATCCAAACCATAGCCCCATACCAGCTACTATGAAGAAAATTAACTCTACCCAAGCCAACACCAGCACTTAAGGCAACAAAGCAGATTTCTCCTCCTATTTACTGTTTTTCTGCCTCCACTGGGAAAAAGGCAGAGGGAATTTAGATTAGTTTTGTGTCAGAAAAGAAGGTTACTATTTTGCCTTTGGATTATTGTACAAGTCTTTCTGGCAGTTAGTGGAAGATGTCTAAGGGAAACATCTTCCCAAAACGGATATAAAACTAGCAGAAGCAGGCATCTAATCCTTTTTGAGACTGTTGAAATCACAGAAGACTGCTCTACAGCTTTACAGCTGGTAAGTACTCTCATATATTTGGAAAAGAAACTGATCTATTGCAATAGAAAAAGTCTTCTCAGTATGACCAAGAATCGTGTAGTGTTTCAGGTGGCATGCATGAAGTGTCCCTTTCCATAAATCTGATTTATATTGCTGCAGTTTTAGAACTTTAGAAATATGATATATTTTGATATAGGCCAACATTCATCTTGATAATTATCTACTTTTCTCGTTTCCTTGATGATTAGTGTAGGCTGGTATAGTTTAAGAATCCACAGATCTCATACTGAAAAATTGTGAATTAAAAAACTGTCTTCCTTATCCATCTCAGACATCTTTTCATCACCAACAGCTGTTGAGGTTGTGTAGAAAGTGTAATTTCATGTGATTGTGCCAAGGGGATATCACACAGAGGAATGATGCCAGCAAGTGGCTACTCATCAAAGTATGGAATGAGTAATATCTGCTATTGCAAGGGAAATGTAGGAATGAGAAGGTTCCTGACTGAAAAGTTGATGTTTTTGAAATGTTCTAGTTTCACTAAGAAAGGAAAGCAGGCTTAAATAGACTCTATCACTTGAATGGAAGGCAACATTTGTCCAGAGAAGCTGTGAAGTCAGTAGCAGTGAATTCTTTTCTGTACCAATTACTGTCACATGCGTAGCAGCAAGATAGGAATATTTAGAAATTACACTTCCATTTCTTTTCATCAACTTCATTATTGTTACTCTATTTTTTTTATCAGACAAATTTTTTATCTTGGTAGTGTGTTTTGCTGTCTGGTGAGGTAAAGAAAATATTTGGAACAAAGTTCATATATTATCACTAGGGGTTCAGGAACTATAAAGAAACGCTGCCTAAATAGTAGCCTAGTGTACTGCCTTTTTCTAGTTAACCACTCATCCACTATAATACTGTGTGTCTGGACTAGCTTGGTGTTGGATAGTATCTGAAATGATTTCTCTTTTCTCTTTCAGTCTCTGGAAATGTTATTTAACTTCTAAGGAATTTTAAATAACATCTTAAAAAGCAATTGGCCAAAACATACGGAGAATTGTATCTAATGAACTGAAAATTCATTATATTTTAAGGAAAACTCTCTACGTTTGGTGTTGATGATTACAGTGATTATTAAAGGATAATATATGAAATATAATGAAAATTCATTATAATTTGAGCAAAACTCAGTATGTTTGGAGTAGATTATTACAGTGATTATTAAAGAATAAATCTGCCTGTGAAAACCTGAAATACATTGTTTAGGCATTTTATTGGATTCTTTGTGATTTTGGACATATCCCTCTCTCTCCTGCAAAACAAATATTTTGCTTACAGAATGTTATGGTAGTTTTGAAAAATAGAGTAAATTAAATGTAATATCTGTAGAATAAAAATGTTCTTCGGTCTTAATATTTTATCTTCCACACATTTACAGGAATTATTTTCTGTTTTCATTTTTTCCTGTTTAAGTCCATGACTTTCAGAGTTGCACAGATTTGTGCTGTATGTTCTAATCCTGTCGAATTATCAATAGTTTCACATACATTATTTCACTCATAATCCTGCTCCTGTGTTCAGTGAAAGTCAGGCATGCATGCTGAAAGCAAAGGTTTGGCAATAAAAATGTTTTAGTGTATATATAAGAACAAGATGCTGTGAGCTGACAGCAGTGTACTGGAAAGGACAATAACAAAGGGAGCCTGATAGATAGAGAGTAGTCTACAAATGCAGTCTAATATTACAAAAGTAAATAAAATTTAAAAGGAATGATAACAGATGAAATGGTTGTCCCAGAATAGAATGACATGGTAAAGTGCAACAAAAGTTAACTTCATGTTTATACTTTTAGTGCATGGCTCTAATCGGCTGTGAGGTTTAGTTAAAAACAAACAAACAAAAAACCCCAAACATTAAAACCTCAGGAAATGCAGGGAAATTAGTAAGTAATTTTATCATAATGATGAAAGTTTTTAAAAATAAACATGTAAAGAAATATGTTCAGTGGCCATGTCAGTATGCTTCTTATTAAGGCCTCCCTATTAGACTGAAAGAGCAAATAGAAATGGTTAAATATTAAAAATGGGAAGCTTCCTCCTGTCTCCAAACATCCTCCATTGCTGCTTCCTCATACAGTAACACAGAACAGACTTATGCTCAAAATTTTGCATAAGATCACCTAAACCTACTCTTTTCCTGAAGTAAAACATGTTTTTTGTATTATACAGAAATGGATTTTTCATGCTTACTCTGTAGGGCTGAACAGAACAAAAATGAACAAGATGCCCTCTGTGAAGAAGCTAAAATAATTGCTAATTATTTTATTTTGTTAGTACGGTCAGATGTTTCTGGAAGTCTTCCTCTCTGCTCAGAAAACAGCTAGGTTCTGCACAGTACAATGTAGTATACACAGAAATACATTAGCATGGGTAACTACAGCAGCCTGTCATATTAACCAGTCTGTGTTGTCTTTGATGCCCAAGATAGTTTGGATATCTTTGCATATACATATGTGTCCCTGATTTTCTTTCCTAGGTTGTTATGCTCGCGGTTATTTGCAAAACAAAAAAAAACCCCAAAAACCAAACAACTTAAAATGAATCTATATTTTTAGAATTAGGAAATGGAAAGTATGAATATAATAAATGTATTTCTGGCTTATCCCTTCAAACACAAAAAGATGATTGCCAACTTAGTTGTGTGCTTAGAAAATTTCTCATCAAGCACATCTTAGGGTATTCTTAATCAGAGTATGATTTTTAAAATGTAAAAAATACCTAGTGCTGTTTTAATATCTTTTAAAATGTTTTCACAGCTAGTTCCGTATAACTTAAGAAGCCTATAAACTTTTTAGTGTCCTAGGTTTGATTTTTAAACATTTTGAAACAAAGCAAGCATTAATTAGGTATCTCACTTTGTTCATGGAAATAAGCCTGTTGTAGTTAGCATTAGAAATGTATTTATTTCCAGAAAATACCTTAAGGTAAGAGTTGAGTCATAAGCTCTGGCTGCAGACACTAACCACTGAAATGGTGGCATACTTCAGTGTGAATATTACTGAAAATGGCAATGTAAAGTTCACAGTAACAGTATTAGGGAGAATTAGTAATCAAAATAAAGGAGGTGGTTTTCATGAATGAGTAGTTCCTCTACTTAATAACATCTTATGAACTTCTAAGAACACTAAATTACATTGGAAGACAGTTTTCTTTTATGAGAAATAACCATTCTATTCAGAACAGGAAAGCTATTCATGTAGATGTTGCAGTTTTAAGTAGTTAATATGCTGAAGAATTTCACATGTCAGACTACCTCTGTCAAAAGTCCTGCCCTAGTTCCTCGAATTGTTTCCATGGCTAGTCCTGTCTTATACGTGATTTAATAGCACTAAACCCTTCCATTATTATCTCTTAAAAACCAAGATATGAAGAGTTACAGAAAACTGCTTTTCCTTGCCCCACTTGTGATAACCAACGTGTTTTACAGTGAAAGTTTCATTCTTCTCCTCTTACTCCTCCATTCCAAGCTGATTTTCCTTGACCAAAACAAAAAAAACCAACCCAAAATAAAATAATAATAATAAAAAAAACCCAAACCGAGACATGTGAGTAAGTCTCACTTTAGCATGTTTCTTCATTATTATCAAAATGATTCTTCTCTAGCTCATTTAGCTGTCAGAAGTTTCTGGCTGTCTTAGGGAGGAAATTAATTTTGTTCTAAGCATCATTGCCATGAAATAAAAAGATGCTGGGGAGAGAAGAAGAATCCCAAGGCCCAGCTATGCACATCTGTCTTATCTTTTGGATCCCAGATACCAGTCTGTTGGTATATTTACTTTCCTTTACACAGTTTTACAATCTAAATCACAGAGGAAAGTTGAACTTCATCCTGTTTAGTGTAGAGGCAAACCAAACACATCATGCTGCAGAGGCAACATTCTTGTGTACTGTATCAGTTGGCACTTACGTAGGTGAATGCTTCTGTTGTTGATTATGGCTGTGAGTTGATGTTTTCTAGATGTTTATCTTAATGTAAAACTTTCTTATATCCTTTTATTAAGTGAACAACAGTCCCTGACTTCAAACTCCTATCTCTGGCTGCAGTTGCTGTGACGCAGCAACTTTTTGCCCTTCTTAAATCTGTTATCCCAGAGGTGCTACCATCACTGATGGGCTCAGCCTTGGCCAGTTGCAGGTCCATCTTGGAGCCATCTGGCATTAGCTCCATCGGAGATAGGGGAAGCTTCTAGCATCTTCTAATATCAGAAGCCATCCCTGTAGTCCTCCTGCTACCAAAACCTTGCCACACAAACCCAGTACAGGTATTTCTGGAAATGCAGTGGCATATGGCAGATAAAGCTGCAATATGGAGTAGCTGAACTTGGGAAAGGGATAGAGAGGAAGAATTTCCCATCTCCAGATGAACCAGAGGACTGAGAAAAGGAGTTCTGGTATATTGTGTTACAGTGCATACTATGTTATTTACTCTTATATGAATCTGAAATTTGCTTATTGTTTTGGGAATGGTTCCAACACACTCTTCTAGAATATTTGTTTCTATGTATGGAGTGAAAAATCGGTAAAAGTTTAATTAGTAGACTGAAATCAGTGGAGTTGAAATAGTTATAATTTCTGTGAATTGTGCTATTTAAATTAATTGAGGAGAGAAAGAGCCTGTAAAATAGCTGTTCCCACTTCATAAATAGGGCATTACTTATTAATTAGATAGAATCTGAAAAACAGTTTCTTGAAAAATCCCTTGATGTTGGCTCAATCCAAGGAAAATCTTCTTGTACCACATATGAGTAGAAATGTAAACTCTTTCTTATTTTATAACTTTGCTAAATATTTGCATTATATTTTCACTTCACTTTTTTGGCTTGAGCAAAACCTTTTTCTAGGTTAAATTGATTAACTTGTTTTGTATAAACTGTTAAACTTCAATTGAATAATTATGTCAGTATTTTGAATTTTACACCGTATCAGATTTCAAAGCAGTGTGTCGTGTTATTTGTTATAATAATCGCAAGCTATGAATCACCCCAAAATGTTGTCAGATAATAAAGAAAACTAAGGAACTGCAGCAGATCTGTAGTGGTGAAGCCTCAAGTTTTCTTCTACTCTGATGCAAACCTGTGTATTATGATTTTGCATTATGAATGAAATTACCGTTGAGTGAGAAGAGCTTCACAGCCTCAGTACAGAATTAGACAAAAAAAAATATTTAAAGACTTGGGAAGAACAAGGTGAAGTTAAAATGTTGAGTTTGCAAGCTGAATTATACAGCAGTACTCTAAAAGGAAAGTTTCAATTAAAAATTAAGTTCTCTTACGTGTCTAAATGTAGGTAAGCTGATCAGGTGGATGCTGTTCAGAAAATCTAGAAAACTAAGAAGGTAGAGAGGATGAAGAAAATCAGAAAAGCAGACGTTGATCAGTCCTTGTTTCAGGTGAAACAGAAAATCTTAAAAAACAATAGAAGAGAGTAAGGGCTTTGCACAATATATTTCTTCTGCTGCTTTTCTCCTCCACTGTGTTGAGAAAAAGAGGAAAGAATGAATTGGAGATTTGTTGGTCCAAAAGAGCACATAAATATTGAATGTGCTTTGCCTGGATGCCCATTGTACTAAGAGACTGATGCCCTTTGCTAGGTGTAGATGATAACCAATATACCTTGACTCATGTTTAATTGAAATTACTACTCCCTGTTCTCTGTACACATATGGAGCTCCTTCATATCAACCGAAAAAAGCCCACCTAAATTACCAGATAAATTCTTTTCCTGATGTTCCTGTTAATATAGGTGGACAGCATTGCTTGACAATTGCACTAAAGTGAAACTAGTGGTGCCAGTAGTGTTGAAGTGAATCAGTCCTGAAATCGATAAAGGTCAGGTTCACTGCACAGTTGTGGTGAGTGGCTTCACTATCGTACTTCTCAGCTGGTGGTGGTAGTACTCTGAAAGTACTCTGCAATGAACAGATGAAACACTTCTCTCTACCATCAGTGCAGCTCATTATTTATTGAACATCGCTCCCGAAGAATTCTGTTTGGGGCAGATGAATCTGAGGGTGTATTTGCAGACAGTTGTCAATCTGAGAAAGAAAACATGTTTTTCCAAGACTGAAGAAAATCAGATGTTTTAGAAATGAGGAAAGAAAGGCTAAAAGTAATAATCCAAAGAAAGGTAGAAGTTTATTACAGAAAGGTAAATTTAATTTGCAGAATGTCTATGCAGAACTTTTATGAGCAGAAATTGTATAAGAGAAGTTTCAGACCTCCATTTCTGGGGGAAATTTGTCCAGGCTTTTCTATCTCATTTTACCTGCTTTATGGACCACAAAAGCAGCTCTGGTTTGCTTTTGTGAAGTATTTGTGCAGGAATTCTTCATTGTTGAAGAACAGATTTGTTGCTTTTGTCTTGAACTTGAAAAAAAGTTTGGGTATTTGAAAATTTTCATATTCAAAACTTTAGTCCACTACCTCACCTTCAAATCTCTGCATCTTCTTTCTTTAGATAATTACATCTGTAACACTTAAAAATAATAAAAATTTATGTTTTTACTACTGTCCACATTTAGAATTCTTAGAAGGGGTGACAGACCCTGTATTCAGTGCACTAATAATCTTGCTTAACAATCTTGACTACCTTAATTTGGACTTCAGATACCATTTATCTGAATATCTTGAGATAAATAGAAGAATGCGTAAAAATAAGTTAATAGAGTATAGGGTATGCTAGTCTTCAAAAATTTTTTTACCCGTATATTGATAAGGTTTTTTTTCCTGTTATATTTAACTTGATTTCTCATTGGAATAAAAAAGGAAAATCTGAAGTCAAAAGCCAAACAAAAGTAAAGGATATTTCCTGTTCTCAACGAACTTCCAAAACAATTTATGATTGGAAAATTATTCTTCCTATGTCTGTCCATTTCTACTACTTGTTTTCCAGTTTCCATAATGTTTTTCTTGGTGGCATTGGACATCTTGTCTTCCCTGCCCTGACAACGTTGAGATTTCTAGCACCATTTTATATTCATAGGCTTATTAATAACATACGTAAGCAGGTGTGTATCTTGGAGCAGGTAGCAGAAAGTTTTTATGGTTAATTTTGAAAAGTGTCCTCTGGAAAAAAACAGGCAATTGGTGCTATCATCAGCTGCTAAGGAGAAAATAAGCTTAATTGTACTTAAATGGCTGGCAAGCTTCCCGGTGGAAAAGGACCTGGGAGCACTGGTCAACAGCTGGCTGAACGTAAGCCATCAGTGTGCTTGGGTGGCCAAGAAGGCCAACAGCATCCTGGCCTGTATCAGCACTACTGTGGCCAGCAGGACCAGGGCAGTGATTGTCCCCCTGTGCTCAGTACTGGAGAGGCTGCATCTCAAATCATGTGTTCAGTTCTGGGCCTTTCACTAAAACAGAGACATTGAGGTGCTGGAGCACGTCCAGAGAAGGGCAACAGAGCTGGTGAAGGGCCTCGAGCACAAGTGTGATGAGGAACAGCTGAGGGAATTGGAGGGGCTTACTCTGGAGAAGAGAAGGCTCAAAGGGGACCTTATTGCTCTCTACAACTACCTGAAAGGAGGTTGTAGTGAGGTGGGTGTTGGTCTCTTCTCCCAGGTAACAAGCAATAGACAAGAGGTAACGGCCTCAAGTTCTACCAGGAGAGGTTCAGATTAGATACTAGAAAACATCTCTTCACTGAAAGGGTTGTCAAGCACTGGGACAGGCTGCCCAGGGAAGTGGTGGAGTCACCATCCCTGGAGGTATTTAAGACATGTAGATGTGGCACTTAGGGACACGGTTTCATGTTGGGCTTGGCAGTGTTAGGTTAATGGTTGGACTTAATGATCTTAAAGGTCCTTTCTAACCTAAACAATTTTATGACTCTAAATTGAAGCTTAATCTATTTGAATAATGTTCCCAGCTGTGTGATGATGCAACACTAGCTGGTCTGAGAATGACTGTTCCTTGGGTTTTGCTTTAGAAGTTAAAAAAGCAGAGAAAGAAAAAGAATCTGGTTAGAAAACTAGTTGTTGCAGACTGAGGACTTCTAAGAAGCCCTAAATATGTAGAAAGGTGGCAGTGAGGTATGTGGGAGTAAGAAAAACTTTTCACGTAGAAACAAGTGAACTGCTATCCAGTATTTACACTGCTGATAGCATGCACTAGCATTTGGTTCTATTTATCAACAGAGTGTAACTATTGGATATAACTCTGAGTATTATAAATTTCTTACCTAATAGTATCATAGAATCACAGACTGGTTTGGGTTGGAGGGGATCTTAAAGCTCATCCAGTTCCAACCCCCTGCCACGGGCAGGAACACCTTCCACTAAATCAGGTTGCTCAAAGTCCCATCCAGCCTGGCCTTGAACACTGCCAGGGATGGGGTAATAATCCAAATAGGATGAATTTCAAAGACTTACTGGCTAAAAGATGCAGTATTCATAGATTTCTGGTCCCCTATATAGAGGCGTAATGTATCTTACTTCAAACCAACATACTTGTTCTGGGGAGTGCAGCACTCATTTTAACAAAAACTGTTCAGAAGGTGACGATAGTTTCTCAGTTTACCTTTTCAGTTTTCAAATCCTCATAGTCTGACACCAGTTGATACAGTCGCTGTCTATTCTGAATCATGCAAAAGACAATGCAAAAATAGCTTGCAGCAGCAGCATGTAAAGCAGGGTTTTACGTATCAAGGTCAGAGAATCCCTTGTGTTTGCAAGCATGGTGGGAAGGAATGAGATAAGATCTAAATATTGCTAACGTGGCATTGAAACGTACTTCAGCTAGAATATGCAGGAAAACATTCCAATTAGTAGCATATCTTTTTAAGATTTATTTCTCTCTTCAAGAAAATAAAAGTATGTTTGTTCTATAAAGTTTGGCCAGGTACAAAGCTGGAAATTTGGTTTAATTTCCTTGCCTTTAATTCTTTCCAGCAATTCCTGCTGGAAAATAAGGATTAACGAAAGTTTGTATTTATATATACATGATAATATTAAGGGTTTTCTTCAGCTGAAAGAAATGGGTAGAATATGGGTCTTGTGGAGCTATTTTATTTTATTTCATTCTAATGATTTTGAAATCCTGAGCAAAAGACGCAAGAGCTGCCTGTTCTTGTTACTTCTTTACATATTCATCCTGCAGATACGTGGGCTTTTCTATGCTTTAGGAAATGCTGTGTTACATGCAGTTCATGATGGGGCTCTTCATCTTCATGAATGAATTCAGTGGTTTTTTTATTCTCTCTCCTCCAGGCTGATGCCATGGCATCATCAGGACTCTTCTTCAAAGATGGAAAAAAGCGCATTGATTACATCTTGGTGTACAAGAAGTCAAGTCCACAGGTAGAAAAAAGAAGCACATTTGAAAAGAATTTGAGAGCAGAAGGGTTGATGTTAGAACGAGAGGTAAGTCTTGTAGCTTATGTGGCATAAAACCCCCTTTATAGTACTGTCATACTTTACTGGATTTATAAAAGATTCCTGAAAATCTTAAAAGTCTTTCCAGTCAGGCTGTTCCCACCATTTGTTTAATACTATTAAATTACTACTAACTATTGTTTAACATGTTTTGGGGATGCATGCTTGTACACACACACATGTACTCTCTATATGGGTGTAGTGTAGTATAGAGTGAAAACTTCCAGCTCCTTATGCTTGCAGAACAGAAGAAGCTTCACTAACTCATGTTGTTGCTTTAATATATAACCTCTATGTCTTCAAGCAGAATGCAGGAAAGACTAAATGTCTCTGGTTATCAAGGGGTTAAGATTGTGAGTGTCAAGTTAATCCATCCCTAATAATGACAGTATTAATATAAAAATGAGGGAAAACAGAGCCAGGAAAACAGCCTTGGATTTTTGCTGTTTCATCAATTACTTAAAAAACAGGCACATATTTAGTCTGTCCTGAAGTAAGCTCCTATAGTGCCTGTGTCTTTTATCCTGATTTATACATTTCAACTCAATAGAATCATCTTACATGTTCTGTGTTAAAGGTTTTAACCAGTTTGTAGTCCTTGCAAGCTCTAGCTGACAATGCAGCATGTTGAATAGTCATAAAAAACTAACCTGAGAGTAGATTAAAATTCTAGTTTAAGGCTTTTAAAGATTGTTACATTCTAGTTGTAAAAATACCTGGGTTTGTTCCAATTTCAATAAAAAATCCGCTTTCAACTGATGTCAATTGAGAAGTATTGACACTTAAGAAAAAAAGAAAGTTAAGATCATAATTCTAGATATCAGGTGGTTTAAATTGTCTTCCAGTAGTATATACTTATCCACATCATTTGAGAAAAATAAAATCCTAGAAGTAGTATTATTGAACTGTGGTATGACTTTCAGGAACTGCATAGGTAGAATTGTGAACAGTAAAGATTTTATTAATCCTTTAACTAAATTCTGCTTTACCTTTACTTACCAAGCCTTGCATCCTTTAAGTTTTTGGGAGGATTTAATCAGATTCAGCTGTACAAAAATATTTAATTATAAAAACTAAGCAAATATGTCTTGGGAGAAGGGTGTGGAACTGAAGTGTTCATAAGGAAAGATAATCTGTAATGCTGAAACTTGTTTTATGTACAAATAAATTAGCAATGAAAAACATTTGTGTGCAGTATTCCTGGTGATTTTACGAAAAAATCATAATTCATACAGAGATCACATTTATAATTTCATAGCACATACTACAATTACTTCATCACTTCATCATTCCCTGGAGTTACCATTTGGCAGAGCAGGACCTGCTGTCTTCTCCCAGCTGTTCCTACATCTCCAGCAGCTGAGGACTCTTCTCCTTACATGGGAGACACACAGAATAGTCTTCAAACTGCTCATCTAAGATGATTTTGAGGGGATTTAAAGTAAATTCATTTATTGCATGTCCAAAAATGCTTCATTCAGCCTTTCTCAACTTCTGCTGTGTTTGCGACCAAAGATCTGTCCTAGACGGTTACTACCTTACTCCTATTACAGGATTTGGAAGGGAAACATAGAGGTTAATAATTTTCCTTGTCTAGCTGAGAGCACTTACAGTGTTCTCAGACTTGCATAGTCACATGCAGGCCTAAATGCAGAATTTGACCCTGAGGAATGCGTTTAGAAAGGTGAATGCCATAGAGGTTTGAATTATTAATATGTATTTGTTTGCTACCACTCTTTACAGCCGGCTGTTACAAACAGTGATATCATGTTTGTTAAAATTCACTGTCCGTGGGAGACATTGTGCAAATACGCAGAAAGAATGAACATCAGGATGCCTTTCAGGTACTGTGCAAACTCTTGTAAGAAACTTGTATTTTAGTGCTTAATACTAAAAGTTCATTACTTACTTACCTTAAGGCTAAAATGCAGTCTGTTACGTTGTGGCCAGGCATGCTTATATGCAATTTAGTGTGGTGATAGGGGAGAGGACAAACAAATCATAAGCACTGTTCTTTTCACGTTTACCTGTGGTACTTGTTTTCAGACTTACCTTCCAAATCAAATTGACTATATGTCAATTTGACATAGTACTGTTAGTAGTTCACACATTGTTTTAAGTCTTTGGAGAGGTCCAGATATCCTCCGTCTGAGCTCAAGTATTCTCAATGGTTTTAGGATATTTCTGAAGTCTTACCCAAAGGGAAATGAAATGACAGAAATAGCTGTTGTCTTGTGTGTCTCCAATATAACACATATTTGCATACTTTGAATAAAATTAGATACCTCTATTTCTTGGTTTTGTAGCTTTCCCGTGGCAGAATAATGAACTGAATTGAGTTCCTTGTCTGTGTTCTAAACAAATTCTATCATATGTTTTTACAATAAATATTTGTTATTGATTTGTAGACAGGCTGAGAGAGTTGTGCTTGTTCAGCCTGGAGAAGAGAAGGCTCTGGAGAGAGCTTATAGCAGCTTTCCAATACCTAAAGGAGGCCTACAAGAAATCTGGAGAGGGAATTTTTACAAGGACGTGTAGTGGCAGAATAAGGGGTAATGGCTTTAAACTGACAGAGGGGAGGTTTAGATTAGATATTAGGGAGAAATTCTTCCCTGTGAAGGTGGTGTGGCCCTGGCACAGGTTGCCCAGAGAAGCTGTGGCTGCCCATCCCTGGCAGTGTTCACGACCAGATTGGACAGGGCTTGGAGCAACGTGGTCTAGTGGAAGGTGTCCCTGCCCATAGCTTGGGGTTGTAACTAGGTGGTCTTTAAGGTCCCTTTCAACCTAAACCAGTCAGTGTTTGTATGTCGGACATAGCTAATACTTCTTGCAACAATACAGAAGTTTTTAAACAAGAAAAAGTGCCTTTTCAAATCTATTAATAGTGTTCTTCCAGGGAGAGAAAAGCATGTAGTGTGCTGTAAACCTCATCAGGAGTTGAAAGTGGTAACTAGATGCTGAAGCTGTGTGACTCAGCGGAAAATACCCTTACAGCACTCCTTTCTCACTTGATTTGCCAAGTGCTTTATCTTTCATGTCCCTGCTGATATCAGCTATCACAGTATGGCTTGCTTGCATTGCTCCCAAGCCAGAGTCATCATAAGCATCTTTTGCTCAAAACTTTCTTCAAACACCCAGTTCCATACTGAGTTTCCACTAATCCCATTAAGCTTTCAAAGTCCTTTCCATAAAAAAAGATGTTTTCTGTAAGTCATCTTCCTTGTGCATTTGAGCTTCTCTAGTTTGAATAATATTTGTCAACACTTTAAATATAGAAGTATTTGCCTCTGTGTACACATACATAAACAATCTAAATTCCAATTAAAAAATAGTTCCTTCATCCTTCTGATACTTAAAGTCACAAAATTAAGTTAGGATTTAGCAATGGCTTGGTTTGAATTCTTCATCTTTCTAGTAACTTCATAGCTCTGTAGTGCTCTTCAGGAAAAGAAGGGCTAAGATTTGAAGTGCTGCTTTGTTTGGAAGGCATTCAAAGTTATGTTTGTTTATTGTTATTAACTGAGATATGAATACATTCTCTGGGGTTTTTTTTCCTCCAAGTGTCTGATCCCTGTTTCTTTGTTTCTGGGCTGTTGCTTAAGCTTCCTTTTATCCCACTTAGTTCATTACACCAAAAGTAGATAAAATGGTAAATTCTGCTGTTTCATTTTGTTGGCAGTTTTGCTGTAGCATGAAACACAGTTGTTTGGTAAGAAAAAAGCCCACTCTCCACATCTACCACCATAATAGAACTGTGAGAAATAGTAAACTGATCATCATTTATTTTGTCCTTTCAAAATTTTTAATAGGAATTTTAATGAAAATGCAATTAAAACTGGTGTGAATATTTCAAACAGTCGATTTCTTTAATTTCCATACTTTTTAAAAAATAAAAGTGAACGCATTTTTATTGTGACCACAGAGTGGATGTAGCAGAATAGCTAAGGTCTGTCTTGCTCTGTCAGCAGCCTGTCTGAAGTGTCCGGTACAGAAGCCGAGCAAATTTAGGGCAGTGTATCATGGTGCCTTCTCTTTTTCCAGAAGGCTGTGGTTTACAGACTTTCTGAGGCAGAATTCATGTCTTCATCTCTATTACATTAGCCACTGGTGGCTTTTCATGATGCAAAAATAGTGATTTAAGCTTCTGTAACAACATCCTGTGACCACACACTTTGTAATTCAGTGACGTGTTCTGTCAAAGCGCTTTTGTTTAAGTCTTGAGCTTGCTTATTTAAATCAAACCTTTCTTAACTGAGTGGCATATATTGTTTTCCTGAAGTAATTATTTTCTCCGTTCAATGAACAGAGGAAGCTCAAATCATACAGTTGTCCCACAATTACAATGAACTAGAGTGGTTCCGTCACAAGAAGTTTTAGATAGCAATGTGAGGAGCAGGGAGCTGGACTCGATGATCCTTATGGGTCCTTTCCAACTGGAGATACTCTGTGATTCTAAGAACAGATTATTTCTCTTAGCCTTCATCTGATTTATCAGTGTTTTCTGACTGTCAAAGAAAAGAGCAAACCTTCCCTGCATTACTTCAATGCAGTACACCCTTGCTCTCTTGCAGTGTTGCAAAATTTTGGCTTTTGGGTATGGTCACTAAAAATATAACATATGTTGGTATCATATACGACTAATGCCATAAGAATTAACCATGGGTTTTTTGGTTCATTTTGCTTAATCCAGGAATCTAAACAAAACCAATACAATTATTACACAGGCTAAGAAGTATTACTCTCCATTGCTGAAAAGTAAAAAGTGCTTTTTGCTGACATAAGGAACCACCCAGTATCCCAGAACTTTTTTAGTGTGGCATCATATCGAAAATGTGTTGGCAGATACATAGTATACATCATGTATGTAATACAGATGGAATCTCAGTGTTTCAATTGTAAAAGGATATTTTGCTCACATTTTAAAAAACTTGTATGTGCTAATCACTGTTGTGTTGTATATGGTTTCAGACAGGTCTTATGTTAGCAACAAGGTTAGGTCATGACTGAATTATACTTTTTTTTTAACAATTTATAGATATTTTTATCAATTGAAATAATGTTAAACTTTTATAATCATGTAGCCAAATAAATTTGTTTTAATTTCTCCTAAAAAACAAACCTTTCAGAAGTAGAAAGCATTTAGGCAAATTTTAAGTAGAAGCTGAACTAAGATAGGAGCAGAGCCCCTACTGCTGAACTTCACAGTCCCCAGATGAGACTCATGGGAAACATATGGATAACCCAAGGAATCTGCAAGATCAAGGCCTTTGTGTGGTTGAAATGTGCCATGAAATGATAGGTGTAGGCCAAAAAAAAAAAAAAAAGCTGAAAGCCTGAAACTAGATATGCAAAATATTGCATTGCAGCAAATATGTCTTTGTATGGTTTCAAAATAACTGTTCTCATAAGACTTTATGGGGAATTTCTGGTCTGGTTTCTCTAAGTGTCTATGAGCAGTGAAGGGTGGAAAGAAAAGAACTGTTAACATGAAAGTTGTTTGTTGCAGTTAGGACTCTTACATTTTTAGGGCTGTGTATTGTTCTTCAGTTGGATGCAAAATGTCAAGGGAAGGCAATGGTAGAGCAATTCAGAGAATGAAGAAAGCATCTCATGGTGTTAAGTGCTTACAGTATTTAATGCATAGAGTGGATAAAGCATTTAATACCATGGGAGCCCTGGTGATTCTCCTAAGATGAGTTTTCTGAAGTTAAAGCTAAGAAAGACCACATGGAATGAATACATAGCATGACACCATTGAACCTTGTCTTATGAAGGAATTGTTGATTAGCTATTATTGTTATTAACTACAAATATCAATTTTAATTTTGACTCAGAAACAAATTTCAAACTTGAAAATATGTGAAATTACAGCATTTTAATAACTTTTCTATTCCAGTTGTGTTTTTTAAGTGTTTTCTGTCTTTCTGCCTATGAAAATGCATGTTTTAAAATGTTCAGTGTTCTTTTATAATGTATGTCCTTTGCAACTGTCTCCTACTTGATTATTCTCAGCTGATTTTTGCTGTTCTTTCAGGAAAAAATGTTATTACACTGACTGGAGGAGCAAAACGATGGGCAGGTTGGTGGGTGATGTGTAGCTTCTAATTTTACCAGTCACCCTGCTAAAGAAAATCCATTCGCAGTTGTAAATTTATTGAGGAAACTTGGAAAATTAGATTATTTTGTTGAAAACTCAAAATATGTTAGCTCATAGTGTTAAAATATTCATGTGTAACAAGATGCAGTACTTCAAAGCTTTGCCAGGTCTCATTTTAGAAATGCAAAAATGTTTGTGCCAGAAAAAAAGTGGCCTTATCCTGGCAGGAAAGATTTAATGCTGGAGCTCTCTCTGCAGTTCTGTCTGCTGTTACCGAGGCATATTTCTTTAGCATGAAAGATCCATTTGAGCATATGTCTCAAATTCTGGTAATCAGCTATTTCCTTAGACATGCAAACGTAACTTTGCATGTTAACACCTCATGTGCGTCCTGGTAATATGGACTAAATGAACGCCACACACCAGAGGCTGTGTTACGTTTAGAATTGATAGCTGTCAGAATAACTGCAGGGAAAGCTGTTAAACTCTGGGACACAGACAAATGCAAACCTCACCCGTGGCTGCTGCTGTTGCTGCTTTTGTCAGCCAGGAACGGCTACAAGGGGCCACAGCAGCAGGCGAAAGAAGCCTGAGAGAGCTGGGGAGTGAAGACAGGGGACACTGGGAGCTGTAATCACTCCCTGTTGCTCTAGCCAGGCAAAATGATGTCTTGTAAATCCTAGTTGCCTATGGAAATGATAGGAAAATTTTTACATGAGGGAAATCTGAAAGAGTTTTCTGTCACGGGTTTTCTCAAATGGATTCTGAGCTGAGATTTAGATTCTCCTGTTGTTACTTTAGATGATGAAGAGCTCTCATTATTTCTCAGGAACAATTTAAGTAGTCTCATAATACTAGTTTGCAAGATGGTCAGCCAACAAAAACAGATAAAGCACTGTTGAACGGTAAAGTGAGAGAACTTTAGATACATAAGCAGATAAAATATATTGAAATAAAACAATCTGTAACTTAAATTTACAACTGCGTTTTTTCCTCTTCCCGGTCATTCATATGCTTGCTACATTTTAGTGTGCATTATAAAAAATGTAAGTGATGTGTTTTGTAATGAAGGGCAAAATCCACAAGCTTTACTGCAAAATTGTCTCATTTCATCTGTAATCCATCTGGTGAGTCCTAGATATTAAATAAATTTATTTTCCTTATTTAGAAGGACAGATGCCTGAAGCATGCAACTGAAGTTGCATGGTACCTGTGAACCAAGTAATAAACAGTTTTGATGCCAGATTGATTTTTTCATTTGAGACAAATGCTTTTATTTGTGATTTACTTTGTGAGAATTTGAGGATGAATATTTTTCTGAATATTTTTTCTGGCGCTATCTATAATCCAGTGCAAAAAGCAATAGTGTGGAAAAAAATAAAGAAGCTACTTCTAAAAATGAAAGCTAATGCAAAAATTGCTGACATACACATCTTGAACTAGATGATCTTTAAGGTCCCTCCCTTCCATCCCAAACCATTCTTCAATACTCTTGTTGTTTCTTTGCATCTTACAACTTTTCCAACTCAACTCTTCTCTGTAATTCATTAAATCTCTTACTAATATTTCTAAGTTAAGTAGAGTTTGCAAGAGCTATAGTGAATAACTATATTAAAATCTTTGTATATCAAAGGTAAAATTTTCAGGCTACAGATTTTCTGTAATTTAATGTGAGATAGCACTAGTATATTAGACCCTTCTACAACAGGTACACTTCCCTGAATTTATTGATGTGGTTATATGATCTGTAAATGTTCTTTAAAATGTCCACAGAAGATTTAGGAACTTAAATTAAAGAAGAGAAGATTAATGGAATGCTTACTGGTATACCATCTTTCTTATATGTGGCATCTATGTGGTATCTCTCCATTTCTTCATTTATGTACCTTAAAAAAACCCTTAAGATTGTACTTAATCCTATGAAGCTTGATTTCTATTCAAAGGTCTACACTATAGAAATAATTTTATCATACTCGTTAATAGCAGTTTTTGGAAAGCCTTCAACAAATCTTTTCAAAGGAAGATGAGTTGCTAGAAGTGGGATATGCAGTACCAAAAATTGCCTGAATTCTCAGATTTAAGACTGAATAATCAATCTTGTATCTTCAATATCAGACACACTGATTTCATGCTGGTAAATAATGACATTGAGGAAAACAACATGAAAAAGTAGTTGCCTTAGTATGCAGCTTCACTCCACCCACTGAAATAAATTAATACTTCTAAGGTTAGAGAACCAAAAGTGATTTTTTTGAGCAACTGAGCGGCAATAATTTTGCTTTGCACAAGGGCTTTTTAAAACCTTTTGGATTTCAATCTGCACACTCAAGTGAAATTGTTAATATCACTCTATTTAACAAATGTACTTTTTTGTTTTCCTTTTTTGATGGTGATTGTTTCTGTATGTTGAGTCTGTCAACCATAACATATTTCCCATTACAAAACAAGGAAACATGCCATGGCTGTATAAATTGGTGGCATATGGTTGACAGGGCTGGAGAGGCACAAACAAGGAGCAAACTACCGGGTGGGGTTTGCTGTCAAAAATACCTAACATGACCAGTGGCAGTTGCTTAATTCCAGTATTTTATTCCATGAGTCTATCATACAATTCCGAACTCACCTGTACTGTGTTCCTTTGCATTGCAGTCTGCTGAGTAAATGTAATCTGCAAGGATTTTTGGACTAACTAGTTCTGCAAAAAAGAACAGCCAACCATATAAAAGAGAGCTGTACAGTCGAGCCTGGAAGTTGAGCAAAGCTGAAATTACAGGCATCTTCATAAAATGTTAAATTTTATATCGAAGATCAGAACAACATCCCCTAGTTCAAGGTACATAAAGTTACAGTAGTGCCAGCTGGAGTGGTTTCAGAGCATACTTTAAAGAGCGTACCTAAAGTAGAGGCCAATTCTTTACAGCATTGTTCCACTCAGACATTTTTTATCTCATTTCATGAAGTCCTGACTTCATGAGTGACTTCACCAGACCAGCTCTGTCTGCTTTTACTCTTATTAAAAAAACTACATTGAACAGTTGAAGTCAATAATCTGTTGAATTGCTACTTTTGATCTAAAAAGCCACTCTGAGTAAAAATGCTAAAACTTAGTCCTATGATTTAGGTAAAAACTTGTCTTAAATTTGTTAACACTTTGATTGAAAGCTCCATGAAACTTCAGTTTCTTCTTCAACTTTAAAATAATGTAAGCCAAGAAAAGAGGATTATTTTGGTATGTGAGGGGAATGTACTTTGAAATATTCTATGCTATCTGAAGTCACAAAGTTTCAGAGTCATGAACTATAAGTGATGTAATGAAAAAGGAATCACATCTTAGATAAAAGGTCTTTTTGCTTCAGAAGAGAAATTGCAAGTGTAATGAGGACATAATTTTTAATTTAGTCCAATACTGTTCTTCATTACTTTTCATGTCAAAAGGAGCAGACATGAATGTTAAACAAGAGTTTTAATATTATCATTATTCTTTAAGATAATAATTATCTACTAATTTTTTTAGATCTTTGGAGGGAGGAAAATATCACGACTTTTCATGTGACCAATTTCGGAATAATTTCATAATAAAAATGTGAAATCAAATGCATTGTTTTTCTGTTCTTCCTGATGCATCTGCGTGTTTTCCTCATTAAAGAAGAGCCTGGGGTTTGGTTCTCCAAAAAATCAGCATGTGTACAACAGAAAAAAAGAGGAAGAAAATGAAATTAAAACTTTACTGTTATACACGATGTATAGATTTGTACCGAGAGAACTTCCACTGGAACCAATAATCAACTCACAGTATACCTTACTCAATGGTAAGGTATTATTTGACTAAAGGAGACGCTTAAGGGATGCACTTGCCTGTATTCTGTGTTTTAACTTTATACAGTTATGTTCTTTGGCTCATCATGCTTTGTGTCAAAGAGAGTGGTGTCCCTCAAGTGTGGTATCAGTTACATACAGAGTGTATGCAAATACCTTGGCAATGTAGAGCAAGAAGAAAATGTTGAAAATTTAAAATGTAAAATTCTGATCCCACATTTGGTTTAGCTTTCTGTCTGACACCGTGTCAAATAGGGGTAGAACATTTTTTTTGCTGATGTTCATAAGAAGTATGTTTTCACAAAGGTTGCTTTGCTGCTGAGAGCAACTTACTGTGTCATCGCTTACTACTCTTAATTAGTAAATGGGTAGCTGTGCTTCTGCTTAGCACAGGCAGTTAAGTATTCATGTCAGATAAATCTGATCCTGAGCTTTACACTTTTTGTTGATAGGAGACAGATATGCTTTATATATCATGTAAACATATTCATTGAGTAAGGCCCGAATCCTGCTGAAAAAATATTAAGGGCATGTTTTTCCAAAATTTAGACTTTTTCTGGGTCTGTGATATGTTTATAGCACTCAGTTAATAGGAGTTCTACTCCTTAAATACCCATATTTCATTGCAGTTGAATATGCAAAAAGTATAGGTAAGCAAGGAGTGCAAATTCAAAGTGATAAGGAGGTAATTTCTAGCATTTGCTTGAAAATTAGCTGCAGTTCACTAGATTTACCCCTGTATAAACCATATCCTGAGACACTATTTAAATAAGGTGCCAGTAGAAGAAAGCCTTTATGTTACCAGTATATATTCTAATTGGGGATACAAGTATTAGGTTCTGTTTGTAGTTTATAATGTCATTTTTTTAGAAAACTTCAGGAAGCCATACCTAGGGTTTTTGTCTTAATACTATATATCCATGTCTGTATAATGTATCCTTTATCTGATGTTCAGGTATCCAATTTTGTAAAGCAATATCAGCCCTTGGATTTTGAGGAAAATTTTGCAGAAGGAAGCTTTATTGAAATTAGAAAACTTTAAAAATGTGATCCTGAACTGTCTCATATATACTCTAAAATTTTACGAATTTTAGTGTCCAAATTGCCAGGCAAGGGAGGGAGAAGGAATTACATTTGCTTTGTCCAGTGGGTCTAAAGAAAGTAATTAAATATGTTCTTGAGTGAAGTGTAAGCATCCACCATTCTGCCAGAGGAACTATCATGGAAAATTATTTTCCTCAGACTCAACAGCGCAGTCCCAACTCAAACCATAATCCCACTAATTTTAGGGTGAGTTGTGCTTGAGTAAAGCATGCACCAAAAAAAAGTACTGTTAAATTTGCTCTTTAGCTCCTTATTTTCTACTACTGGCAATTTCCTGCTTTCATTTCATTTCTAGTTTTGCTGTCACTAAATATGAAATGTTGGAGATGGAAATAGCAAGCAGGTGAGAGCATGTAAAACTGATTTCTTGTTGTCTCAGTTTGCAGAGGAATATGAGAGAGCTGAAAAGTTGGTTGCCCAGAAATCCAATGAAGCTCGATAAGGAGGCCCTGCCTGATCTGGAAGAAACAGATTGCTACACAGCACCCTTTAGCCGTGCACGCATACACCAGTAGGTGCTGGAACTGGCAAGGCAGTGCCAGAGACTACAAGGATTTTTCATTTTCTCACTTCTTCTAAGCAAGTACCATAGAGGCAGCTGTTAACAGATGGTCACTGGCAAATACCCACTATCATATTTGATATTTTCTGTGGGTTTTCTCTTAAAGCCAGAATCTACTCTCTGTTACTTGCTGTTTGATGTCACTTGATGTTTGATGTTACTTGCTGTTTAGTCACTCAGAGGTATAGACAGAAATTTGCCTGACAAATGAACCCTGCCTTCTTGGTTTAGAAGTTTTTCTTGCCATTACATTATAAAATGCAAATACTTGCTCAAGTTTGTTTTTCTTAATTACATGTTTTACTTAGGCAAAACCTGAGACAGCTGTTGAAATTGGGAACACCTCGAGGCATGTTAAAACCAGGGGTGATTTTTTTCTTTCATATCAGAGCTGCTTTTTAAAAACACTTTTGTCTCTGAAAGTGTTAATATATATGCAACAAACAAGAACTGTATGTGTTCAGATCAGTATGTTGATGGTCATGTAGTTATAAACTGTGCCATAAATTTTTTTCAGGACCCAGAAAGTTAGATGTTAAAATTCTGACTGTGTCTTCATTTTTAAAGTATTTTCTGATATATCTTTTTTGAGAGAAAAGTTCATTTAAAGCAGAAGTATATATTAGAGTAAATAAGAATTTTTTTTCTTCTCAGTAAAGAAGCTATATGCTAGTGAACTGTCTTTTCCCTGCAAAGACAGTAATTGCATTGTAATCTCATTTTTGTTCAGTAATTTACTATATTGCATTGGATCAATCACCTGATTTTGGTGGTATTTCTCAACCAGCTCAGCTGGTGTTATCAACTGTAATAGTGTTTTGGCACAACTGAGCAGGCAAAAGCTCCTGCATGTCAGATTTCTGGCATCTGGAACCCAGAGCCATCTGGGAAAGGGTGCTTTATTCAGCTCCAGCCTAGCACTCTGAGGGAAAGTGGTGCGGAGCTGCTACTCAAGTGCCCAGTGCATGGAGGTATTTTATTATTTTTTTCCTAAATCATAGTTCCCATAGTACCATGACAGAGACATCTGCCAATTCGTAAATAACTTGCATTTGAGAACAACCACTGCTTCTGAAGATCTTTTTTACATTAGTTATACCCAGAACAGAAATTAACTAGATACTAGAAAATTTTAGAATTTACTTTTAGTTGTTCTGTTTTCCCAACAATAATCTGTGATGATGGTAAATTTGCATCAGAAGATGCTCTAGGGATGTAGAATCTTGTATCATGGCAGGGACATTGGAACTTCACAGTCCCTTCCAACCTAAACCATTCTGTGATTCTATGATCTTGTGCAGTAACCAAGGAGGGTAGAGATCAAATAAATCATTGTAAGAGGAAAACACTTGAGCAGCTATGTTTCAATACCTGTTCATTGGTTTGAATATTAAAAGCCATTCATTATTTTAATAGTTTTACGATAAACAACAAAGACAGCTTCTTCAGCAATTCTACAAGAAGTAGAATCGTGCATCACATGCTACAGAGAACCAAGTATGAAGATGGAAAATCTAAAATGGGTAAGACTGCTGTATTTTCTTCCTAACCTGAAGCTATAAAAAATTTATCTTTACTTGCCTCAAAAAGTAGCATTTGAGTCGACTCAGTTAATTTTTCTAGTCACTGCAATCTTTTTATTCGCTCAGTAACAGAGTTGGAGTGTCAAATCAATTATTTTCATGAATAACTCAGTGAAAATTGACAATATGTTTCACCTAATTCTCATACTTTAAAATAAATTGGAGAGATTTTGATAACTTTACATAATCAAAAGCCTCAGTAAAGACAAGATATACCTCAGAAAGCTGTTGCATGTTTTCAAGGTCTGGTCCTACTAGTTCTGGTCCTACTGGTCCTACTACCAAGCAGTTCCAGTCCAGTTAATGTGAGCTACGTGTAACTTATTTGAGGTCTCTGTGCAGCTCAGAGACAGCTGACCTGAAGATTAAATTCATTTATATCAACGATCCTATTACAGTATCATTTTTTGGAAGTTCTTTTTCATTTACAGTGAACAGGGGATGTATATGTGATTTGCTATTTTCTTTGCAGGACTTAAATTAAGAATTAGAGACATACTAAAACCTTATATTTTTGAAGGTGATAGAAATTATAGAAAGCTGTTGCTTGAGTTTCTGAAGAAAAGCAGTATCAAGAAAACCATAGAAAACAAGTGTCAAATCTAACGCCTTTCAAGTTGATGATGGTAAATTTCAATACGAGATTAGTTTAGCATAATTTGTATGCTTGAATGGACAAATCTGAAATCTGTCATAAGCACTTATTTCTTGGGGAACCTCTTGGTTACAAATGTGCTTTTACAAGTTACCAGATCTTTTTATTACCATTATTCATGGTTATGTATTATTTTTTTTTATAATGTTCTTTGATAGTACAACAAATCTGGTTTTAGGAAGACTGTAGGAACTGATCCAGAATGCTGTAGCCAGTATGATGCAGAGCACTGTTTTGCAGAACTTTGAAGATACAAAGTTCTTCAGCTGTCTTCTATTTAAAAAGAACAGGTTAACTTTTAAGCCTGCAGGGGTTTTGCTGCCTCAAGTGTTGTCTGTCCCATACCACTCTCTGTGTATGTCAGATCATTTGGTCACCCATAAAATCCATATCATATGCTCTGATGAATACAACCTGAATGTAACTGTCTTCTTGCACTTGGTCTGGCACAAGCATCCAGCCCCACGAGAAAAGTTGCAGACATTGGCCCTCAGAAAGCTCATATAGTTTGGCAGAGCCAGAAATCTTGGAGGATCAGCAAACCTGCATAAACAGTTGTTGGGATTATTGATTATTGACATGTTTGGCAGCATCCTAAGCATCTAATATTAAGTTATGTTCTCAATATCTAACTTGAAAATTTACACTGCTTGAAATTAAGTGTGTATAAAAAATTGACATCAAAACTAATGCTTTTTTTCTTTTTAGGTATTAATAGATTACTAAATAATGGAACATATGAAGCAGCATTTCCACCCCATGAGGTAACCTGATTAATTTTTTATTTATATTTAGACTAAAACTTGCACTGACGTTTTCAGATCTTACTTTAATTTTGTCCTGCAAACTTTTAATGTCACTGCATAATCTGTTGCAACTCTTTTTATTTATAGCTTTTATTCTAATATTTGCTTTTAAAATTCTTCTTATACAATGTATTAGAATAACTTCCTGGAACATTTTATTGCTGAACTAGAATATTATACTTCTTTTTTATTTGGATGACTTGGACATTGCCTGTGGAGTTCTTAATGAGAATATCAGTTGTTCCAAATTGCTGCAGTTAATTGTATTAAATTATTTTTGCCTGCCACCTACAAAATGTTCTGTTTTTCTAATAGCTTGTGCACTTGATCACAGTTAGGGAGACTGGTTAATTATTTCCCATTTAGTGTTTTCTGAATAGTTCTGTATAACTTCTACTTGACAATATCTTTTTCAGTAGGTTGAAGTCTACTGAAGACTGTAAACCCCTGAAGTAAATGAAAAACCTGTGTTTGACTTCAGAGGGTTTTCAGACAATCTTCATGTATTGAAAAGAAAGAAGCAAGCCATACATCTTGAGGCATTTTAAATCCCGATCAGTAGCATGGTAACTGCGGGTGTGAACTCTGTGGTTGCTCAGGCTGAATATTGTGGCTTGGTTTCGTGTTTCAAAGGACTGACCTGTGCTTTACAAATTGCTGAGAGTAATTTTTTTATATGGTATTAATAATTAAACACTGGGAATATAGAGTAGGAGTACTTTAGATAAATAATTGAACATCATTGTTAATGCTCCAGCTGTGCATTACTGACTTAAGGGAAAAGCTGGCTGTAATACCAGAAAAACCTGTGAAGCTTTCTCTGGCTGTCAAAACTGTGCTATCATATCCATTTTATGTATATGTTCCTTTGTATGGCTACTGTTTCAAAGTTTCAGCTAAGGTTAATGAAGTCATATTTTTAAGCCACTCTTACCTTAATTGCTGGTTGACTGGTGCTAAGGGCTAATGATTGAACTCTCAATTTTATTTTTATTTTTTATTTTTTATTTTCTCACACAAGGAAATAAGAGTGAAAATTCAATCCCAGTGGGAATGTTTAGACTTGAACTCTGTTAGGGATAAACAGTGCAGAAAGGAGTAGGGGGAGGGAAAAGATTTAAAAATATGTAATATTGGGTAATGCTTTATGCATTGCAGTCATTCATACAGGTGTCTGTGGAAATAAGTTGATGTTCTGTTTCTAGGTAGGTGACTACGAGCAGAAGTTGATGTTCTGTTTCTAAGTGTTCCTAGATATTGCTAAGGTCACACTCTGTGCTGATATTTTGGTGTGTGTCTTTACTAACTGTAATGAGAAATGAGTAGAATTGGACACTTGGCGATGTTGAGCTTAGGTTTTAACTCATTCTTAAACCAGAGGGTGAGCAGATTGCAACAAGTAAATAGTGTACTTTCAATGGGGATTGCTCAAGATTTCAAGTAAATTGTAAAAATCTAGGTGGCTTCTTTACATGGATCTACCAGCATCTGTCTGATTGATAAGTCCGAAGTACCGTGCAGGGAACTCTGCTCCCTCCCAGTAAACGATTTGGCACACTTGCAGTTATTGGAGGATAGATTTTCTTTACCATAACAGAGTGCTGAGGTCTTTTGCGGGTAAAAAGTTCAACTTAAAGGGGATGTCATGTTTTGGAATCAGAGGAAAATTACAAATACAAGAGATCCTGCTTAGGTTGTTCTAGCAAACCTGTGTTTACCTCTTGACTGCTGAGCATGAGGCTATTCTTTCAGGCTGTTGGTGAGTCTGTAAATGTTGGGCGTGGCCTGGAAGGACTCCCTTTGGGTCAGACCGATCCTGTGTTTTACTTCTCATGCTCCTGAGAGTCCTATGTAGCTTCAGAATAATGCCAGTTCTGGTTTTTCCATCGTCTTAGAAAATACATGCCACAGAAAGACATGTTTTTCCATACTTTTAAACAGGAGCTAAATGAAGTCATAGAAAATGCCTAGGAGAGGCGAACTGAGTTGACTTACTAGAAATTTCTGAAATTGTATAGGAGAGGGAAAAAAAAATACTGCAAATATCCCATGAAAAATTTTGACAAATTGAAATAGGTAAAAGCATACAAATAAGCATGGATTAGTGAAATAGAAACACTGTACTTGAAGCCATGTTAAAAGTTGAGTAGTTCTTTATAGCCTTCTATTAAAGGCTATATGATAGATATGGTTCTATCATGAATTCTTAGAGAAACTGGCTATTTCAGAAGGATATGTAACCATGTCTCTTCTGTCAGGCCTACATTAGCTCCAGATGACATGTCCTAGAGGTGTCCTTAATAAGAGACCTATTTATTAAAAACATTTAAAATTATACTCAAAAAACCCTAAGAAATTTAGGTATATTCCATAGTGCCTGGTAATGTACTTTTTTTCTTTGTGTTTTTCAGGGAAGCCACAAAAGCAGGCATCCCATCAAAACGCACGGAGCTCAGAATCACAGACACCTCCTATATGAGCGTTGGGCACGGTGGGGAATGTGGTACAAATACCAACCTCTTGATTTAATCAGGTATTAGTACTTGGAAGAGTAGCTTATTTCTGTGATACAAACAACCTGGCAACAGCGTGGTAATGGTACTGCTAAACTCCTTATGCTTTCCTGTAACTTTTAGCTATTCACTATTATCAGGTAAGAGGGGAAATCTCCAAGTTGCTTCTTTTTGGTGGCCTTCTGCGCAGGGCTGTTAATTTCAAATAAGGCTGCATAAAAGGCATGTAGACCCAGCTGCTTGACAGTTCGCAGCATGAAACAAAATACAAACCCCATGATATTGTCTGCTGATCAGAGACACTTGGAGAGCACCTTGGAGAGGAAAGGTGCTTAGCCACATGAACAGTCAGAGTTACCAGATCAGGTGGTTTGAAAACACAACCCACTTGTTACATTTTCATGGGATTTAAATAAACTTCTGTTGGTGTATCTTCTAATTAATGTCATGGATTACCACATGTACAGCAGAGAAATATATGTAACTGAGGTTAAATAATTGTGATGTTTGGGTTTTGTACTTTCCTCATCTTAGACACTGAATACCACTAATGCATTTTTCTTTGCTGTCAGTATTTATTCCTGATCTGACAGTCCTAACCAATCATTGTGCCCCATATTGTTCCACTGAAGGCCGTGGAGCTAAGCCTGTGCCATGAGACAATTCTGTGCTTAGCAAATAGTATCATCCTTGACTGACTTTCTGGTCACTGCTATTTCATCTCTTAATGCAACAATACCCAAGTTTTGAAGAATTAAAGCTCAATCTTCAACTTGTGTTTTCAGTCCATTTTTTTCTCTAATAATAGTGTGAAATATGTCGTATTACATGATTCTCTATTATAGATACTTTTTATAATGGAATACTTATATCATACCAATTTACTTTATCCCTTTCCAGAAATTTTGGTGTGTACGTGTATATCTATCTATCTGTGTATCGGGTCTCTGTGTGTGCAAGTGATATGTCCTACATTTAATAATGTTGAAACTAGTACATCTACTTGGTCATTGCAAGGATGTGAAAATTACAGACCACTTATATCCTTTATAAAACGCATGTTTTGGTAAGTCTGCAATTAGTGTCACTAAAGTGTTATGCTGGCCTGAAACAGAACATTTTGGTAAACTGACAATAATTTTACCATAGACTTGTGTTGCTAGTTCCTCATTAGAATCATTCTGCTACTGTAGAGTAGATACCAGTCATTGTAAGTTTTAACTTTAAACATTCTATGTGTTTCTTTTTCATGTAGGCGATATTTTGGTGAAAAAATTGGACTGTATTTTGCCTGGCTGGGATGGTATACTGGAATGCTTATTCCTGCTGCCCTGGTTGGGCTCTTTGTTTTCCTTTATGGACTATTTACAATGGATTCCAGCCAAGTAAGGTAAAATTCTTTTTAATAACGCATATTAGCCTGTTGAAAATTAAGAACAGTCTGGCACAACTTAGATCATTATACTTTTAAATGTTTTCCAGATATGGTAATCATGTAAAAATAACCAAATAGAGCTCTGGGTTGTTCAGGCAAGTGTATCCACTTTGTGTATCTGTTTTGCATCAAGCTGTATGTGTGCCATTTACAGCAAATGTTCTTACCACTGCATCTGCAGTGGTTCCTATTCTGTCTGTAAGGAAAAATGGCAAGTACCAATACTAATGTCGTAGGTACTGCAATGGTTGTTATTCTAGTCAATGGATGAAATGGTTGAACATATGAATGGTCAGACATACTCCCTCTTTACAGTATCAACTGAAGTCAAGAGACCCAACTTCAGGGAGATTACAACCACATGAAATTAACCTAGTTTTCAAGTTTCTCACAGTTGTGATTTTGCTCTAAGAGAGGTTTATGTCAATTTAGATATAGTGATGAGGGTGCTTAAGTCCTGGCTATATTTTTAGGAACTGTTTCAAAGGTTGCACCCTCATTACAAAGTTTTCCATTAGATGTCATCAGACACAAGAGTATCAGTGATTTACAATTGCAGCTGCTGCTTCAAGCAATTTGGATGTTTAGGCTGTAAGTATACTTGAAGTCAGATTTCATAGGAAGTGTCATTTCTTCAGCTTTGAGCAGAACTATTTTAAGTTTTGTTGATGGAATTGTCTTTATCTTCTATTTCACAGTGAGTTATTATATTCTACAGTGCTGTAAGGTTTTTGTAGGCTTTCTTTTGTACAGCTAACTCCCAAGAGACTTTACAACTTCAAAGTGCATTAAATGCAATTAAATGCAATAAATGTATCATCCAGAAAACTATGCTGTCTTTAAGATATTGTTCTCTGCATTAGGATTGTTTTGCACAATAAATGTCCATAAAATTGTCAGCAGACAATTGTCAAGTAGAGCATCAGCCTGTTCTTAGAGCACATCAGCTAGAGCTGTTGAATTGGGAATCATGTATTCTTCACATGTGCAATGGCAGTTTCAGCAAGGGGGGAACAAGGAGCAATAATCTGCTGTTATCAGGGCATGGCTTAGTATTTTAGGCACTTCTCATGGAAGAGAAAGCTGTGGCATTGACGCCCCCCAAGAGAAAGAACAAAATTTCTAAAAACTTATATTTTTTAACCTGTAAGCTATTTTGTGCTCGTATCACACGCTTCTCCGGAGAAGACTCCTGCTTAGTTCTTTTAACAGGAAAGACACAATTATCTTACTTGCTGAACGGTGCAGGGTATAAATAACAGCAGCATAGTGGTAAGGTAGCTTTCATGTTTCCCTGTCCTGAGTTTTTCCCCTTGGCTGCTGCTGAGTAGCTGCAGCCAGAGCATGCAGATTTTAGTTGGCTCTCTGTGGAGATTGGTTGTGTTGGGTCCCACCCTGAGGTGCCTCAGTATCATGCAGTGCTATACAGACCACCAAGGTGTCCATCAGGGGCTTTGGACTCTATTCCAGAAGCAAAAGCCTGAAAGTTAGGTGATCCACCATGTAAGTTCTAGATGCCTACAAGGGGAGGAGAATATTTCTACATTTATTATAGCTAACACTAGCCAGTGTTCATTTCAGAATACTGACAGAGAGTGGGTTAATGCAGAAGCCCTAGCTGTGTTTTCTGTGTCAGCCTCACATCTGTAATCTGGATGTGTTAATTCTGGGCAGAAGGTCCTCTCTGCCTTTGATGGTGTGAATCTGTGCATGCCCTCTGGTTAGTCATGGCACAATATTGTCACATCAGTGCAATGCTATAATCAAGATAGACCTGCTGTGAGATGTGGATTTGAGAACAGAGTTTGCAGTTTCAGCAGAGAAGGAATAAGCAAATACACAAACATATGTTGCCGTAGAACCAGACGTTGCTTACAATGCCAGCTGGAGGTTTTGTGCAGCAATAATTCGAGGGTTATGCAGAATGATGTCACTAGTTTGTCTTGGTTTATGACTTGCTTGCATCTGCTGCATCCTTGGGATCTGTCATGATACCAGGTGGCTCTTTTTATATACATATTAATATATTTTATATCTCTCTATATATATAGATATAGATAGATAGATATAGATGATATAGATATAGGTGATATAGATATAGATTAGGTGTATATATAGATAGATACATATACAGACACACGTATAATCAGCCTGTGCCAGGACCGCATCTCAGCCCCCTGGTACAAAGCTGTCAGTCCTTGTCCCATATGTAAAGGAAAGATACTCTGTGTAGTTCATCTGTGGCTGCCACAGGCAGGTTGGAAGTGGTGCGTATTTGCTCCCATTTGATGGTACCCTTCCTTCTTTCCCAGGGCAAGTGCCCCTCTCACACTGCCTTTTCTTCCTTCTCATAGTTTCCCTCCTTTCCTCAGTTACAGTTTCAGGGAAACAATAAACTTTCAGGTCTGATGGAATCATTCAGTGGTTTTCATGTATTGTACAGGGAGGAGGAAGGTGAAATAAGATCAGGAGACAAAAACCCTGCATGCAAACTGTGGTATCAGGGACTAGACACTATGATAAGAAAATAGACATGCATGTCCCATGCTTAGAAAAGAAAAGTCTCTCCATTGCACACAGTTAGGGACACTTTTCTTTCCTGTCACAAAACAAGATGGGCAGTGTTACTGAAAGCATGTTGAAATGGAAAATGTTCTTTTTGTTGCTTGGGCTTGGAATAAAGTTTGGTAGTACTGTGGTTGTCAGGAGCTGGCGCTCAGGTCCCCCAGGGTACTGAGGTTAGAGTGTTGGCAGCTTGTTGCAGGATTCAGTTGTGAGATGAAGGTAACCTAGAGAAAATCCAGAGAATCTGTGTTGAAGAAACTCCGTAGTAGATTCCAAAGTGTTTGGGTTATATTCATAGGGCTCAGATATGCAGAAACAAAAATGAGCAACATGAATTTGTATTTCTTGTTTTATACACTTTTAAATATATTTTGATCCTTTTGCCCTCCCTGAGCTAAACTGGGGGAAATGTGAAGTGATAGGAAAATGGAAGGACTTTAATAGCCCTATAACCATCCCTTCATTAGGCTTCTTTTCTTTCAACAAATTATGTGTCATATCTATGACCTATCTTTATTCTCAAGTTAGATGTCAAGCTATTGCACACAATCCTAGAATGGTTTGGTTTGGAAAGGGCCTAAAGATCATCTAGTTCCAGAGCAGGGACACCTTCCTCTAGACCAGATTGCTCAAAGCCCCATCCAGCCTGTCCTTAACACTACCAGGAATGGGGCATTAGTCTATAGAAAATTAATCTGATGGGTTTTAAAGAGTTTGGTTTTGATGGGTTATACATATCATTAATTATCACTACTGCAAGTTGTCATTTTGTTGCCAGTCAAACAGAAAGGCCAGGCATGAGCACAGCATAGCCTGAGGTGTCTTTTCACCATGTGCTGTAGTCAGATTGCAGATAGTACAGTCAGAGTGTGGACAGTACAAAGAAGCTTAACTCTCTTACACTGAAGATTTGAGTTGCAGTAATGGTTAACATAGCACCTGCCACAAACACTTAATTAACAAATGTTACTGCCTTTTCAGAGTAGACCCAAAGCATGTGACCTATGGCTGTGAATATAATTCTGTGAAACTTAATATCATATTAGAAACAAACCAAGATTTTAACTGAAGATATATAATACAGAAAATCTAACATTTACAATGTTTAATTTAAATTCAAAGTACAGTACTCTTTGGCCTTATATTTGACAAGAGTTTGCATTACTGCTAAACCATTATAACATATTGTTGCAATATGATTTTCTGTGCTTAATCATTTGAATGAAAATGCAAGCAAGAAAATTCTCTGATGTGACACACTGCAAGATTTCTGTTACTCTGTAGCATTGAAATGATTGGCTGTGCTCATTCTTGCTTGAGGGTTACTGAGGACAATTTTTTTGTCAGGTCGTAGGGTTTCAGTGAATTAGTGATTCTGATGGTATGTGAAGCATGGCCAAAGATTACAGAAGTGGCATCTATATTTACTGTTATGTCAGACAGGATTTAATGGATGCACTCACTTGGGAATAAGTATGATCTTCCATACAGTGTTAGAACTGTAAAATTGGCTTTTATGAGTAGGAGAGTAAAAGCAATATGCTTATTAAAACAAATTAATAGGGATTTCCTGGCATGTGTTTCATACTACTATTTTCCTAGTGTGTTATAGGATCATTTCAGGCATCATTTCATTGCCAAAGGATAGGGAAAGGCAATTGCTGAGGATCTTTGGGAAGTTCACTCAGTGCAGTTAAAATTCACCTTAAAATTAATTTTGCACTTCTGTTAATTCTCTTTTGCCTTTGTCAAGACAGTTATGTGCTAACTTTTAAATATGAACAGTCCCAGTGAAGACAGTGACTTCATAAACCTTAGGATCTTTAAACATCAGAATGTGGCTTGAAGATATTTTCCCCTAAAATAGGATATCAAAGTGTGGGGCTTTTTCATTAGCTCTATACGTAAGTTATGTAGGAAATAAGAATGCAAAGACTGCAAATATGACTGTCAGAAATTTCTGTGAGTTTGTTTTGACATGTGGCTAGGTGATCTCTGTGTGCATGCGATCATCCTGTGGAACAGACCTTCAGCTGGTGTAAACTGGGATAAGTTCCTGAAATCAGTGTAGTTAGACCAGTGATTTACATGCTCTTAATGTTCGGTATCTTCTGCATTGCTTAGATGCCAAACATTCACTTTTTATTTATTTTATTGAGCCAGTTTTGTAGGGTAGGCAAATTTGTGTTAACAAATAGAGACCACAAACAGGATAACCTCAGAAAATCTAAAGAATGCTAAAAGCTTTTTTATAACCTTTATTTTCCTGTCTCATACTAAAGCAAAGAGATCTGCGAAGCAAATGAGACCATCATGTGCCCTATGTGTGAACGCAATTGCACACTACAAAAACTCAATGAAAGCTGCATATATGCCAAGGTAATTGTTGTCTTACTGCTATCAAGATATTTCTTGTCTAAAGATCCTCTTTGTGTAATGCCTGCCCTTGTTTCCGCAAAGATTCCTGCAACACATGTTGTTTCTCCACAGAGGGTTTTCTCAGCCTTTGTCATTCATGTTTCTAATAAGGGAATGCTCTGAAATGATCCAAGATTATTCTAGAATTTGTTCTATTTTCTGTGACCATTTCCTTCCTAAATCCTTGTTTTCATCAACTTCATCAGCTCTGAAATGATCCAAGATTATTCTAGAATTTGTTCTATTTTCTGTGACCATTTCCTTCCTAAATCCTTGTTTTCATCAACTTATAAAGTCCCCTGAGTAGTAACTTTTTTTGGAAGGTTTTTCCTACTTTCCCCTATAATTAACTTCTTACTGTTTCCCTTGCTTGCTTAGTAGGTGAATTTCTACTCCTCCTATAAGGAATGCTCTAGTATAATGTGCATGTGATGTGCTTTGCCCTGTCAAACTAACGCAAAGATTTACACAACTACATATTTTGCTACAAGAAGCTATCCTTCAAATTTAAGTAATCCCAGGTATATGTGCAGTGTTTTCAAGTGAGCAATATATTTTGATGTGTGGTATGTTCACAATGCAGGAAGAGCAGCTTTGGCATTTTTCTTGGAATTCTTTAGCCCATAAGATAAATTTTGCTGAGAAGCCTGCATCTGTAAAATGTGTTTGTCTCTGGGCATGTCATTACAACACTGCAGCAGTGTGAAAGAGAAAATCAATTTTGTGTTAGATTTCAAAATTTCATATAGATAGGACCAGTGTTGAATAAAACTCAACATTTCACATCTGTCTGTAAAGGAAAATTTGAAGAACATATGACATTTATTAAGAATTATTTCTATTTAGATTTTACAAATTTAGTTTTTTGTAACGCCAAAATGAAGAAATTAAAAATTTTTTTGCAACAACAGCAATAAATACCATCGAAAATGTTGTACTTGAGGCGAAACTGGTTCTTAAGTTCTCTAATGCAGAAAATGGCTCCATGAGATTTTTTTGTGACCTTTTTTTTTTTACTAATTTCTTTTTTATTTTAAGATGTGTACTGAAGGTAAGAGCTTTCTTAATTGAAATAACATTATTCATTCTCTACAACCCATCCCAGAAATGCCTTTTTTTAGAATCATAGAATCATAGAATAGTTAGGGTTGGAAAGGACCTTAAGATCAAGACCTTAAGATTAAGATGATCTTAAGGTCCTTTCCAACCCTAACTATTCTGTGATTCTATGATTCTATGAACATCTAGTTCCAACCCCCCTGCCATAGGCAGGGACACCTCACACTAGACCATGTCGCCCAAGACGCTGTCCAGGCTGGCCTTGAACACTGCCAGCGATGGAGCATTCACAACCTCCTTGGGCAACCCATTCCAGTGCCTCACCACTCTCGCAGTAAAGAACTTCTTCCTTATACCCAACCTAAATCTCCCCTGTTTAAGTTTAAACCCATCACGCCTTGTCCTATCTCTACAGTCCCTAATGAAGAGTCCCTCCCCAGCATCCTTGTAGGCCCCCTTCAGATATTTTTTAGAAGATAAGTGTCTCTTCAGCAGTCCACTGGAGTTCAATGGGAAATTAATACGTGTGGCATCCCTCTAACTTTAGTATTTAGCTATTTTAGTATCCCCAGTTAGAAGCCATTTTTTTGTTTCACTTATATTTACAATGACATCATGTGCTTCAATCATGCAAATTTCACATTTAACGTCACATTGTGAATAATTCATAGCAGCAGAAAAAATATCCATACTCTAGTGTATTTTCTACTATCCAGTCCATCCATACTACAACGTATTTTCAAACCAGTCATCTTGAAAGAATCTCAGATGACTACCAGGGAAGACAAGCAGTAACCACTCATATTCCATCTTTGCAGTCACTCTTTTCTGAGGTCTGCAAATATTATGGAAAACCATGTCAGCTCACAACCTTTCCTGCCAATGCTTTTGCCCTGAAAAACTGATTAACCTTAGACTGGAACACCGAAAACAACCACAAATTGTCTCTTTTCAGGATTTGTCTGTTCTGGATGTCCCCCAAGTGGGAGAGAGAGAGACTTCTCTTTGGGAAGGAATAGGATTACCATCTGGCCACTCAAATGGCAAAGAGAAAGAAAAAAAAAAAAGTTCAGTGAGGCTTTTTATAACTCTGAGGTTATAACTGTAATGCCTTCACTCACTGTTTTTTCTTGAAAGAGTTCACTGCAGCTTCACTTGTTACCCTCTTCCTAGGAAACGTCTGGTTTCCAGCAGGGATTGTAATCCTGATGGTTGCCACAGTGTTGCTTAAGTTGAACAGCTAATACCCAAACATGTGTCAGCGCTTCCCCTGTGTTAGCACCCGAATTAGTGAATGCAAACAGTCTGTAATGTCAGAAAACTACAATCTGATTTCAAATCAAATGCTGCTTTGTATGTTCTGAAATTCTGTTAGTAATATAAGTGGAACTAACGTATTTAAAAATGAGGAATCAGATCTGCTTTCTGGGAAAAGAAAATGTCATTTCCTGCGTGTTTTCTTGTTCCTGAGATAGCGTTTGTTGGCCTTTCCCTCTGTTGTTTTTATTGTGGGAACATATTTTTCTGTGTTCCTTCCATACAACCAAAGAGCTGGTATGCCAGTGAAGCTATTCCTGATTCATTCCAGGCACTGGCACCCCTTATACTGCAGTAAGTGTTTTAATCCTTATTCATTCAAGTAGCTCATTGTATGAAAGTACATAAGCATTGAGTTAAACAGGAGTTCGTTTAAGTGAAGTTTATCTCCCGAAACCTGTTTATGTTGTGGGACCTGCCTCATTATATAAGGCTTTGTGCTCATGTTCCACATTATTAAAACTGCTGTCAGGGTTTCTTTCTTAAATATCTGCCAAGTTTCCCTTTAGAGAAGAGCACTTCAGACAGAACATAGGAAAGCTGGAGAAGTCATATACTTCAGATATTTTTTTCTGCCAAGTTTTTGTAACACTGGAAACAAAATACAAAAGATGCCTTATTCCTTCGTGTCACCGCCCATTTCTTTCATCCTTTCCCTCTGTATGCCGTTTCAATTTAAAAATGCCACACTGAAATGAAGTTCATAACTGAAGGGAAAGGCAGGTAATGACTGAGTTGCAATCTGAGTTGCTGTCATTCTCTTCCACATTCAATGGACTCTTTGATCCATGGGTGATTGGCGTGGTGCACTGGGGCTCTTGGGGCTGGTCCTGCACCCAGCAGACCTTGCCCTCGGCCCCGGGGCAGGGTGTTGATTCAGTGTGGATTTGAAGTACCTGAAGTTTTATATCATGATGACAACATCAGCCAGGTATGCTGATGGACTAGCACCTGAGTCCTACAGTATCTCACGTCTTCTTAGAGGCCTTTGGTCAACACAGTCTTAGACTGCACGTTTAGCCTGTAATAGTCAAATCCCAATTCTGAGTGTGGTGCTGAAAGAGTTTCACCAAATACTTTTTGTAAAGACAATTCTAGATCAGGAGCCATATACATATTTTCTACTTTTAGTAACATTAATTCTTCTGGGTTAGGTTTGTTTGGTTCATTTTGTATTTCCCTTGGAAAGATGCTCTCTTTACTGAGCAGAATATCCAAAATCAGTATTCATCAGCTTTATTGTACTGCTGTTGTTCACCTCTCATACCTATTATTCACGGTCTCATACCCATTATGTTTGTGTTTTCCTTTATGGAAGCAAAAGAAAGACAAAGCAAAAGACATGTTTATGTGTGCAATTGATCCCACTGTATGATTCATGCAAGGAACATACTGGATTTATTGATATTCAATACCAGGTAGTCAATTATCATTTCAGAATCTTAAAAAAATGAAAAAAAGAAATGACATACAGATAAGGTATGTGTGGTTTTAAGAAATTCTCACAATATTATAATAATTTTACTCAATAAGATAAAAAATAGAGGCAAGCGACACTGTTTCTATTAAGTTTTTCTGCTTTTCTGGGTTAGCTTTCTTAATTTGCAAGGCAGAAGTCATTCTTTTTCTAGAAGAATGAAAATCTGTCAGCAGGATGAATTCTCCTTGCAGCAGGCAACTCTCACAGGAGCAGGTTAGGTAAGCTGCCCGAGGCAGTCTGTCATCCCCAGCATCCCGGCACACCTCGTGCAGAACATTCCTGATGGCCAGAGTAACTTCAGATGTAAGAGAAGGTCACAGGATGGCAAAACTGAATCTGGTTACTTGCACCTTTCCACTGGCAAAAGGACAAGTTTCTTTTCATGATAAAAGCTTAAAAATTGGTCCTTAAGTTAGCAACAAAGTCAACACCAATATCAGTAAAGTCTTTTCAAGAATATTCTATTTTGAGACATTCTCTTATTTCAAAAAGTAGGACATGACCATGAATTTCCTGGATGGTATAGGACAATTCAAAGCCATTTACATCACTTTTTCATTTCTTTTTCCTCTCTCTTCAGATCCTCTTTCTGACATAAGCTTGTTGATGATAAGTTAGTTTGCTCTATTATTTTACAATGATTTGTGCTTTTTGTGCTAAGAGGAACTGGAGGCCTGTGCTTTGCTTACTAATGCTCAGCAATATCTTAAGCCACCTTCCATTAGACAAAATGTGGGCCCTTTATCCAAGGTTGAGACTACATCAATTTTCATTGAGCTTCCCAAATACTGTTTCATATTATGGCTTGAATATTAGAAATTTTGGATTTCTGTAAGATAAATTGTGATGTTTTCGTAAGAAGTGAGACATCAGATTCACGCACTCTTAGAATATCTACAGGCATGCAGAAGCTAGTTATTACTTATTTTCTATTAGTCAGCCTTGGACTTTGCAGCAGAATGTTCTGTTCTGCCTGAAAAGATGTTATAACAAAGAGTAAGATAAGAGATAAATCCAAGAAAAGGGATAGCATTCATGACGAGAATCAAGAGAGACTTTATGTAATATATAGAGGAAGAAAAGTGAAAGATGGAAGTTATTTAAGCTTAGAAAAATCTTAAAATAGGATATGTTGAAGTTAAATTTGACCCAGCATATGAGAAGAACTTTGGAGGAATTTTTAGCTTGGCTGGACATGAACAGAGAAGCTCTTAGTGCCTGTGAAACACATAGACTGGAGATGCATGAAGTGACAGTCTGGAAAACCAGAGTTCCAGTTATACTGAAAGGCGGAGTGGGATACATCCTGGAAGAAGAAACATCCAAGCAGGACTTCTGATTAGAAAGCTTCGCTTTTGGTTTCTGTGACTGGTTATCTACCCTGGGATTCACTGGGGCAAAAAGGTAAAGTGTCAGTAATGTTTGTTCCTGATGTATTTATTTTCTATTCAGGTTACACATTTGTTTGATAACGGAGGAACTGTCTTCTTTGCTATTTTCATGGCAATTTGGGGTAAGTACATTTTTATTTGTTTTGTATTTTTAGTTCACCTGACCCTTTTATATGATTACTGGGTAAAGGGAGATTATAGCTCTAGTTAAAATTTAAAGAAGGATTATGGTTTTGTCACACAACCTCTTTTTTTCCTGTTTTATCAACTTCAATTTCTGTGCTAGCAGTGGGTGGAAATACCTTTTATCATTAACGTAATGAGTATCTTCAGCATCTTAATGTCTTCAGGCCAGAATTTTATATCATGTAGGTGGAAGTCTTTTAAGAGGCAATCATGGAGGTTAACTTACTTATCTGGAGTCAATATAAAAATGACATCTTGTAGAGAATTCTTGTAGAATAAATGAGAGCAATTTTGTGGGAGCTAAAGTACTATAGGAAAGATTTGATGTTAAGTGCTTAAATTAATTTTAATACCTATATTCAAATTCTTGTTCTGAATATCTCGTTATATTCACTCTGATATCACACACATCATGTCATGGGGCCCAAAGCCAAGCAGGGTGATATCCACAGAGGCTACTGTTGAACAGGAGTTACCAAGGACAATCTTGTCTCTCTAAGAAGGTCAGTGTAATAGTGCCGTACAAGACATAATAGTTTCAGCATGAAATGCTTGCTGGAATTGCCTTTCACTGAAGCTAACAGTATTTTGTGCTGAAAAATAGGGAAAAATAGTATTATAAGAAGAGATAGTGAATTTTACCAATGTAAATATTTGTGTAAACCCTGAGAAAATAACACCGGTTCACATGTGTACAACTCTCTAAATTCAAGCCAGGGTTTTACAATTTTAAATAGAGTCAAATGGCACACAGCAGCTTTATTTAAGTAATATGTAGGAATAAGTATTAATGATTCTAACTTCAAGTGAAGAATGAACGAATGTCACAGATTTTGGAGGCTGGCCTGGTAAAAAGCAAAAAAAAATATTCAAACAACAGCAAAACATCAGAGGTGCATAGACAACACCAGAAACACATGCACATACATTCAAAAATCATAATTAGGTTGTTAAAAATTAACACAATATAACTGGCACACTTTATTGCTTGCCTCAGTGATATTTCTTCATTGGCTCCTGATCTTGCTTTTGTAGCCTTGTGATTACTAATAATTGGTTTCATAAATTCCTAAAAGACATTGCACTTGGTTATATAGTTACCAGACAATGCCAGTAGCTTCTTAGCATCTCTTCATTTCTGTCTTTGAGCTCTCCTTAGAGAAAGCTCTTGCCATTTTCAGCTGAGGCCGAGGTTCCAGTGGAAGGAGGAATTTTGCTTATATAACTGCTTTGCCATTATCAGGAAAGGTGGTGTAACATGTGCTAAGGGAGATGAAAGCTGAACATGACATTTTTCTTTATTTTAAGCAGCAGAGTGATACTCTCACCTAATATAGTTGAATGTGTCTCAGGTTTTCAGTCTGCTATCCAACATGCTGGATACAGCGTTAGAAATCAGGTTTGGTTTCGATGGGAAGTGTGCTGTTTTCATGGCTGAACCATGTAGGAATAACAACACTGCATGTATGCACTCCATTCTTTAATCTTTTAAATACTTTGAAGTAAATACCTGGTTTATTCATCTGCAGTGTGACTGCTGTTTCTTCTCTCTGGTGCGTATGCATGTAGTTTAGCCACATATCAAATAAACCCTCATTGCAACATTCACAGCCTATTAGTGAGATAACTCCATAGACAGGATCCACAGCTTCCATACTAAATAAAGCATTTTAACAGAGTCATAGTGACAAGCACATATCCCATGTGAATGATTATATTCTTTGCACTTTGTTTATTCTATGCCTTTACAGCTGTATCTTTTTCATGTTCTTTCTCTCTGCTTAGACATGTCTGATAATTGCAAACAGATAAACTATGCAATTGTTTGCATTATACTGCCATAATTTTACTCTTTAGCTTGACAAAACTGAACCATGCTTTTTAGGATAAGTCCTTTCCTTTCATATTAAGATAGGTATTTCTTCTATCTATCTAACCTGTTCCAAAACCTTTTACATCATTTCAACAAGTCTAGCCTGCAGTGCAAACAATGGATCAGTTTGACAGAGGAGTAGAAGCTTGTCTTTTTTATTTTTTTTTCTCTGGATAGTGGTTGTAACTCTGTGTCATCATAGTCAAAGGTGAAATGTAGGCCCTGTTACTTAGTGGTTCCATTCTCCCCATGACACTTCAACCTCTGAGTAATGCAAGTAAATCTAATTCTTTCTGTTATATTCACTGATGTACATATGAACAGTGAGGAAAATAATGCCCGTTGTAATTTATCAGCTAGAAATGATATTTGGACAGAATAGTTTCACCTCAAGGTAGTTAAATTCAGGATTTTTTTGTATTGATTGTAAAACGTCATTGCAATCCTCGTCAAATTTTGCCCTGTTAGAATGTCCACATTCTTGACCAAAAGTTACACAAGGCAGAATTTTACCTGGATGCTATTTGTCTATATTATTTCTAAGCAAGCAAGTGTAATATCCTTCCAGGAAAACCATAGGTTGAACACTTAATTACAAAGCAGAAGAGTGATAGGGGCCCTGCCTGCTGCCTCTCCCTTTATCTTGTGATTTTTCCCCTTGCTTTCCAAAATGTTTGCACAGTAATAGCTGTAAGATAACAGCTGCCAGGTCCTTTTGGAAAAAGGAAAGCATGAGGATAACAGGTGAGAATATAATTTGAAGCTGATATTACAGTGAAGGCTGGGATGGTGCCATGTCAGCCATAGGAATGCCATCAGATGGGCAGCCTGTGTTGTCTTCCACTGCCTTGTCTGCTGCGCTGCTTCTGTCATCTGACACACATCCAAAACTTGTATCATATGGTCCAAGTGAGTTGTCTAAGTGGAGAACTAAAAGGATAATGGAATTATTTTTTATATATTGCTTAAAAGATTTGTATCCCTGTATACTCACAGTTTAGTTCAGTGATCCCTGGCAGCTAAATCCAGTCAACCTCTTTCTTATGTTTGAGGGAGCAAAAGATGAAGGCCCTGATCCACAATTTTCTGAAGATTACACAGTCCTCCCAGTAAGGCCCATTCAGCACTACATGGGTGGTCAACTTTCAAAGCTAGTTCCTAGTCTGATGTTCTGGCAGCTCTCAGCTCTTGCGTTTAAGCTGGGAAGGGTGTGTTGCCAGAGTTTTATTTTCATTTGATTTTATATGAGAAAAAAGTGTGTTTAGCCTCTCAGTGTTTGTTTAAACATTTAAAAGTAAAGTCCAGGAACATGATACAAATGTTTGGAGGCTGTGTGGTTATGCTTTAATGCAAGTTTATACATATTCATGGCAAACATAGAAGCAATCTTCTTTCTAAATTTCTTTAAAAATATTTTTACTCCTGAGAGCAGATATAGCTTCATCCCTCATTCTGTAACTGAAGTTGAATGAGTAAGGAGTCTAGGCTTATTTGGTTAATAAAAGATCAGGAGAGTTTTTTGAGCTGTAGTTTTGAATTTGCCCACAATTCTTTCAGCAGGTTTTCAGATAACGATATTTGCTGATATTTCAGAGGTTAAAAAAATAACTTGTAAGGAGGAAACACAGAGTTAAGGGGAGGTTTTTTTAAGCTAAAAATTAAAAATAATGAAGTACTATCAGTTGAAAACTAGTTTGGCTGGAGCTGATGATATGATTCCTAAAAAATTCATTTGCCAGTCCTGGGATAAACGTCGGACTTGATGGTCTTAAAGGTCTATTCCAACCTAGTTGATTCTATGATTCTCTGATGAAGACCAGACTATTTGAGCAGCTCTGTGCAGAAGTAACAAAATGTTCTTATGCAAAAACACTTGGGCTATTCCTTACCTGGGTCATTTCTTGTATCATCATAAAGCCGTCTGTGGGAAAAAGATTCAGACCTCTTCTTGCAACATATAAAATATCCAGTCAGACCAACTAATATAGATACCAAAATGGCTCCTACAATGACACCAACTATTATTCCTCCTTTGTTGGTTTTGTCTAGGAGAGAAAGAAAGATGAGAAAGTTGAATAACAAAAAGAAATCTGTAACATCAGACACTTGACGCGCTTTATAGCAGTGAAGGGCTTTGCGAATTGAGGCTTTTCACTAAGGATCTGAAACACTTTGCAGACTAACTAAACCATCCTCCCTGCAGAAACTTTCTGCCCTTGTAAAAGAAAACAGAAATCTCCGTCCTTGACTTTCAGGGGAATACCTGGGGTTTTAAAAAAAATGAAGGCTAAATGAGCTTTTTTAGTCAAATAAAAAGGTTCCAGGTTTAATTACAGAATCAACCACTATCCTTTTCTTGAAAGAAATAAGCAGTAATCGCCCTTTAAATGCAATTATTTTTAAGTATTTAAGCCAGCAGTTAAAATTGTATCCTCTGAATTTCAAGTAATTAACTTCTAGAGTACCAACTTTTGAGTATGCAAGGTAAGAAATCTGGTAATGCTTTCTGCACCTGTCCAGTTAGCAGAATAACTGCATTCCTCCAAGATATTCCTTAAATTTAATAAAAGTTTTCTTCCAAGTATTCTGTTTTTCTTGGAACTGAACTTGCTTTCCCACCCCCTTTCCTTTTCAGTCATGTTATCTAAAAATCGGGTACAATGTAATTGTTAGAACAGTGATGGAAAACATGGAAGTTGATGTTCCTGTAGTTCTTGGTACAAACTGTACTCTGCTGGGTATGATGGATAAGCCTGCATTAAAAGCTTGAAAGCCAATTAATGACAAAAAATGACTGTGTCTTCTAATCTTTCCTTTTCTTTTTCTAATGACCTGATTTAGAACAGCAGGGAGGAAAAGTTCCATGACAGTTCTATATTCCTTTGTTTTCCCACACATACTTGACTTGATAGTTAAATGCACAATTTAATGTAATTCCTTTGGAAGTATTTATATGGAGTCGTCTTTGGTCACAAAAGTTTCTGAACTGAAATAAGTTGATGCGTTACACGTTTTGAATCATAGAATGGTTTGGGTTGGAAGGGACCTGAAAGCTCATCCAGTTCCAACCCCCTGCCAAGGGCAGGGACACCTTCCACTAGAACAGGTTGCTCCAAGCCCCATCCAACCTGGCCTTGAACACTGCCAGGGATGGGGCAGCCACAGCTTCTCTGGGCAGCCTGTGCCAGCGCCTCATGACCTTCACAGGGAAGAACTTCTTCCTTATATCCAATCGAAATCTACCCTCTTTCAGTTTAAACCCATTCCCTCTTGTCCTGTCCTTACAAGAAAAACCTTCTCTTTTCCAGGTTGAACAAGCCCAACTCTCTCAGCCTGTCTCCATAGCAGAGGTGCTCCAGCCCTCACAGCATCTTTGTGGCCTTTCTCAGGGCTCACTCCAGCAGGTCCACGTCTTTCTTATGTTGGGGCCTGTCGCGGTTTAAGCCCAGCTGGTAACTCAGAACCATGCAGCTGCTCACTCACTCCCCACCTTCTTCCTCCCCCTGCTCCCGGAGGGATGGGGAGGAGAATTGAAAGAATGTAAATCCCATGGGTTGAGATAAGAACAGTCCAGTAACTAAGATATAATACAGAACCACTACTGCTACCACCAATAATAATAATGATAAGGGAAATAACGAGGGGAGAGGATACAATTGCTTACCACCCGCCAACCGATACCCAGCCCAACCCGAGCAGTGATCTGGGCCTTCCAGGTAACTCCCCCTAGTTTCTATACTGGACGTGACATGCTGTGGTATGGAATACCCCTTTGGCCAGTTTGGGTCAGGTGTCCTGTCTCTGCTTCCTCCCGACTACCCCTCCTCCCTGGCAGAGCATGAGACTGAGAAAGTCCTTGGTCGGAGTAAATATTACATTGCAAAAACTAAAAGCATCCATGGTATCAACATTGTTCCCAGGCTGAAAGTCAAAAACACAGCACTGCACCAGCTACTAAGAAGGAGCAAAAATGACTGCTGCAGCTGAACCCAGTACAGGACACCAGATGCTATTTCTGCACACCTGCTTTGAAGGTCCACTCCAGTATGAATGGGCAGTATCTGTCATTAGATTCCCTTATCCTTTGAAATGTTAAACAAGTAAATAGCAAATAAGTGAAAAAAAAAATATATTTTTTTATTTGGGTGAGTTTTATTTTTAGTCTGTGCTAGATCACCTTGTAATTCACATATCTGATAAAGCCTCCTGTTCAAGGAAAAAAAGGTGTTGTTATGATTTTGTTAAATCAGTTGGTCTTCAGTTAGACTTACCTTCATCAGCATCTTTTGAATCAGGTGAGGCAGTAGAAGGGTTGCTGAAATTATGGTTCAGCTCAGTTGTCTGCTGAATTGGGCTGAAGTTCTTTGTGGTACTGTCCTGCTTCACCATGGGTGATGTCAGAGCGATGCTGGTGGTGAACAACGTGGTGGGGTTGATTGAAGAGTTATCACTGGGGAGCACTGCAGGTGAAGGGGTGCTGTAGGTGGCTGTGGAGTTACTTGATGTCTCTGTGGATGTAGAAGTAGGTGCAGCACTTTTGGTCAGTCGAGAAAAGTCACCTGTTGTTGTAAATGTCACTAAAGTTACTGGGATTCTGTTGAAGATTGTAGCAGAGTTGTTTATTCCATCTTTAGATACCGTAGTTGCACTTAAAGACAAAGTGGTGCCATCAGTGGATCTCGGGGGTGTGCTGTTTGGCTCCCTGCTCATCTCTGTTCTTTCTGTTACGTTTTCTTCAGCAGTGGCCATTGTTGGTGCAGCATGGCTGATGATAGAAGGATTTATGGCAGTAGTCGTTGTCAGAACCAATCTCTTTGAAGTTGATTGCACTGTAGACTGATTGTTATCTGTAATTGAGTCATTTCTATCACTTGCTCCGTTTAGTTTTGCGCCCTCAGTATTGCTTTTATTCCATTGCAGCCTTACAAGCAGAAAAATGAAGATCATGCCACAGGAGAGTTGCATGGTATTGACTTCAAAGTTTGCTATATGTAGAATCTGCAAGAAATTCACTTTTCTTCATGGTTTTATTTTGCAAAACAAAGCTATTTTTACCAAACAAGCTAGTAAAAAAAGTTAGTGTTATACTATAGAAATCTCACTAGATTACCACGTGTTGATGCTGAAAAGTTTACATCCCTGAGTGTTAATGACCAAAGGAATAAACTAAAGCAATATTGATGATCAACAAAAGCTTTTTGCACAAGAACATTTCATGGTTCTGTAAACAGGTCTTGTACTCAGAGGGGAATGATTCAAACCCACTGCTGTAGAGCAAGATAATGATAATATGTTTGGGTAGCACACTTGAGGCAATACCTTCTGGGCAGGCAGCAATTCCAAGAGCATGCTAAAGAGCTATGCTCCATTGCGAAGAAATGTAATTGTTACAATTAGCCCTGAGCTGGTGGGGAATGTTTTGTGACCCTGAGCAGTGAGTGTTGTCTGAATGCTACCAGGAGCAAACTAACAACTAAATCAGTCCAGGGGTTATGGGTGATGCTGAATTTGTGGGGGAACTTCTTTTCCTGTAGGAAACTGGAAGCTATGCATTATGCATTATCTTTTCAAATGTTAAGATTGAAAAGGATGAGGAAAAACTCATCCCGAAGTTACACAATTGTAGCAGGTGTGCTGTTCAATGTACCCATGGGCTTTTGGCAAGGATGGGTGTGTTTTCTCTACAGATGAGAAAGTATGTAGTAAACTTTATGTAGTAAATGGTGACATGATGAGCATATTATTAATAGCACCTCTTTGTTTCTTGTGGTCTGAAGTAACATGTTCATATTTGCAGAGCTTTCACACTTACTATGCTTTTTAAGTCCCATAAAGCAGATTATTTTTACCTTTACATCAGTGATCCAACAATAGACTGAACAAATATAAAGCAAGATATAGAGAATTTATCTTCTAGAATCCAGAAAGAAATAATCATGGTCCCAGAAACATACTGGATTTTTGTTCCATGGCTCTTTCATCTAAAATTTGGATTGCTCTCCAAGAATGAGTTACTTCTCAATTCAGTGAGCAATGAATATTAAATTTTCAAGCTTAAATGTATTTAAATTTTTGTACTGAGAAAATAATTCATGACTTTTTGGTGAATTATGAAGAGGACTATAAATATGAATAATAATCTATGATTAATTTAATTTTCTCCTCTTACTAGCTAGTAACGTGACAAGTATAAGTGCCCTGGCCGAGCTTCCAATGTGTGTATTTCCTGTTCATTATCAGTATAACTAAACTCAGCAGAAGCACTAACAATGCAGCAGTACCTTTTTTAAAGAAGTTTGTTATAAAGTAGCATACACAGAATATATTCTTGCCTTCACCATCCCCAGCATTTAAAATGGGCTCTGAACTGACTCTGAGAGAACTCCCATACTTGCTTCATAAGGAGCATAAATACCCACTAAAGTATGAACTTGAGTGAAATACTGTCATTATTTATGGTTGCTACTTCTCTGCTTTAATGTTTGAATTTTAAAAAGGGGGGGGAATTAAAAAATTATTTTCTTAGAAATTACTCTAAATAGAATTTGGCTACAACAGCACTGACTGCCTTCCTGAACACTATATAAAAGAATATATAAGATATTAATCAGATCCACTAATAAGCATAAAAAAAAAAAAACCTCAGACTTACCTTTGAGCTCTACAAAACACACAAGAGGAACCTGCTGAAATCCTGCTATGGCCCAGAGTGCAATTAGTCTGGTGGGAGGAAGGGAGTGCAGGGACAATAAACGTGGCAGCGTGACAGGGGTGAGAAATGCGCCATCCGACTGAGGTGAGGTGAGGTGGGGCAGCCCTTCCCTGTACACGTCTGGGAACCAGCCACACTGACTTGGCCGCTGACATCACCCAGCTCTGTCATTACAGAGTCCACAGCAATTGCAGTATTTAGGGTAAAGTGGGGAGGCAGTGCTTATTGCTTAATCCTTCGGAAGCCTTTGAGCTGGTATTTCGAATGGGTGACTGTTTTCTGTAAACTGTAGAAACTATTGTTCCATGTGCCATGCATCTATTAATTTAGCAGAAGATAGTTTCTTGTTATTGCACTTTCCTGTGGTACACTGTGTGACATGAAAACTGGAAAAAGCCTGTCTTCTACAAAATGAAGTTCCGAGTTCTGTTAATGAAACCATGCTGCTAGAAATGGGTCTGATCCCATCTCCAAATATGTTCACAGTTGCAATAATTTTAGATAATCTAAATCCAAATGTTCTGAATGTATCAGATGTCATTAAATTTTAATTTGGAATACTTAGCCAACAACTTGTTACAACTCTTACTCCTCGCTTTAGGTTTAATATGAACAATACTGGATTAAAGTATTGTTATATAAAGTAATTAAGTATATAAAGTAAGAATGAGGAAGTCAGGCATATGATATGTAACTTAATATGCTGATCTAGTCGACCTGTGGATTTTTTTGTTATTCTTTAATGCTTTATGCATATTTATTTTAGGCAGGTATGTGGTTGAAGAGTGACTCAGAAGTGTTTTAGTATTGTGTGACTGTTTGAGTGGAATGCCATGATGTTGTTCTCGATTTCCACTTTAAATTTTTAACGAATCAAGTGCAAATACTATTTCATAACTTATCCTTGAGATAAGTGTTGAGGATATAGCCTATACAGGAGGTGTTTATATAGGACCAACTAGTGGTGTTTTCTTGAAAATACTGCAGTGGACAAGTGGAAGGTTTTCTGAGAAATGGATCAAGTTCTACCCTTTCTAATATCCCTTTTCAGAAAGTAAATTATTTCTGTGGTATGAAATGGGATGGTCTGTGAGAGGAGGGAGGACAGAGTCTGGTACCAGTGGGTTTGGCTTTCTTTGGAATCTAGCCTTCTCTGCAGTGTGTGACAAGCTTGCTATTCCTATTTGTTGCTATGTCTGCATGGATATACATCTAACAGATTGACCATGAGATCTGAAAATACGCACCACAGATTTGATTCCAGATTTGGACCTTAGGCAGCATTGACTAAATGACAAGCAATATACTTGGGTCAACAGTGTACTTCACACCAGCATGCACCCCCACTGGAGTACTATGTCCAGGTCTGGAGTCCTCAGTACAGGAAAGACATGGACCTGTTGGAGAGGGTCCAGAGAAGGGCCACAGAAATGATCATTAGGTTGGAGCACCTCTTCTGTGAGGAAAGGCTGAGAGACTTGAGGTTGTTCAGCCTGGAGAAGAG